>NW_006239066.1:544363-593629 GCF_000226075.1 Solanum tuberosum
TTGTGACTTTTATGAAAGGTGGTGACCTTTCCGAAAGATTGTGACTTTTCAAAGGTTTGTGACCTTTCCGGTAAGGCACAATAAGAACCTTTTCACACTATCCTCTGTTTTCTATAAATTGAGGGATTTCCTCTCATTTTAAAAGAACCAATTTCTGGACTTCTTCTTCTACTACTAAATCTAGTATTCTAAGTGTACTTTACTGCCGTTGAGTGGCTCGCTGACACCAGCGTTTTGGGTATCAATACACTGGTGATTGAGATCATTCTATCCTGGGAGGACATATTCCAAATCAAACCTCGGATACTAGAGGGGAATAATTTCCTTAAGGGGACACTGTGCATTCAGTGGGCTTGATCTTCTTTCTGTTTTTCCAAATTCTGGTATGTGTTACAGATTTTAGATTTGTGAATTAATTTATGTTCTTCTGTTCTTCATTGGTTCAGTAAACTTTGGTAACTTCGTGTTTCTGCAAAGTTTATTGGAATCAGTAAGATTCTTTAAACACAGATTGACAACAATTCTTCTTTAAGAAAAAATATTTCGTATATTTTTTCTAATCTGTTTCTGATTCTAGTTTCTCTACTAGTTTTAATTTTCTAGTTGTGAAAATGTTCTTAAACTTTATTGTGTCTTACCAAGTTCTTCAAAGTTTTGTTCTAAGTATCTTAGGAATACAAGATGATCAACAAAGAATTCATCATTTCAAAAGAACTCATCAAAATCTATATATCCTTGCAAGCAATATCTAATTTTCAAGAGATTATCATTTTCTTTTGTAGCATTTTGTCACGTCATTAGTCTTCTACTAATCCCTCATGCGGCTCTTGACAACTTGTTCACGTCTTGCACCAGACAATACAATAACATTTATATAACAAGAAATTTGTAGATTAAAATATCAAATTTTAGCAAAATTTAGTGATTCTTCACCAGAAGGCCTCTTACGGAATAAATAATCCCAATAATCAAAAAACAAGATATGTTTGTACACTGTTTTTTCTCCATCTTTCAGCATTTATGGAAATGGACCAATGACACTGTCAAGGCTAGGATTCAAAAATAACAGTACAAATATTCGAGTTGTGCTTAAATCAACTGCTACAAAATGCTCAATACTCTTGTATCGATCATTGCTCATGATCTGCACCGAGTCACCTATGTTAACCACTAATTAAGGTGCCTTTGATTGGAGTTACGTGGATCCAATTATTGCCTTTAGTCCCTCGCACATATAGACCTCCCGTTTCGTCTTGGAAGAGCAGAGTGATGCAGGACATGTCGCAGTGTCGGCGAGACCCAATGGTGATACTTGGATTTGGGCATGGTGGATAGTACTTTATGTTGATAGACATAGTTCCCATCGAGAGAGGTTCTAAAGATTCATCAATTTCATTGACATTGAGACCCTTCAATAGCACCTCTAACAACTTTTTAGCAAGTGGTTTAGCCCACTTTTGATACTCCAAGAATTGGTTCCTATAAACCAATGACAAAGTTAGAAATTTCGTTAAGAGCGTACAAAATTTAATGGCAAAGTAATTTAATGTCAAAGTCAAGAATTTCACTAAGAGTGTTCCAATAGTCCATTAGAAACAACAGTTTTACCCCACAAAGGTAGAATAAGATTTGCGTACATCCTATCCTCTCCATACCCTAATTGTGGAATTATACTATATATATTATTATAAAAAGGACAATTTTTTTCCAACATATGCAATATAATTCTGATTTAAGTTATATAAGCCTTTATAAAATTTAGATATAATGATCAAAAACACGCCTGAAGTAACACATTTTTGAAACTCTCCTATCTGATTTATCATCAACTAATTATTAAAACACATCTCAAAATTAATTAGTTGGTGGCCAGTAGGAAGAAATTTTATGCCTAATTAACTTGTGACACAACCTTTTGTGATTGTATTGAGACACTTGGTCAGTAAGTTTCGAGGTTTGTTTTGATAAATAGCTAACAATAGTTCAGATAGAAAACACAAACATCTTACAGTTACAGATATGAAACTCATGAAAAAAGTAATACTACAGGTATGCTTTATTACTTACTCAAAAACACGTGACTTATAAATTACACAGAACGGAAAATTCAAAAAGTTACCTTGTTTGAGGAGGCCAAAGATTGCTATCATTTTGTGGATTACAACCATGTTTTATACTATCCCTTCACTCCAAAACTTTCTCATTTTTCTCACCAATAGCACTCCAAAGCATCAACACATATTCATCCGCACTATAGCTCTCTTTATAATATGTGAATGATATATTAATGACCAAAACAATATTCTTGAATTGTTTTTTTATTTAGTGTTTTAATTTTTTTTCTTTTAAGTTAATCAAACATCATCATCATAAAATATATCTTCTAGAAATAGAAATTGGTGAGGTGGCTTTTTGGGGTCATATACATGAATTGTTGTTTGTTTGCATAATATTTTAAAAAAAATTATGTACTCTATTATATCAATAAAAAAATATCAGTAAAAATAGTACTACTATAATTTAATACATTATTTTACTTTTAATATTATAATTTTATAGCTATAAATTATTATGACAATTGAGAAGATTTAATGGGGACATATACCAAATGTGTATTTTTTTTTGAGTAAATAGGAAAACGTTTTAAAAAGTCATAAAAGCAGTACTACTTCAATCTGTTAGAAGAAAAAATTTCATATGCTTGAGTGCATTTCCCTACATGACTAAATCTTCATCATATTTGTGTTCTTCGTTTGCTAGAAAATCGACACATTAATTTACCTCTCTCCAAACATTTTAGATAGTGTCAAATGTAAAATTATTAAATTTCAATTATGCCAAATACTCAAAATACAAGAAATGTGAAATTCTACACTAATTTATACTAGTTAAAAAGTCAGAAACTACATTCTACAACATATAAACACAATTTTTTAATGAGCTGAGCTAGTAAGTAAATGGGTTAATGATCAGACCAAACTTGGATGAATTTGATGAATCATATTTTCATTAATGAGTTTTTGTTGTTAGGGTGAATTTTTTGTAAAATTTACGTAGTATTTGATAATCAAAACTCGACATTTGATGCCACTTTTCGACATTGAGAGACTACCTATCACAATCTTTGATGATTGAGGGGTTTTGGCACCCTCTATTTGATACCAGTCGTAGGAGTGAAAGTAAATTCATTCTAAGCTCTAAATCTATAGTTGATGCTGGAGAAAGTTACTACCGGTCACGATCTTAGAAAATGATAAGCGTCATTTAAGTAGGTGCTTTCCCTCTCATTTTTTGTATTCCGCATCTGATTTAAAACTGAATGCAAAAACATTTCTAAACTCGAGATCTTTAATTAATGGCGGAGATGGTTACAACCCATCATGAATATGTGTTTTTTCTTATTCTATATTCGGTCCGTTTTATTGAAAGTACATTTTTCAAATTATAGAGTTCAAGTTTGAAATTATCACAGTGTTACACACCAACGATTGGAAGAATAAACTTACAATATTACAAAGAAAAAAATATGTGGCAAATTTATTATAAACAAATGTAACGACCTGATTTCGTCGTTAGGGAAAAGCCAAAGGAAAAAGAATTGGGGTCAGAAAACTTTTTGGTAGTAACTTGGAATTTCCTAACCTAGTTCAAATTTGGATGAAATTGGACTCAGAAAGGTCTAGGGAAATCTGGTAACGAATGAGAGATCTAATTATGAATTTTATTACATGAATGGATAGCTAAGACGTTAAGGAATCCATACGACTTTACAGAATCAAACTCGGGAGAGTAAAACTCTCAAAAATGATCTTAGCGTGAACGAGTGGTTTTTGAAGGTCAAGGGTTGAAGGTGTGTTGTGAAATAGAGGCTTGAAATTCAAATACCAACATTCTGTCTTCGTGCATGTCGCCATAGCGGGATGGCTGCCGCTGTATTAGGACAGACGCGATTTAAGTCGGAAATAAACCCCAAAAATATTTTATTCTGCACTTTTTGACTTTGAGAGCTAAGGAACAACCCCAGGTGTGTTCTTGACATTCTTTTACCATTCTTGAGGCTAAAGGTAAGGGTTTTGTAACACCCCAACTTTTCAAAACGTATAAATTAACTCGTACCTTTGTGGAAAGACAAAGAGGGTGAGTAATACATTAAGAATGATGTGGTATGCCATATTTTAAGTGTTCAAGGGTTATATCTCAAGTTTTGAAGTAAGGTAAGTTGCAAAATAAAAGTTGGCAAAAGTTATCGTAAGTTCCTTTTTAAAAATTTCTCTAAAATTTGAGTCAAATGTCTCGGAAGTTTTCTCCCATCTATAAAGAGTTATGGGGCCCACGACCAATTAAATTAGAGGTCTACGAGTCTAGTTTCCAACGCATCAAACGGTTTGTTCATACGACTTCAGAATAGAGAGATATTTGTATTTTCGCGAGACTGCACAAGAAAGCACGTGAGGTGGGTCCCCTAAGTCGGTGGAAGCTTATAAGATAGCATCTTCTTCATTTTTCTTCAGTCAAACTCGTAAGAAACCCACGAAAATAAGAGAAATTCTCCTCAGATCATCCTTGTGTGTTCATAATCTCTTCTTGGCTCCATATAAAAAATTGCCCTACTTCGCGAGCTTGTCGTTTTGGTATAGTTTTCATGGTGAATTGATCGGTGTAGCTCCGTGGAGGCTGTGGCAGCAGAGTTTTTTTAGTGGTTTGATTTTATTTAAGTGTTCTGGGTGTGTAAAGAAAGGTAGGAACCATCTTTTATTAGTTTATGGATACCTTAGGTCTTGGATAGTAATTTACGATAGGAATCCGTATATCGTGTGGTCCTGTTGTGTTATGGATTTTTAGATTTGGGTTGATTTGGTTATGCTGAATATGACTAACTTGATATAATCTTAGGCATGACTTGGTTGTCCCCCTATTGTGTTATGCTTAATAGTAATGCTAAGTCGGTAACTCTAGAGATCCCGGGTAGGGAAAGGTTAGAGTGGGAAGGGGGTACAAGCCTAAGTCAGCTAAGGTCATATCTTTCGTGTGGGGTAGGAAACTGGTGGGGTAGGATTGTTTGGCGTTATTGGCTCATATTCGGGATGTTGAGGTTGAGTCTCCCTCTATTGAGTCTATTTCCTGTGGCATCAGAATTTAGAGAAGTGTTCCCTACTAATTTGCCTAGTATGCCTCCAGATAGAGATATAGGTTTTTGCATTGACTTGGAAACTGGCACTCACCCTATTTCCATCCCTCCGTATCGTATGGCTCCGGCAAAATTAAGAAAGCTTAAGGCTCAAATCCAAGAGCTTCTTGATAAGGTTTCATCTATCCTAGTGCTTCCCCATGGGGTGCTCCTGTCTTGTTGTTAAGAAGAAGGAGGGTAGTATGAGGACCAATGATTTTATCTTAAGCCATAAGGGAGTGGATTAATACCGGAATGACAAGCTTAAGGATAAAGAAAGTTTCATTGAGTATACTTGGGCGAAGGAAATTAAAGATTTTAGTAAGAATGTGCGTATAAATAATGGGTTAGTTATTTGAATTTGATGAGTATACCTGAGTTTGAGGTATCGTGTTAATGAAAAGGTTGACTTCGTAGTGATCGTCAGGGCTAACTAAGCATAATGGTAATAAGAGTTTGTGATAGGATGCAACTATATAATAAGATTGTGGTTAAGTGAATTTGGTGTAGTAATTATGACTTGCGAGTACCTAAGGTTGTGGCTTCCTAATATTTGGTGAGTAACGTGGTTTCATGGAAAGTTTTGAGAGATGGTGGGACACCACTCGAATAGAATTTAAAAAGAGCTAGAGTCATAATGGAGAAAATAGTGGGATGTAGTACATCCTTTAGAGAGAGGCAATGGAAAGAATATTTTATTTGATTGCAAAGGCTGAAGATATATCTTCAGAGGGATAGATAATTGGGTTCAGAGATGCGTGGTTTTATTCATTTTGTTGTGGCTATGGTAATAGTATCACAAGTCCACCAGATTGGTTAAAAACTATTAGAAAGGACTTGAGAAAGGAGGGTACAAACATTAGCTCGAGTGTGATGATAAGTGCTTTGTTTTTGTTTTGAGTTTAGTAATGAGTACGATTGAATTTTTAGCGAAAGATATTGTAATATCGATTGAGAGGCGATCAATGATAAACGAAGATCCATGAATTCATAAAAAATTTCAAGGTACAAGCTAATGTTGATAGAGAAAGAGATTGTGTTATACGATGGAAATTACAATTCAGATTTTTCATTGTAAGTCTACATTTGTGGTGATGTATTCTGTCAAGGTATGAATTGGCAAGGTGATAAATAATCAATTGTATCCGGTATTGAGCAATTGAAAAGACTTACACCTGGGTTGAGTCGTAAAGTTTATTACTGTTGATTGTTAAGTACCTAAGAAAGGTTTTCATTTAAAAGTGTTGGTTTAGAGTAAGATAAATGGTCGGAGTGCTCATGATGGTTCTGAGTATGGTGCACTAGCTATGCTCACGTGTGTTTTCACTTGTGTGGGTGGATCCCTAGTGGTGAATCAGGTGTACTGATCCTGCTATGTTCTTTTGGTTGAATGAGATGATTGGATTGACTTGGTTATTTCATATGATATATTTGGTGTTGTTTTGGAGTTGTTAAAGTATTTTAGTGGTTCTATATGTACCATTGACTTATGAGAATTTATAGAAGAGCTACCATGCGTATTTATGGTTGTCCGACAATCTTAATTTTCATCTTGTCGTCGAGGTCATGTATCGATTATGTGTGGTTGAATGTGGGGATCATTGGGTCAAATTCTATTGTTCTTAAGGGTAATCTACAATCACAATTACTAAATCTAACATTTCGATAATTTTGTTAGAGGGTTGGTATGTTGAGACATATCCCTCGATGAGTATATGATGTCTAATTATCAAATTGTTATAACTTAAGCTCATGGGAATTTGGGTTGTGAGATGGAGATGTTGATAAGAACTATGATTTTTTGGGTATTATGATTGTGTGTTGGTTCAGGTTCACCTTTAATTGTGGTGAGTTTGGACTTAGGATTTATCATGGTTATGTGAGAAAAGATTCGTCCTGATGTTATGTAAAAGTCCTTGATAACATGTTGCAGACATGTGAACGATCAACTTTGGTGGTTATAGGGAATAACTTTGTTGTTAGTTAAGTGCACATACAACAATAATTATCACTCGAGTATTGTGATGACTTCATTGAGGCATAGTATGAAGAAAAACTGGTTGAAATTCTTGATCGCGATGTCCGGAAGCTAAGGGCATGCGAGACAAGTATCTCCTGTTATTTAGCGATTCAAGTACTACTCTACCCTTACTTTAGCCAGTCTTCCCTAGTTGATCACTCGGGGATGAGTGATGGATAAATTGATATATATTGTAACGACCTGATTCCGTCGTTAGGGAAAAGTCAATGGTTAAGAATTGAGGTCAGAAAACTTTTTGGTAGTAACTTGGAATTTCCTAACGTAGTCCAAATTTGGATGAAATCGGAGTTAGAAAGGTCTAGGGAAATCTGGTAATGAATGAGATATCTAATTATGAATTTGATTACATGAATGGATAGTTAAGACGTTAAGGAACCCATACGACTTTACGGAATCGAATTCAGGCGAGTAGAACTCCCGAAAATAATCTTAGCGAGAACGAGTAGTTTTTGAAGGTCAAGGGTTGAAGGTGTGTTGTGAAATGGGAGCTTGGAATTCAAATTCCAACATTCTGTCTCCGTGCATGCCGCCGTAGCGGGATGGCTGTCGCGGTAGCGGGGTCGTTGTAGCGGGACAGATGCGACTTAAGTAAAAAATAAACCCTAAAAATGTTTTATTTTGCACTTTTTGACTTTGAGAGCTAAGGAACGACCCCAGGTGTGTTCTTGACGGTTTTTCACCATTCTTGAGGCTAAAGGTAAGGTTTTTACTCCATGAATCCATGTTTCGATCCGTAGAACTTAGTTTCTTGGGTAATTATCAATGGGGGAGGGTTTTGATCTGGAATTATGGTGGAAAAATCCCAAATATGGGTATGGGGATCATGGGTTTGGTCTAGGGTTATTAAGTTTGTTATAATCCGGATAATTAGACCTTTGATTATTGATCCTAGCGTATAAATTGTTGTTTGTAGACCTAGAACAAGCGGAACGAATTCGAAAAGGAAAGATTCAAGTGCCTTAGGGGATTCAAGCTTGGATTCGAGGTAGGTGATGGTTGTGATTTCATGTTTTGCGTGATGTATGTTAGTAATTGCTTTATTGTAATGCATGCATGTTTGTGAATGAAGCCTATTGACCACACCTGATGTAAATAAGTATGAACGAAAAACTACATGCCATGAATCACCTTTTGTTGTATGATTGTGAGAATATATATTGTGATTGTGGTTTGTTCAATGGGTGGGTGTCACGATTCGACACACTAACTAGGATCGGTTTCCACGTTCCGGCATAAACATGGAATCGATTGTCACATTCTGGCGTAAACATTGGATCGGGTACCACGTATAGGTACGCTAACAGTTTAGGTATGAGTTCCATGAGAGGACCATTGAATTGGGTTCCATGAGAGAACCATTTATTGTTATATCTACTTAACTGTATATCTTGAGAATGTGGAATCATGCATTGCTCCTGAAATTATAATCGATGTGTATACATATATTCTGTGCATGTATGTGTTTACCTTATTGTAATTCTGATATATGTTGTGCTTACTGGAATAGCCGCGTGATCCTACCAGTATATTGTGGTTGTGTACTAATACTGCACTAACTTGTTCTTTGTTGAGTACAGAGCATCTTCAGGCGGCTATTGATAAAGCTCAGGTAGGTGACTATTGAGCGTGATTAGATTCAAGGGTGAGTCAGTTCTTTCAGGCTACCATGGATCTTTCTTATTTAAGTCCAGTCTTTCCGAACTCAGACTATTTGTTTAAGGTGTTTGTTTAGTTTTAGGGTTGTACCCCTTGCTCTTAGATTTGTCGTTAGTAGAGTTTTGGTACAATGACTTTCGGGTTCTAGGGGTTGAAATTCCCCATTAGTTTGATTAGTTATTTGTCAAAACCTTTGGAGCTTATGGGGACTATATTTTTATTGTCATTTAAACCTGCTTCCGTAACTTTAAATGCCTTAGTTTTGATTTAGTTGTGTAGTTTTTGGTTAAGCTGTTTGGTTTGGGTTGTAGTAATGTTTCTCCCACCGGATGGTTAGTGTGGGTGCCAATCACGACGGTCTGGGTCGTGACAACAAATGTAGGATAAATGTAAAATAAGATTATTGAATGATTAAAATAAAAAAAGATAACGACACAATCATACCAACTCAGTAGTTACGTAAAGAGACATTTTTTTGTCATTACATAATAACAAATTTGAAAATACAATAACATTTACATAACAAGAAATTTGTCGATTAAAACATCAAATTTTAGCAAAATCTAGTGATGCTTTACTAAAAGGCCTCTTACGGAAGAAATAATCCCGGTAACCAGAAAATAAGACATGTTTGTACACTGCTTTTCTCCATCTCTCAGCAATTGTGGAAATGGACCAATGACAGTGTCAAGGCTAGCATTGAAAAATACCAGTACGAATATTCAAGCCTTGCTCGATCAACTGCTATACAATGCTCGATACTCTTTTATTGATCGTTGCTCGTGATCTGCAACGAGTCACATATATATGATAACCGTTAAGGCGTCGTTGATTGGATTTACATGGATCCAGTTATTGCCCTTAGTCCATCAGACATATAGGCCTCCGTTGTCATCCTGGAGGAGCATAGTGATGTAGGACACGTTGCAGTTTCGGCGACAGCCAATGGTGATACTTGGATTTGGGCATGCTGGATACTAGTTTATGTTGATAGCCATATTTCCCATCAAGAGAAGTTCTAAAGATTCATCAATTTCATTGACATTGAGAACCTTCATGAAGGGAGGGTATGAGCTCTAATTATTTTTTAGAGAATGAGTATTTGTTGAATTACTTTGGGTTTGGGCATGAACACGTAATTATTTTGGGTATTATGACCTAATTATGTAGTTTTTCCTTTTTCTTGGAGTAAATAGGAAAAAGCTTTAAAAAGTCATAAAAATAGTACTACTTAAATCTATTAGAATAAAAAAATCAATATGCTAGAGTGCATTTCCCCATACATTACTAAATCTTCATCATATTTGTGTTCTTCGTTTGTTAGAAAATCGACATAATTTACCTCTCTCCAAATGTGTTAGATAATGTCAAATGTGAAATTATTAAATTTCAATTATGCCAAATGCTCAAAATTCAAGAAATGTGAAATTATACACTAATTTATAATGGTTAAAAGGTCGGAAACTACATTCTACAACATATTAACACAATTTTTTTAATGAGTTGAGCTAGTAAATAAATGGGTGTCAATGATCAGGCCAACCTTGGATGGATTTGATGAATCATATTTTCATAAATGAGTTTTTGTTGTTAGGGTGATTTTTTTGTAGAATTTACGAAGTATTTGATAATCACAACTCGACATTTCATACCAGTTTTCATCATTGAGAGACTACCTATCACAATCATCAATGATGGGGAGGGGGAAAGGAATTTTGTAACACCTCGGTATTTGAAAGAGCTAAATTTAGAAAGAACTAATTTGGAAAGAGCCAAACCTGAAATTTTACAAGTTATGCATAAATTATGAGTTTTGGGTCAACTTCAAATGAGCATAACTTTCAGTACAAGTTGTTTAGGTGGACCATAAGATATCAAATGAAAGGTCTTGGAATCTTCTTTCCAACGCCGCTGCGTTTGCTAATTTTTGAGCTCGTGTGAGGGAGATATGCCTGTTTGAAGTCGGTCTGTCCGGTTAAAGAAAGTTACCGAAAATGTGAGAGGTATTTTGGTTGTTTCCTTACCCTTTTAGATTTAGGCATTTTTAGTAAATAATTAGGGGTCTAAACTGATTTGGTTCAGTTTTCCCAAACCAATCGCTTAGGGTTTTGAGAGGAGTTCAAGAAGAGGATAAAAGAGAAAAGTCAAGCCGTTCATCAAGTTTTCTTGCAAATCGAAGGTTGTTTCGCTAAGAGTTTAATCCCTAAGAGGTATGTGAGTTCTCATAGTGTTGGGTTCGTTCACCCACACGCCAATCATGTAATTTTCAGCGTATTTTGTTCTAGAAAGTTGCAGGATTTGAGTTCTTGATGAGTTTACATGAAGTTTCATTCGTAATCTGGATTGTTAAGGTTTTGATGAGTTCTTGAGATTAACGTATGTGTTTGAGAGTTGTTTTTTAGTAGATTCTCATTTACTTGTATTGGGTAATTGAATCTAAGTAGAATTTGATAAAACAAATCGATTCTAGACGGATTAAGGTCGGAAAATGAGTAGAATTTTTTTTCGAAAAGTCCTGGGAGAGGGCTGGGGTGGCGCCCCCCAGCAGTGTTATGGGATTCAAGTTGATACTCAAAAGATTGAGGCAGTGCGGAACTGGCCTAAACCAACATCTCCAACTAACATTAGGAGTTTCTTGGGATTGGTTGGTTATTATAGGAGGTTTGTCGAGAGGTTCTCATCTATTTCATCCCCGTTGACTAAGCTAACTCAGAAGACAGTTATGTTTCAATGGTCTGAAGCTTGTGAGAAAAGCTTTCAGGAATTTAAAACTAGGTTGACTATTGCCCCAGTGTTGACCTTACCAGAAGGTACACAAGGTTTTGTGGTGTATTGTGATGCGTCCAGAGTTGGATTTGGTTGTGTATTGATACAAAATGGCAAGGTTATACCTTATTCCTCTAGACAACTTAAGGTTCACGAGAGGAACTAATTCTCTTTGAAAATATGGCGTCACTATCTTTATGGTGTTCATGTAGATATGTTTACTGATCAGAAGAGTCTTCAGTATGTATTCAGTCACAAAGAGCTTAATCTCATACAGAGAAGGTGGTTGGAATTACTCAAAGATTATGATATAAGTATTCTATATCAACTAGGTAAGGCTAATGTTGTTGATTCCTTGAGCAGGTTGTCTATGGGTAGTACCTCTTTCAGGAATTTAAAACTAGGTTGACTATTGCCCCAGTGTTGACCTTACCAGAAGGTACACAAGGTTTTGTGGTGTATTGTGATGCGTCCAGAGTTGGATTTGGTTGTGTATTGATACAAAATGGCAAGGTTATACCTTATTCCTCTAGACAACTTAAGGTTCACGAGAGGAACTAATTCTCTTTGAAAATATGGCGTCACTATCTTTATGGTGTTCATGTAGATATGTTTACTGATCAGAAGAGTCTTCAGTATGTATTCAGTCACAAAGAGCTTAATCTCATACAGAGAAGGTGGTTGGAATTACTCAAGATTATGATATAAGTATTCTATATCAACTAGGTAAGGCTAATGTTGTTGATTCCTTGAGCAGGTTGTCTATGGGTAGTACCTGTAACACCTTAAAAAAGCCCAGCTTTTGAACTCAATAGAAAATTTGTGAACCACGGCAGGGTTCACGGATCGTGAAAGGAACCACGGTCCGTCGACCTGCCCGTGGCTCATGCCCTCCTAGAAGAGGTGGACCACGTGACCCTTCACGGGCCGTGGACCACACCACAAGCCATGGGGAGGCTCATGGAAGCCAGACAGAACTCACCAGGCTCAGAAGTCAGAACACGGAGCCCTTTACGGGTCGTGGTCTTGATGAAGGGTCGTGGTGGCTTTCGTGAAGCCAAACCAGTAGGCCCCTAGCCGAACTGAAGGACCACGGTGACCTTCACGATCCGTGATCCTTCACACGGTCCATAAAGTGGACCGTAGAGGTAAGGGCCAAGAACAAGTAGTCACTGGCCCAAGAAGCACGACCCATATGACGGACCGTGGTCCTTGTGACGGTTCGTTGTTGCGTCCGTGGTCGGGGCCCCTCAAATTATAAGTGGGGTCATTTTGGTCTTTTCCCCTATGCGTTGGACACCTAAACTACGTCGTTTAACCCCTAAACTACGTTGTTTTGGTCAGTTTGAGCCTAGTAACTTAGTCAGAACTTACCCTAATCGATCATTCACCGAAATCATTCAAACTTATAGTCCCTTTTTTTTGTTTTTATTAGTTTTAATTACTCTTCTTTATTATATGTTTTACTCTTCTTGAGATGTCATCTGAAAACGTATGCAGTGATACGTGTTCTTGCAATTCTTGTACTTCTGATATTATGGATTCTTATAAGCTAATTTTTTCTCAACAGCATAAGGCTATGTGGGCGATGAAGAAGCTAAATTTGGATTGGGGCGTCGCATATAATCAAAGAATGAATGACTTGAATATGCTTGATGAGTTTCGCCTAAAAGCTTATGAAAGTTCAACCTTGTACAAAGAGAAGATGAAGAGGTATCATGATCAAAGAATTGAAAAGTGAGAATTTGTTGTGGGTGATCTTGTGCTTCTATTCAACTCTAGGTTGCGCTTGTTTCCAGGCAAACTCAAGTCCAAATGGACCGGGCCATTTTTCTCACAAAAGTGCTGCCCTATGTAGCGGTTGAGCTTGAGAAGAGTGAATGAACAAGGTTTATGGTAAACGGGCAAAGGATCAACATCTATTGGGAAACGCGGAAAGTGTGCAAGAAGTTGTTAAGGCCTACTATCTTGATGAAGTCTGAGTAATCAAAAGGCATGCGTCGTGCCGCGACGTTAAATCAAGCGCTGCTTGGGAGTCAACACAAGATGTAAAATCTAGCCAACAATAGGTTCTTGTTTTCTGTTTAGTAGTTTTTTTTGTGTAGTTGCTTTTATGTACTCATTTAGATAGTTGTTTTATTTTTGTTTTAGTGTTGGCTAGACATAGCATAGGGTTCGTGTCTAAATTTTTTCCAGAAAATGTAAAAAGAAAGGGCTAATGGTTGCTAGATGTGCAGGGGTGAAAAACAAAATCTACAGAAAAAGGTCTGGTGCAGAGGTCTACGGACCCCATCGACAGTTCGTTCCACGGACCGTGAATGGTGCCTATAGATCCCAGGTAAGGTTTCTAAATTATCTAAGTATGAATGTGATCTACGGACCATAGATCGACTCACGGACCATAGACGGGGTCTCGTGGGTCCAAACCCTAGTTCTGCCTGACCCGACCCTGACCCCTCCTAAATAAAATCCCCCCATTTTCAAATCATTCCCACTTCCCTCCATTCACTCCCAAGCCATTTCTAAACCTTCCCACTACTCCAATTGCTCCATATTACCATAAATTCCCATCCAATCACCCTACATCTTTCCCCCATAATTCCAATAATTTTTTTAATTCCACTCACCCCCAAATTCCCCAAGACGTCCGGTGTCGGGGTTCGATACAAAAAGGCAATTTTGTGGTATTGAAAGCGTAGAGTCATCACACAAATCACCCTATTCACATTGCTTGTAAGGTAATAGACTTCCCTTTCACTTTGAATTTCGATTCATTGATTGATTATAGAAAGTTCGGAATTGGGTCTTCACCTTGGGTAGTTGATTGTATGTAAATGCATGCTAAACTAATACTACAAACACCCTTGGGATGATAGATAGTGATTGTGTGTCTTTATACGGTATAAAATCAGTGTAATGAGAGTCTAAATGCAAGTTTCGACTTAGGGTTCCTAGTTTTGTGTGCAATTCCTGTGAATTTAGTAATCGAAACACTTAGAATGATGAAATAGCATAATTTATGTTGAAATGCATGATTAGACTAGGTGATACTATTGAAATTGGTAAAATTGGGGTCAACATGAAGGATGATTGAAACCTGGCACCGATCTGATTCACAAGACCAAATTTACGGACCGTAGATCAATCTATGGACTGTAGATCAGGTCTGTGAGTCTGCACACCACAAAATATGCTAAGTGTGGAACCACGAATGTGGACTACCGTCCGTAGATCAGTCTACAGACCGTTCTGCACATCCGTAGTTCCCATCAGAGTCTAAATTTTTGGGACCCGTGATCTACAGAGGGAATCCACGGATCGTAGGTTAGCCTACGGACTGTAGATGCCCACCGTAGGTGGCCACTGAAGCCATTGTTTGAAATTTTTTCTGTTTTCCATTTTTGTTCGTTCTTAGTTCTAAAATCTTTTCGAGTGTGTTATGAGTTTATTTTTTGTACTAATTAGACATCCACATGTACCATGGTGCCTAAGAAGCAAGTGACCTACTCAAAAAGAGGCAAATCAAAATCTGTGGTGCCTACTTTTAGGTTGATTGATAAAGACACAGACGCAGAAAAGGATCCAACATATATTCTACCGGCCATGAGGACATCTCCTACTACACCTCGGGCTACCCAGAATACATCCTGGCAGGTGGTCACCGATGTAGTCACTGTCTCCCATTCTGATGAGGAGAACACACTGATCGGGTCACCGACTAGTTCTTCTTTCGGCTCTGAGCCCGCCCATGCTTCCAGCTTCGGTTCTGGATTCGCCACAGGCTCAGGTTCACATGGACAAGCTGCCTCGTCTGAAGAGGCCACTTGTTCGAGAGAAGTTCCGGTGCCACGAAACTATGACCGTGATCCGATGGCTGAGGAGCCAAACAGATGGTGTGTTGAGGGGCAATGGAAAATCTACCTGGATGCCAGAATGCAGAATCAGAAAGAGAAAGCGGCCCGACTTATTATTGAAGAGCGCAGAGTCCTCACGGGGATCTTACATACTATTCTCGACATCCACCAGATTTTTTATCTTCACAAGTGTGATTGGATGGCTCGAGACCACGGGACTTATAGCGAGGAGATTATGCGGGAGTTCTATGCCTCTTATGCTGCCACTCTCCGAGGTTTGATCAACAAGAGGTCGAAGCCCACAGCCTAGGACCCTCTCACTTCTACTATGGTCTGAGGTTTTCCAGTGGACATATCACATACCACTATCAACCTATTTCTCTATAGCCCTGTCCCTGATTACACTTGGGCACTCAGCACGGCCGAATTTGACTACAAATGGGATATTGTGAGGAGTGGAGCCTTCATGCGTAATGCCGAATAGAGGGAGGTTGTCTTACTGTGGTTGGCCAGGCATATAGCTGCAGATGGAGAGCATGCGGAGTGGGTTAGCTTACCACGTTTGGGTATTCGAAAGGCCACCTTGAATTTAGTGGCCAAGTATTTTTGGTTGCTGGTGCGAAATAGAGTGTCGCCCACAAAGGCAGACAATGCACTTACATGGGACAGAGTATTAATGGTGGCAGCATTAGTAGCTGGGTTCGGGATTGACTTTGCCCGCATGCTGCTGGCAGAGATTCATGAGAGGGCGTTCAAGACCTCCACTACTTACCCTTTTCTGTGCTTGATTTTTCAGCTATGCAGGGACTCTAGAGTGCCGATCTGGCATTGTGACAAATTTGATACATGCAATGGGGACCCTAGATATTGGCCTGATTCGGGACGAGGCAAATGTGGCAGCACCTTGTAGAGGGCCACAGATCGATGTGCCATTGGGTACTGATTTAGTAGATGCTGTGGAGCAGATGCAGGGCGATGAGCCTGCCGCTCCATTCCACACTGATGATGCCTCGACCTCCTTTTCTCAAGCCGCTAGTCAAGCCCCCAGCTCATCTAGAGCCACCCCGTCTTCTAGAGCCTCTGTTGTGCCATTAGCTCGAGTTCAGAAATTGGAGGCACAGATGTCAACACTGTTTCACCATGTGAAACCATGGATGCAGAAGTCCATTGCAGAGTCCGAGGCTAGGATGGAGAAGAGGATGGCAACCATGGTGGATCAGAAGGTTCTGGTCGTTCATAAACACCTGGATGCCTTCGATTTGAGAGTACTCGCACGGCCATCCCCCGTCACAGATTTTTCCTCCATCTAGACTGAGTTGGACAGTTTTCGGGCCGACATTGATTCCATCTTTGCTACGCCCACAAATGAGCCTGAGTTTGCACCTACTGCATTGTCCGATGATACCGTACTCGATGCTCTATTCAAAGAGGATACAAATGCACAGCCCGAGCCCACCCGTGCTTGTAGGAAAAGGCACCACTCCAGCCACAATCCTGACACTACTGAGGAAACCCGAGTAAAGAAGTGGGAGCGCCAGTAGACTGAACATGCTCGCAAAGCCTCCATTATAGATGAGGAGATGCGCCAACAAAGGGTTCATGAGAGTGCGCTTGGGGCATCAAGTTCTATATCCATTTCGGAGGTAGTTGCTATGGTGGGAGATGATGTGAGCACCACTGATGGTGCGGTGAGAGTGATTGAGAGCACTATTGAGGGTGCTAGGCTAGATGATGTGGGCACTACTGAGGGTGACCCAAGTGTTGTTCCAGCGGGCTCCGGGAAATCGAACGCACCCACTTGTTGATAGTTCGTCGGCGCTATGTGCCACAGGTTTGCTTCACCCAATCCATTACATTTTACTGTTTTTATGTGCATTGGGGACAATTATACCTATTTTTGTTGGGGCTGGGGTAAATGGATTGTGAGTAATAGGGTGAAGTCTGAGTAACCCAAATCATAATCCTCTCTTGGGATTTTCTTGCCTGTGTTCTTTTCCCCGAAGAGACTGCTTAATTTCTGTTGAACCGGCATGTGTTAGGATTGTATTTGTAGAAGCATGAGAAAGAATGAAGCATGATGGCAAAAGCTTTTTGAAAAAAATGATACCCGTCCGTAGTGTGTGATATGTGCTAAAATCTATAGACTAGAATGAGTTGAATGTGTTGGCTCTGAGTATGACATGATAATGAACCAACTTGGTAGCATGACTTAAGCTAAAACTTGAACTGGGTAATCTGATAATCTGATAATGAAACTATGTGCCAAGAGTGTGTGAGAATAGTTGATTGTTCAAACAGTCTTTGTGCCAATCTAGAACTTGCCCGGTTAGTCTTGCTAAGATAATCTACTCTAGAGGCTAGGAAATGATCATAGGCCCTTGTTCTTATAAGTCCACGAATTGCCTAAAAAGAATCCAACCAAATAAAATTAATGCTCCATTTGATCCAAATGCTTTGAGCCTAAATTAGATAATTTCTTTCTAAACCCCTAACTCACCTTCCCATAATCTACTGTGTTGGCCCCGGTCCCTCCTTGGACATGTGCACCTCGACTTAGACCAAAAGCCTAAGTTGAGGGTGGCTAATGTAAAAAGTGACCTCAATCTTGGCCCTAATTCGACATCGGGTATTGTGCACCTCAACCAATGAAAAATCCATAAGCTGAGGGTGGTTATGAAAGAGGAAACTAAAAAAATGGGTATGAAAAGAGTTTGGTGTTGAAAAAGAGAAAAAAAAGAGGAGAGGATGTGGCTTTGTGCAAAAGAAAGCAAACAATAGTGTTGAAAGCTAAAGAAGGGAATAAAATGCAAGAAAAAGAAGAAAGGGAAAAATAAAGAGCTACTAAATCGAAAGCCACATCCATGGTTGAAAAGAATCAAGGAAAGAAGAAAAAATGGTAGGATGTCAAAAATAGGGTAAAATGAGGTAGAAAGCCTAAGGTAATATCAAGGAGGGCAGAAAGTCACTAAAAAGTACCCAAATGTACCACACCTGACCCTGAGCCTACGTTATAAGCCAAGAAAGTCCTATAGTGATCCTAGAACCTAGTTTGGAGAGTTTAAGCAGTGAAAATAAGGGCAAGCCTATGGTATTAGGCACCGACTGTACTAGAAATTTCTTCTGAGTGTCAGTGTTGAATGAATCCTTCTACTCAAATCATATTCATTGTGTGAAAAAAAGGAATTTCATTTGAAGTAAAGGCACTAGTTACATTGTCGGAAAGTTGGTACCTTGGTGATAGTAAATCAGTGTATGTTATGTGTTGAGTGGTCAATCTTTGTTGTGTTTTGATCCACACAAGCTAGCTTGTTGAGTCTGAGAGAAAATATTTGCACTCGAGAAGAGAGTAGGATTAGAGAGCCATGTGATTGCTTGTGTTTGAAATGCTTGCTTCTATTCAAGTGTCGTTTAGAGTTTTAGTGTGTCGCTTGAGGACAAACAACGAATTTAAGTTGAGGGTGTTGATATACCATGAGTTTACGATATTTTTAATACATTTCACTTAAGAGTTGTGTGTGTCTAGGGTCATTTTGTATTGGTTTTTATGTATTTTTATCATGTTTGCAGGAAATATGTTCAGACGTGGAAACTGAGAGACACAGCTGAATGATGTGCAGAAAAAAAGCATCTACGGAGGTGATCCACAGACCGTAGGTCTATTCACGGTCCGTAGATGGGTGTCGTAGATGGGCAGTCAAGGCATTAAAGGAGATCAGGGAATTCTTGACCAAGTGTGGAACCAAGGTTGCAATCGACGGACCGTAGATTGATCTACAAACCGTACTATTGCTCTGTCAAATGATTCAAAGAAGGGGTTCCAGTACCTGATTTTGAAGATTCTAAGTGTGGAGCTACGGAAGAGGATCTACGGACCGTGGATCAAACCACGGTCCGTACTTTTGATCCGTCGTTTGCATCAATGATGATGATGTTTTGGAAGCTGAAAATTTGCCTAAATCCTGAGTCACGGAAGGGACCTACAGACCGTAGGTCAATCCACGGTCCAAAGGTTAGTGTCGTAGATCGAAGACGCGTCCTGAAACATTATTTCCTTATTTCGTTTCCTTTTTAGTTAGGACTTATTTTTCTATATATAGGGCATGTAAACTTCGTTTTTGGGGTTTAGACTTTATTTCTTTTATTCTAGTTCTTGACTTTGGAGATTAACTTGCAACTTTAGCAATTCTTAATTTCCTATGTTCGTTTTGAAGATTTTGACTTTGCAATTCAAGTTGAGATTTTGGGTTTCTTCTACTTATTACGCAGTTCATGATTTCTTCATCTAAAAATATGAATTGTGTTCTTGCTATTATGGGTAACTAAATCCACAACTAGGGTTGTGGGAACCATGAGCGTTTAACAACGTATGAATAGTAACTAAGTAATTCTTGAATAGTGTTGTTGCATGCATTGATAATTCTTTCGTTTAGAAGTGTTTTTAACTGTAGCCAACGTTAGAACTCGCGTTGTTACTACTTGCCGGACCAAGAGGTAGTTAATAAGAAAAGAATTATCAACATAGATTTAGTGTGATACTATCTAATAGTCTAATGTCATTTGGTGCGATGGTGAAAACTAAGCCATACTATTGATGTGATGTCTAATATGAGGTAAAGGTAAGGCTTAGTAAATTATACACACATAGCCGGACCAAGGTACGGGGTGGAAATTCTCTAGATGCCGGACCAAGGATTTAGAGAATACCTAACTTATCACTTTGCATATAATACACTAGGAAAGGATTGCTATTACTAGGATTACCGCATTATGCGATTATGGGGAACATATTCCTAGTTATTTCTAATAATCTGAATATAAATAAATACTTAGTTCAAAGCTATTTTTATTGCTTTTATTTTATTTCAATCTAAATCCCCCCATTTTTATATAACAACTATCGAGTTAAATATTTGCTATTGACAATATTCTTCCGTATCTCTGTGGGATCGACCCCCAACTCATAGTTGGGTAAATATATTGCTTACAATCGTTTATATTTCTTTTCAATAAGTATTTTTGGACGTTATCAACTATTCTTTCCTTTGTAACTCCATATATAATAGTGAACTTTGGTGTTAGTCCAAAAACTCTCTCAGAACCCTTCTCAGTCTCTACCCCAGTTGGTGACCCATTTATTTCTAGACGGGTATACAAAAATTGCCCTGTCAGAGTCTCCCAGAAAGTCACCTCAGCATATCTTGTGGAGTTAGAAATGGTAGACTTCAATATCATTCTAGGCATGGATTGGTTACATTCATGTTATGCCTCAGTCGGTTGTAGAACTGGAACGTTCGTTTTCAGTTTCCCAGTGAACCAGCCTTAGAATGGAAAGGTAGTAGCTCAGTGCCTATGGGTCAATTCATCTCCTACCTTAAGGCTAGAAAGATGATCTCTAAAGGGTATATCTATTATCTGGTTCGGGATAAGGATTTGATACGCTCAAATTACACCTCCCTAAAGAAATATAAGCGATCGTTATCAAGTAAAGAACCCATCTTGTAGGTTTGGGGTCGATCCCACGAGGAATATGGTTTAGACTTAACTTTAACTTACGATTATATTCGTTTAGTCAACGTATTTCCGAGACAGGTAAGTAAAGGGGGTGGGGTTTGTGTAACAAATAACTGATTGTTGTTTAGAGAGCAAGTGAGCAAGATTCAAACTTTAGTTCTTATCAATGAGAGAAAGAAAATAGGGTGTATGTGTTCCCCCATAAGCTCTTAATGCGGTAATCCTAGTAATAGTAATCCTTTCCTAGTGTATCACATGCAAAGTGGTAAGTTATGTATCCCTAAGTGCTTGGTCCGTCAAATAATGAATTTTATCCCGCACCTTAGTCCGGCTACGTGTGTATAATTTACTAATCCTTACCTTTATCTCAGATTAGACATCACATCAATGTATGACTTAGTTTTCATCCTCACATAAATTGACATTAGATTATTAGATAATATAACACTAAATCTCTATTGATGATTTTTTTCTTATTAACTACCTCCTTGGTCCGGCAAGTAGCGACAAGGCGAGTTCTTACATTGGCCATCGTTAAAAAGACTTCTAAATGAAAGAATTATCAATGCATGCAACAACACTATTCAAGAATTACTTAGTTACTATTCATGCTTTGTTAATCGCTCATGGTTCGCACAACCATATTTGTGGATTTAGTTACCCATGCTATCAAGAACACAATTCATATTTTTAGAAGAAGAATTCATGAACTTATGTAATGAGTTGAAGAAACTTGTAATCTCCAAAAACAAACTTTTCTATTTATAGAGTTTGCAAGTTAATTCCTAAGAAAATACCAAGAACGAAAATAATACTATGGTGTCTAACCCCCCAAAACAAGGTTTACATACCCTATTTATAGAAAAACATGTCCTAAACAAAAAGGAAATGAAATAAGGAAATAAACTTTTCTGGACGCGGCTTCAATCGACGATACTTACCTATGGACCATGGACTAACCTTTTGTCCGTAGGTCCCTTCCTTGGCTCAATACTTAGACAATTTCTCAGAAGTTTTGGAACCTTCAACTTCCAGTTGCAATCAACGGACCTGCAGAATGGACCGTTGGTCGATCTACGGTCCGTGGGTCCTCTTCCGTGGCTACATACTTGGACTTTTCAATCAGGTACTGGAGCTTCAACTTCCAGTTGCAATCTACAGACCTGCAGGACGGCCCGTAGGTCGACCTACGGTCCGTCACTCTCCTCGTTGCTCCACACTTGGTCAGATTTCCCTGAAGATCAGTCCACGCCTTCCCACTGACGGACCGTGACTGGACCTACTATCCGTAGGTCACTTCCGTGGGTGGCAACTTTTGCAGAATTTCTACTGTATCTCTCTCAACCTTGTCCAAGCCTATTTCCTGCAATTTTAGCACAATAACCATTAATTCTAATACAAAATGTCCCTAGACACACACAACTCTTAAGTGAAATGTATTAAAAATACTGTAAACTCACGTTATATCAACACCCTCAACTTAAATTCGTTGTTTGTCCTCAAGCGATGCACTAAGACTCTAAACGACACTTGTATAGAAGAAGACATTCAAACATAAGCAATTACATGGCTTTCTATCCCGACTCCCTTTTCGAGTGCAAATATTTTCTGTTAGACTCAACAAGCTAATTCATGCGGATCAAGATATGACAAAGATCGACCAATAGACACACAACATACACTTTTTCATTATCACCAAGGTACCAACTCTCCGACAATGTAACTAGTGCCTTTACTTCAAAAGAAATCTCTTTTTCACACAATGAATATGATTTTGAGTACAAGGATTCATTCAACACTCACGCTCAGAAGTAACTTGAAGTACAATTAATGTTCAATACCATAGGCTTGCCCTTATTTTCATTGCTTAGATTCTCCAAACTAGTTGCTAGGATCACTATAGGACTTTCTTAGCTTGTAACGTAGGCTCAGGGTCAGGTGTGGTACATTTGGGTACTTTTTAGTGACTTTCTGCCCTCCTTGACATTATATTGGCTCTTTACCTCTTTTCGACCTATTTTTGACATCCTTCATTTTTACTTTCTTTCTCTCGACTCTTTTCACCATGGATGTGACTTTTGACTTTGTAGCTCTTATTTTCACTTTCTTCTTTTTTTCTTTAACTTTATTTTTCTTTATTTTTCAGCACTTTTATTTATCATCTTTTTGCTTCTTTGGCACAAAGTCACATCCTCTTCTATCTTCTCTTTTTTCTCTTTTCAACACTAAACTCATTTCATACCCATTTTTCTTTCAGTTTTCTCTTTCATAGCCACCCTCAACTTATGTATTTTCCATTGGTTGAGGTGCACAATATCCAATGTCGGACTAGGGCCAAGATTGAGGTCACTTTTACCATTAGCCACCCTCAACTTAGGCTTTTGGCCTAAGTTAAGGTGCATATGTCCAAGGAGGGACCGGGGCCAAAATACTTATTTTAGGGAAGGTGAGTTATGTGAATTAAAAGAAATGGTCAATTTTAGGCTCAAATATTTGGATCAAAGGAAACATTGATTTCATTTGGTTGGATCCTTTTAGGCTTATGTGGACTAATTTGAACAAGGGCCTATGATCACTTCCCAACTTCTAGCCTAGATCATCTTAGTAGGACCAATGGGGAAGTTCTAGATTGGCACAAACTGTCTGAACAATCAACTTTCCTCACACAATTTTGGCACATTGTTTCATCATCAGATTATCAGATTACCAGTTCAAGTTTTAGCTTAAGTCATGAGATCAAATTGGTTCTTTATCATGTCATACTCAGAGCCAACACGTTCAACTCATTCTAGCCTACAGATTTTAGCACATATTACAAATTATGGACGGGTATCATTTCTTTTTCATGCCATCATGCTTTATTTTTTCTCATGCTTCTACATATACAATCCTAACACTAAATTAAAAACAGTCTCTTATGGGAAAAGAACACAGGCAAGAAAACCCCAAGAGAGGATTATGAGTTGGGTTACTCAGACTTCACCCTATCACTCATAATCCATTTACCCCACCCAACAAAATAGAGTGCAATTGTCCCCAATGCACAAAAAGTAAAGAATAAAGGATGGGGTGAAGCAAACCTATGCATAGCGTCGAAGACCTATCAACAAACGGGTGGATCCGGTTTCCCAGAGCCCGATGGATCAACAATCGGGTCACCCTCAGGAGTGCCCGCATCAACAGTCTCAGCACCCTTAGTAGTGCTAGCATCTACTCTCACCGTACCATCAGTGGTGCTCACCTTGACCCATAATATGAGTCACCACATACACTGACTTGAGATCACTTTCCAGCTTCATGGATCTACAGTTATTAAAAGTTACCTTTTCACTATTCAATCTGAACTTCATCTGCCCTTTTTTCATATCGACCAAGGCGCGCCCAATAGCAATGAATGGTCTCACAAGGATGATGGGAACCTCACAATCAAGTATCACAAAATCCGCTGGAAAGATAAAAGACTCCACTTTCACAAGTACATCATGGAGCACACCAATGGGCCTCTTCACAGTTCTATTGGCCATGAGAAATCATATTGTAGTCGGTTTTGGTGCCCCTAAACCCAACTTCTTGTAAATAAATAATGGCATAAAATTAATACAAGCACCCAAATCACACAACGCCTTAGCAAAATGTAAAAACCCAATGGTACATGGAATCGTGAAGGCATTAGGATCCTCCTTCTTCTGCACAAGCGACCTTGTAGCAATAGCACTACAATGTTGCAACCTAATCTTCTTCAAAACTCACGACCCTCTTCATAGTCACCAAATCCTTCATGAATTTCGCATACCCAGGCATTTGCTCCAAAGCTTTTATCAACAGAACATTAATGGAAAGTTATTTCAATATAGTAATAAACCTGCGGTATTTCCCTTCTTCATTCTTCTTTACCAACCTCTGTAGGAATGCGCATACCCACTTGGCGCGTGAAGACCAACCTACGCCTTAACCCACTCATTCTCTGGAGCTGAATGTGTGGACATGCGACTAGGGTTCACTCTCTCGAGCTGAACCTCATGTTGACCCACTCACACTGGCCATCAATTTAGTGATCTTAGTTTTACGACCTCTCTCTCGAGCAAGCCGAAAACACATAAATAAACTGTATTTGCAACTACAAATTCATTAAATTCATCCACAACCACTAAACGAAATCACAATTAAACTACGATTAAACTATCAGTAAGCAAGACCCAATAATTATCTTAACCCATATTCGCTAAATCACACCCCAAGAATTGGGGTTTTTAGCCACACATCAAGAGATAGAAATTTTACCTAAATGAGCTTGCATTCAAATGGGTATGAAGATTTAAGTTTTGTTACATGCCAAGAATGAAGAATCCCAAAAAGGCCCCAAGTCCAAATCCTTGGAGATGAAACCCTTTTTTTCTTCAAGTCTTCAAAACCCTCTCAAACTTAGAGAAAAAAATACCAAAAAAGTACTATTCTATATGAAAATTATAATAATTGTTTGACTCTTAAAAGTACAACTCTAACTAGTGTTTATAGTTTTCACAGATTTGCATTGTAGGGGATAATTCGGCGTCGTTAATCAGAATCGCCGATCAACTCGGCGATTCGCCTTTTGGTGTAGTTCATCGCCGTCTTGCACCAGCCTTCAATATCGTCGTGATCTGGGTCATTGGGTGACATAGTACTGCTTCGCGGAACTTCTCGGTGATGCGTCGATTGCTCCCTATCTCCGGCGACTTGATCCTTTCCTTCAGGGCTCATCACACTGGAACAAAAGGCGAAGTAAGACCCTTCGGCAACTCGCCAAGTAGACTCGGCGATCCTCAGGCCTTCATTTCTTCGTTCTCCTCAGCCTTTTCGTTCCTTTTTGTGACGTAGTGTCCATGCTTTCCTTCAAACATCAAATACCTAAAACTTAAGGGCTTTCATCAGATATTGAGATAAAATAAGCATTTGAGGACAAAATTTCTATTAAAATATATCCCTAAATGAGTCCAATTTGTGGACTTATCACATGGGCATCAACTTTTTTGACCGATTCCAAATAAGTCATTTCGCATCTCCTTCACATTCTCATTAGTCAAATCAAACCTCTTCATCATCTTCTGCATCATATCTTCAATCCGTGACATACTACCCCCAGCTTCCCTATTGCCAGATTCCTGATTTTGGGGAGGGACATAAGGCCCAACTCTATCATTCATGTTGCCATAGTTGTCGCGATTGTAGTTCCCATCCCTGACATATTGACCCTCTCGATTGTAGTTACCATAGTTCTAACCTTGGCGCCAATTATCCAAATTGGAACCTTGGGCGTTGGCTCGGAAACCCCCCGTCTAATCATTCACCAAGTAAGCATCCTCCTCAAAGTAACATTCTTCCTCCGGTGGTGGTGGAGTCCTAGTCAAGTAATTCACTGCATTTACCTTTTCTGGACATCCACTTATATGCTTCAATACTAACCCAAGTTCTATCATTATCTGTGCCATCTCCTCACCAATGTCATTGGCAGATTAACTAGGTGCAGCTTGAACTGCAAATGTGCTCCTTCCAGTGTCAGACTTTTGAGTGCTCCATTCTTTATTGTTTCGGGAAATCTTCTCTAGTTTCTCAGCGGTCTCTTCAAAAGTGCACTCACCATATGATCCTCCAGCAATAGTATCAAGCACAACCTTACCATTGTCATCTTGACCTTTGTAGAAATACTCCTTTAGTGACGCATCATTAATGCGGTGGTTCAGAACACTTCTAATGAATACAGTGAACCTGTCGCACGAACTACTCATAGACTCTTCAGGTAGTTCTACAAAGTTGTTTAGTTTATCTTTGTGGTTCGGCTTATTTGACAATGGGAAGTACTTGGCCATGAACACCTTGTCCAATTGATCCCATGCATGAATAGAGTTGTACGGGAGCTTAGAAAACCATACAACAGCATCACCGGTCAATGATAGAGGGAAGACTCTCAACCCTATGATGTTCATATCCAACTCCGGTCGCCCCACAAAACTCTTACATACACTCATCAAGTTGGCCATATGCTCATGCGGATCTTCCGAAGCCATACCAAAAGACAAACTCCTTGATGTAGGCATCTGCATCAAACTGCTAGTCACCACGAATGTATGCCCCGGAGGTAGTAGAGGGAGAACAATGGTTCCTTCATATTCAACAATATTAAACTCGACCCTGTAGTTATCTTGCAACCTAGGTTCTAGTGGATTTTTCACCCTCAATGCATCTCCAAGTAGATTATCACCATGAACCTAGGCATTCTCATTAACAACCGTAGGAGGCTGCAACTCAACTCCATCACCTAGATTCCCACCGATTGGGTTGATTTGGATCCCTTGATTATTCATCCTTCTCAAAGTTCTGCTTAACTCTAGATCGTATGGGGTCAATGGTTCGCCTCGACTCCGTGTACTTGGCATACACTAGAGTAGAAACCTGTAGAAAGCAAAAACAAAAAAATAAAAGTAAAATTAGGAAATAATTGACTAAAGTTCAATAATGTAGTTAAACTTAATATAAAAGCCTTATTCCCCGACAGCGGCGCCAAAATTTGATATGCTCAAATTTTGCCTCCCTAAAGAAGTATAAGCTATCGTTATCAAGTAAAGAATCCATCTTGTAGGTTGGGGTCGATCCCACGAGGAATATGGTTTAGACTTAAATTTAATTTACGATTATATTCATTTAGTCAACGCATTTCCGAGACAAGTAAGTAAAGGGGAGGGGGAGTTTTGTGTAACAAATAACTGATTGTTGTTTAGAGAGCAAGTGAGCAAGATTCAAACTTTAGTTCTTATCAATGAGAGAAAAAAACTAGGGTGTATGTATTCCTCATAAGCTAATAACGTGGTAATCCTAGTAATAGTAATCCTTTCCTAATGTATCACATGCAAAGTGGTAAGTTATGTATCCCTAAGTGCTTGGTCCGCCAAATAGAGAATTTTCACCCCGCACCTTGGTCCAGCTACGTGTGTATAATTTTAATATCCCTTACCTTTACCTCAGATTAGACATCACATCAATATATGGCTTAGTTTTCACCCTCACACCAATTGACATTAGACTATTAGATAGTATCACACCAAATCTCTATTGATAATTCTTTTCTTATTAATTACCTCCTTGGTCCGGCAAGTAATGACAAGGCGAGTTCTAACGTTGGCCATCGTTAAAAAGACTTCTAAATGAAAGAATTATCAATGCATGCAACAACACTATTCAAGAATTACTTAGTTACTATTCATACTTTGTTAATTTCTCATGGTTCGCACAACCATAGTTGTGGATTTAGTTACCCATGCTAGCAAGAGCACAATTCATATTTTTAGAAGAAGAATTCATGAACTTACGTATTGAGTAAAAGAAACCTGTAATCTCCAATTGAAATTCAAAGCAAGAATCTTTATAAACCGAAATTAGAAAATCAAATTGCTAGAGTTTGCAAGTTAATTCCCAAGAAAATACCAAGAACGAAAATAATAATATGGTGTCTAACCCCCAAAAACAAGGTTTACATACCCTATTTATAGACAAATATGTCCTAAACAAAAAGGAAACAAAATAACGAAATAAACTTTTCTGGACGCTGCTTCAATCGATGATACTGACCTACAGACCGTGGACTGACCTACGGTCCATAGGTCCCTTCCGTGGCTCAATAATTAGACAATTTCTCAAAAGTTTTGGAACCTTCAACTTCCAGTTGCAATTGACGGACTTGCAAAATGGACCGTGGGTCGATCCACGGTCTGTGGATCCTCTTACGTAGCTCCATACTTGGACTTTTCAATCAGGTACTAGAGCTTCGACTTCCAATTGCAATCGACGGACCTGCAGGACAGCCCGTAGATCGACCTACGGTCCGTCACTCTCCTTTGTAGCTCCACAGTTGGTAAGATTTCCCTAAAGATCAGTTCATGCCTTCCCAATGATGGACCGTGACTGGACCTGTGGTCCGTAAGTCACTTCCATAGGTGGCAACTTCATCAGAATTTCAGTTGTATCTCTCTCCACCTCGTCCAAGCCTATTTCCTGCAATTTTAGTACAATAACCATTACTTCTAATACAAAATGTCCCTTGACACACACAACTCTTAAGTGAAATGTATTAAAAATACCGTAAACTAATGGTATATTAGGATTCAAGCTCCAAAACCCTAACTCTTGTGTCAGTTCCAGTAGTTAATGAGTTTCCAAAAGTGTTTCCAGAATATCTTTCCAGAATTCCTCCCGAAAGGGAAATTGACTTCAGAATGGATCTCCTTCCAAATACCCAGCCTGTTTATATTCCTCCTTACCGAATGGCTCCAGCTGAGCTTAAGGATTTGAAGAAACAGTTGAAAAATCTTCTAGATAAGGGCTTCATCAAACCCATTATTTCCCCATGGGGTGCTCCAGTGTTGTTCGTGAAAAAAAAAATGGTTCCCTCAGGTTATGCATTGACTATCGACAGTTGAACCAAGTCACAATCATGAATAAGTACCCTATTCCCAGGATTGATGACTTGTTAGACCAACTTCAGGGTGCTAGTCATTTTTCAAAAATATACCTCATATTCGGTTATCATCAACTTAGAGTCAGAGATAGTGACATCCCAAAAACAGCCTTCAAAACTTGGTATGGTCATTATTGAATTTGTAGTTATGTCATTTAGACTAACCATTGCTCTTGCAGCTTTCATGGATTTAATGAACAAGGTATTGAATAAGTATTTGGACTTGTTCGTTATCGTCTTTATTGATGATATCCTCATTTACTCTAGGAATGAGATAGAACATGCGACTCATTTGAGGGTTGTCTTACAAACTCTCAAAGATCGCCAGTTATTCGCTAAGTTTAGCAAATGTGAGTTTTGGTTACAATTAGTTGCTTTCCTTGGGCATATAGTAACTAGCGAAGGGATCCGAGTGGATTCTTAGAAAATAGAGACAGTGAAGCAATGGCCCAGACCTACCTCTCCTACAAATATCAGAAGTTTCTTGGGTTTGGCTAGTTATTGCAAAAGGTTCATGGAGGGTGTTTCATCCATAGCTTCTCCATTAACTAAGTTGACTCAGAAATATGTTAAGTTTCAATGGTCAGATGAGTGTGAGAAGAGCTTCTCAGAACTGAAAACTAGGTTGACTACATCTCTTATTTTGACTCTACAAGAGGGTGCAGGCGGTTATGTGATCTATTGTGATGCATCCAGGGTCGGCCTAGGTTGTGTGTTGATGCAGACAGGTAAGGTTATAGCTTATGATTCTAGAGAGCTTAAGGTGTATGAGAAGAACTATTTGACTCATGACCTCAAGCTTACAGTCGTAGTATTTGCCCTTAAGATTTGGAGACATTACTTGTATTGTGTTCACGTAGATGTGTTCACAGGCCATAAGAGCTTCCAGTATGTGTTCACCAAGAAAGAGTTGAATCATCACTAGAGGAGATGGCTTGAATTCCTCTAGGACTATGATATGAATGTGCTCTACCATCCTGGTAAGGACAATGTAGTAGCTGATGCTCTTAGCAGACTATCTATGGGTAGTGTAGCACATGTTGAGGAAGAAAGGAAGGAGTTAGTAAAGGATGTTCACCGGTTTGCTCGCTTGGGAGTTTGCCTTATGAAAATATCATATGATGGTGTAACAGTTCAGAATGGGTCAGAATCTTCATTGGTAGCATAGGTTAAGGAAAAACAGGGCAGTGATCCTATATTGCTTCAATTGAAGGGTGCAGTTCATCAGCAGAAAGCTGAGGTTTTCTCCCAAGGAGGAGATGGTGTGCTTCCCTACCAGGGTCATTTATGTGTTCCTAAGGTAGGTGAGTTAAGAAACCAGATCCTTACAGAAGCCCATAACTCTAGGTATTCTATTCATCCAGGTGCCACCAAGATGAACTGTGATATGTGGGAAGTCTTTTGGTGGAATGGCATGAAAGGGGACATAGCAGATTTTGTGGCTAAGTGTCTTAATTGTCAACAAGTGAAGGTAGAACATCAGAAACCAAGGGGTATGACTCAAGAGATTAACATTCCTACATGGAAGTGGGAAGTGATAAACATAGACTTCATTACAGTTTTACCTCGTACTCGCAGGCAACATGACTTCATTTGGGTGATAGTAGACAGAATTACTAAGTCCGCTCACTTTTTGGCTGTTAAGAGTACAGATTCGGCAAAAGACTACGCCAAGCTTTACATTAATGAGATAGTCAGGTTGTATGGGTTCCTGTGTCTATCATCTCATATAGAGGTCCTCAGTTTACCTCTCATTTTTGGAAGTCATTTCAAAAAGGTCTTGGTACTCAGGTTAATCTCAGCACAACATTTTCATCCACAGACGGATAGTCAAGCAAAGCATACCATTCAGACCTTAGAGGAAATGTTGAGAGCTTGCATGATCAACTTCAAGGGCAGTTGGGATGATCACCTTCCTTTTATATAGTTCGCCTATAATAATAGCTACCATTCCAGCATTCAGATGGCCCCTTATGAGGCATTGTATAGGCGTAGATGTAGATCTCCAGTTAGTTAGTTTGAAGTAGGTGAAGTAACCTTGATAGGGCCAGATTCGGTTCATGATGCTATGGAAAAAGTTTAGCTCATCAGAGATAGACTTAAGACAACCCAGAGTCGCCAGAAGTCCTATGCAGATGTAAGGAGAATGGACTTAGAATTTGAGATAGATGATTGGGTTTTTCTGAAAGTGTCGCCTATGAATGGGGTGATGAGATTTGGCAAGAAAGATAAGCTTAGTCCCATGTAGGTCCATACAAAATCTTGTAAAAGGTTGGAAAAGTGACTTATGAGTTAAAGTTGCCAGCAGAACTAGCAGCGGTGCATCCTGTCTTTCACATTTCGTTGTTAAATAAGTGAGTAGGCGATCCAACATCTATAGTACCATTAGAAAGTGTGGTTGTGAATGATAGTCTCACTTCTGAAAAAGGTACCAGTTGAAATTCTTGATCATCAAGTTCGAAGGTTGATAAACAAAGAAGTCGCTTCAGTTAAGGTGTTCTGGAGGAGTCACTATGTAGAGGGAGTTACTTGGGAAGCAGAAGCAGCCATGAAGGCTAAGTATGCTCATCTCTTTCCTTTCGATCCCATTCCAACTTGAGGTAATAGCTCCTCTCCAGTCTTTTAGTTACTCTTGTATAAATTTAGTCTTAGTATCATGTTTCTTCAGTTATACTTACATTTTCAGCGTATTTGCATGTTCTTGGAACTTAGTTCAGTCAAATTTCAGTTCCAGTACTTAGTGGTAGGGTTTGCATCTCTTTGCCTCCATACTCAACTAGTTTAGACTTTATTCGAGGATGAATGTTCTCAAGAGGGAGATATTGTAACACATCAGAAAAATTAAATTTTGGACTAAGCAGAAAATTTGTGAACCACAACAGACTTCACAGACCGTGAAAGGAACCATGGTCTGTCGACCAGCCCATGACTCATGCCCTTCCAGAAGAGGTGGACCACGTGACCTTTCACGAGCCGTGGACCACCCCACAAGATGTGGGAAGGCTCGTGGAAGCTAGGTAGAACTCATCAGGCTCAGACATCAGACCACGGAGACCTTCACGGGCCGTGGTCTTGATGACGGGCCATGGTGGCTTCCGTGAAGCCAAACCAGTAGGCCCTAGCCGAAGTGAAAGACCACGGTGACCTTCACAATCAATGATCCTTCACACGTGGACCGTAGAGGGAAGGTCCAAGAATCAGTAGTCATTGGCCCAAGAACCACGACCCATACAACGGACCATGGTCCTTGTGACAGTCCGTCGTTGCACCTGTGGTCGGGCCCCGTCAAATTTTAAATGGAGTCGTTTTGGTCTTTTCCCCTATTCGTTGGACACCTAAACTACATCGTTTAACCCATAAACTATGTAATTTTGATTAGTTTGAGCCTAGTAACTTAGTCAGAACTTACCCTAATTGATCATTCACTAAAATCATTCAAACTTAGAACAAACAAAAGAATAAAGAGGCTCTAGTTTTCCCAAGAACAACCAGTAGGTTTCTTTTAAGTTTCAGCTCGATATCGAAGGATTTCTTCATGGAATTCATCACCAGGTATGTGGGATTTTACTAGTGGGTTCCTTTCACCCATTAGTTCCCTAGAATTCAGTGAAATTCTTGATTCCCTTCATATTATCTAGACTTAGGGTTTCTGGAACTTCAGATAATTGTTATGATTTAGTTTTTGTAACGTTCTTAATCATATTATCATGTCTTAGCAACGTTTTTGCATAGATTCTTGCATGAAACTCAGAACCCTAGTTGTATAGTTCTTTTAGTTCATTAATTACACTAGCTAGGACAGATAAACAGATATACATGCCTCAGTTTTCAAATGTTTCATTATCAATACTTAATGTTGCATTTTTCAATTAGCATATCAGAATCTTGAGCTATCCAATTTATTTTCAGTTTTGTTGTATTGTACACATTCTAGTTGGGAGTAGGCTTAATTTTGAGTTGGACTAGCGTCAGTCACCCTCATAGTCGCAGAACTACGTGCCCCCATAAACTAAGTCCCCTCTGTGGGCATCATATTTAGTGATCAGACTAGTCATGCCTTTATACCCTTGGCAAGGTATATTGGTGCCTCTCAATGGGGCATATACATTAGACTCCACGTTTAGCTCACGTGGTTTTATGTCGGTAAATAGTTGCTTCCACAGTCAGATTCTAGTGCATTGATCAGGTTACTAGTTATATTTCAGTATTCAATTTCAGTATGTTATGAACTTTGTCATTGCATTCAGTTTAGTTCATATTCGGTATGTTCAGTATATTCATCATGTTCATCTTATATCATTTCTCAGTATACTTCATGCAGTTATATATATATATATTGTTCAGCTTTATCATATCCTGCATTCTCAGTACCTTTTAGGTACTGACGCATACTCTGCGCTACATCTTCTCGTGATGTAGGTTCAGATCCTCAGCATTCAGGTCACGTGTAGATCAGTTCTCAATCTGTATTCTGCAGCATCAGTGGTGAGTCTTCATTCTTCGAGGACGATGGGCATATTTTCTATTCAGTCTTTCATTTTTAGTTTCAGTTTTGTTAGAGTTAGCTGGGTGTATGTCCTAGCATCTCTAGTCAGTTAATGGCTTATTTAAGAGATAGTTAGAATCAGTTCTAGTATTTTGAGTTATAATCTAGTATTGTAAACTCTTATTCAGTATGTTACTCAAATTAGTATTGGGTATTCCCCATTTCAGTTTATCTTTTGATTTAAAGCTTCCTCACAGTATTTCTCATTTTAGTAAATCTTTAAGTATGCTTATGATATGCCAGCTCAGGGTTAGCTTGGGGTCACTCGTGATCCTAGGTCCTATGTTACGTCAAGGGGGTAGCCTCGGGCGTGACAGTACCACCCATGTTGAGGAAGATAAAAAGAGTTAGCCAAAGATGTGCACAGACTTGCACAATTAGGAGTCCAATTAATGGATTCCAATGAAGGAGGAATGGTGATGATGAATGAGACTAAATCATCATTAGTGTCTGAAGTGAAGGAAAAACAAGATCAAGACCGTGTTTTGCTTGAATTGAAGGCATATGTTTATAAGCAGAAAGTGATTGATTTTGAACAAGGGGGAGATGGAGTGTTGAGATATCAAGATAGATTGTATGTACCAAAGGTGGATGAACTCCAAGAAATGATCATGGAGGAAGCTCATAACTCTAGATATTCTATACATTCGGGTTCCACAAAGATGTATCGTGACTTGAGAGAAGTCTATTGGTGGAGTAGTATGAAGAGGGATATTGCAGAGTTCGTTGCTAAGTGCACAATTGCCAACAAGTCAAGGTAGAGCAGTAGAGGCCTGGTGGTATGGCTCATAATGTAGAACTTTTGGGATAGAAGTGGGAGATGATTAATATGGATTTTATTACTGGTTTACCTCGATCACGCAGGCAACATGATTCGATTTGGGTGATTATGGATCGAATGACTAAATCAACTCATTTCTTACCGGTAAAGATTATCTATTTAGTAGAGGACTATGCTAAGTTATATATTCAAAAGGTAGTCAGACTTCATGGAGTTCTGGTGTCCATTATTTCAGATAGAGGTGCACAATTCACCGCAATATTTTAGAAGTCTTTCTAGAAGGGTTTGTGGTCGAAGGTGAACCTTAGTACTTCTTTTCTTCCTCAGACTTATGGTCAAGCAAAGCGTACAATTCATACTTTCGAGGATATGTTGAGGGCGTGTGTGATCGATTTCAAAGGGTAATTTGTATGATTACTTACCTCTCATTGAGTTTTCTTACAACAACAATTACCACTCTAGCATCCAGATGGCTCCTTATGAGGCTCTTTATGGGAGAAGATGGATATCTCTTATTAGATGGTTTGAGGTTGGTGAAGTTGGGTTGATAGGACCAGACTTGGTTTATCAAGCTATGGAGAAAGTAAAGACTATTCAAGAAAGGTTGAAGACAACACAGAGTCCTCAGAAATCCTATACAGATTTTAGGAGAAGAGACTTAGAGTTTTGAAGGTGTCACCCATGAAGGGTGTTATGAGGTTTGACAAAAAGGGGAAACTTAGTCCCAGGTACATTGAACCTTATATGATATCCAAGAGGATTGACAATGTAGCCTATAAGTTGGAGCTACCGTCAGAGTTACCACCAGTCCATCGGTATTCCACATTTCATTGTTGAAGAAGTGTATGGGTGATCCTTCACTTATTATACCGACTGAAGATATTGGTATTAAGGATAGATTATCTTATGAGGAGATTCCCGTTCAGATTCTTGATCGTCAGGTTCACAAATTGAGAACCAAGGAGGTAGCATTAGTCAACATCTTATGGAGGAATTAGTTTGTTGAGGAAGCTACTTGGGATGCTGAGGAGGATATGAAAAAGAGATACCCACATCTCTTTAAGTCCAGAGAAATTCCAAATTAAGGTACTAATCCTTTTCTTGGCATTTATTTTAGTTCAAATGTTGTGTTACTTTGCATATTGAGTGTTTGAGCTGGGTGTTAGATGTTCCACCCTTAGTCTACTTAGAGTAATCTCATTCAAGGACGAATGTTCCCAAGTGGGAAATATTGTAACACCTCGGTATTTGAAAGAGCTAAATTTAGAAAGAACTAATTTGGAAAGAGCATAACCTGAAATTTTACAAGTTATGCATAAGTTATGACTTTTGGGTCAACTTCAAATTACCATAATTTTCAGTACAGGATGAGTTCGGTGACCCATAAGATATCAAATGAAAGGACTTGGAATCCTCTTTCCAATGCTTCCAAGTTTGCTAATTTTTGAGCTCATATGAGAGAGATATACTCATTTGAAATCGGATTGTCCAGTTAAGGAAAGTTAGCCGAAAATGTGAGGGGTATTTTGCTATTTTACTTACCCTTTAATATTTAAGTGTTTTTAGTAAATAATTAGGGGTCTAAACTGATTTGTCTCAGTTTTCGCAAACCAATTTACGCTTAGGGTTTTGAGAGGAGTTCAAAAAGAGGACAAAAGAGGAAAGTCAAGGTGTTCATCAAGTTTTCTTGTGAATCGAAGGTTGTTTCACCAAGGGTTTAATCCCTAAGTGGTATGTGAGTTCTCATAGTGTTGGGTTCATTCAACCACATGCCAATCATGTTATTTTCAGAGTAATTTCGATCTTGAAAGTTGAAAGATTTGAGTTCTTGATGAGTTTTCATGAAGTTTCATTCGTAATCTGAATTGTTAAGGTTTTGATGAGTTCTTGAGATAAATGTATGTGTTTGAGAGTTGATTTTGAGTAGATTTTCGTTTACTTGTATTGGATAATTGAATCTAAGGAGAATTTGAGAAAAGAAACCGATTCTAGAAGAATTAAAGTCAGAAAACGAGTAGAAAAAATCGTCGGGAAGTCTTGGTGGAGGGCTCCCCCAGATGCTCCAGAGGAGATGGGGTGGCTCCCCAGCAGTGTGCCAAAATTGAGCTTCTGAACTTTAGGGGTTGGCACCCCATGCCAGCAGTGCGCCAGGGTCACCTGCCCCCACCCTGTTTCTGTTGTTTAGCGTGTCTAAGTTCTCTTAAAGTGTACCTTCACTTCCTATTGATTCTAACTACTCTAAAGTACTTCTAAACATCTATAAATCATTCACAACGTGACTCATACCTTCAAATTCAAGGTAGAGCTAACAGTCAAGTCTTGAGAGCTTTACGAGTCATTTTAAGAAGTCTTTTTACAAATTGTTTTTAAACTTGTTTTAAGACTTGAGAATTTGAGTTTGAGGAAGAGTAGAGCTTAGTTCATTTTATTTAAAATGATATATGGGAACTAAGTATTCCCAAGAGAAATGTTTTTACATTTAAGAAAAGAGGAAACATCGATTTCCAAAAGAGTTCATGAGCAGTTTTGAGTATCATCTCTTTTAAGAGAAAACCTTTTGAGTAATAATCTTAAAGTTGAGGAAGAGGAAATGTTTTCTTTAAAACATAATGAGCTAAGTTATATTTTGGGAGTAGTATTGAGAACCGATATGGAGGAGAGTTCTAAGAATTCACAACCCCCATAAACCATGTAGCCAATGTCGGTAGAAAATGATCATACTTTTTAGATGATTCCTTTATTTCTTTTTAGCATAGACTAGTGGATTCACTTAGTTAAGGAGTTCTATACCCCGGCAAAGTATAGGACAGTTTTAGCAGCATAGGTGAGACAATGTATCATCAGATAGCTCATAGTGATGGTTGTCAGTTAGAGAATCTCCCAAACACAGTTTACTTTGTATTTTTGCATACAAACAGAGTTAATATTGTATTTTCTAATACATTGAGTTGGTATCCACTATTTTAAAGCCTTTTTTATACTGCATTATTTCTATTACTTTATATTGAAATGAGGTTGAGTTGAGTTGAGACGAGGTAAGTTACTACTGGTCACGATCTTAGAAAATGATAAGCGTCATTTAAGTAGGTGTTTTTCCCCTTATTTTTTCTATTCAGTATCTGATATAAAACTTAATGAAAATTCATTTCTAAACTTGAGATCTTTAATTGATGGCGGAGATATTTACTACCCATCATGAGTACGTGTTTTTTCTTATTCTATATTCGGTATCCGCTTTAAAGATTATTTTTTTCAAATTATAGAGTTCAAGTTTAAAATTATCACAGTGTTGCACACCAATGATTAGAAGAATAAACTTACAATATTACAAAGAAAAAAATATGGGGTAAACTTATTATAATAAAAAAGTAGGATAAAGGGTAAAATAAGATTATTGAATGATTAGAACAAAACAAGATAATGACACAATCATACCAACTCACTGGTTAGAGATTTTCTCTCGGCGCACAATAGCAAGGTAGAAATTGTGACCGGAATCAGTTGTGGTGCGGCATCGAGCAACAACATCAGGTAAACACTACGTTACTCCGGTGACTGGAATACCTAGGAACCTTCAAGCTATCATATTTAGGAGCTACCTACCACCGGAGTTTAAGACAATATCTAAGGAAGCTGATACGAGCAGCTTGGAGGAGGAAGTGCAGCTATATGCAGTAAAACAGGAGAGCAGAGAACCAACAATTTGGCGACTGCTATTTACAGATGGGAAACCTTACATTCCAACTCAAACTACTGGGGAAGAATAGGGGAATCGACAAAAGGGTAAGTCTCTAAACTATGTTCCTCTAATACTGAAGGATGGAGTTTTAACGGTACAAATTGAGGAGGCAGATATAAAGGAGCAGGTTAAAACTTGGGAATCGTCACTAATTGGCTATGTACTGGGGGCTAATCCATCGATAAAATAATTAGAGACCTATTCAGTGAAAGTGTGGAAGGATAAACCTAAGATTCTTTTTCATGAGGATGGATATTACATTTTTAAATTTCAAAGGAAGCGTGAAAAGGAGAGAGTTCTCATGGAAGGGCCATACTATGTTAACAATAGAACATTAGTCCTAAAGCGATGAGAATCGTATTTGGAGCTAGATAAGGAGGCACATAGTTTAATTCCTCTATGGTTGAAATTTCCTAGGCTACCTGTGGGTTATTGGTCGGTTGAAGCATTAAGTAAAGCTGCTAGTGCAGTGGGGCGTCCTATACACACATGCAGGTTCACTACAAATGCAGAGAGGATTTCATTTGCTAGGATTCTGATTGAAGTAGATTTATCACATCCTTTGAATGAGCTAATTGTGATTGAGACACCTTCTGGGCCATGGGACCAACCAGTTGAATATGAATGGAGGCCAAAGTACTGCAATGAGTGTCTAAAATTTGGGTACAATGATGTGGAATGCTGGTATAAGGAGGAAGGAACTATGGGGAATGATGATCAAAGGCTGGAGGAGAAAAGGGAAGATCCTACAAGAAAGAAGAGGTACAAAGGGAAGCAATAGGTGTGGCAAGTCAAAACAAATCCAGACAGGGATATTGAGGCAGGCAATGAAATGAAAATCCAAGACCCCTATAAGGTGATAAAACAACCAGGAATGGGAACTGAAACAAATGAAATAATAATTCAAAGGAGTGGTAAGAAAATTATTGATTCTAAAGGTGAAATGGAGGCTGAATACAAGTTAGCATATATACAACAAGAGGTAACAATGGAGGCAAGCAATATAGGTAGAAATGCTATGATTTATGCTGGGGAAGAAGGTGATGGTAACTTCATGCCATTTGTCCCACTATGATCCTGTCTTATATGGAATATTAGGGGACTGAATCAGGTCCATAAACAGAAGGAGGTTAGGCTCTTTCTGGAAAAGAATAAAATAGAAGTGTTTGGATGTCTGGAGACAAAGGTGAAGGAATCAAAATCTAGGAATATATTGAAGAAGATTGCCAAGGATTAGGAAGCTTGCTACAATTATAATGAAATGCCTAATAGAAGAATTTGGTTGATCTGGAAGAAGTGTCTTAAGGTTAATATTCTGGAAGTAAAGGATCAATATATTCACTGTATTATTGAGGATCCTAGAATACAAAGTCAGTTATATCTCACTGTAGTCTTTGCTATGAATGAACAAACCCAAAGAGAGAGACTATGAGCTAATTTGAATCAAGTTGATGTGGAAAACAATTATCCTTGGATCCTGTGTGGTGATTTCAATAATGTGTTAAGCTCAGCAGACAGAATGGGATCATATGTGAGTTCCAGTGAAGTAAAGGGATTCCAAGGTATGCTGGACTCATTGCAACTGACATTATTAAGAAGTACAGGGTGACACTTTACTTGGTGTAACAAACAAGAGGCAGGAAGGAGAGTATACAGTAAAATAGATTGGGCAGTAGGGAACTTAAATTGGTTACAACAGTATGGTCAGGTGGAACCTGATTATCTTAATCCCTCAGTATCCGACCACTCCCCTATTTTGATTAAATATTGTTCTTATACTACCTTACACCCTAGACCTTTCAGATTTTATCGTAACATAATGGAGCATCCTAATTTCAAAAGCACTCTGAAACAAGTAAGGGAGATGGATATCACTGGACAGCCTTTGGTGAAGGTCTAGGAAAAACTGAAGCAATTAAAGGTGAAGCTTAAAGATATATACAAATATATGGTTGTATTTTCACAGAAAATACATGTAGCAAGAGAGAAACTTGACCTTATTCAGAGACATATTCAAGATTACCTGACGGATCAGGAGAAAATGTTAATATTAGAAATTGAGAAGTGGAACAGGGTGGAGGAACAGGTGCTAAGGCAGAAGTCTAGAGCTACTTGGATAGAGTGTGGAGATGCTAATTCTAAGTATTTCCATGCTCAATGGAAGTTTAGATGTAGTCATAATGCTATCAATTCTATCTACATTGCGAATAATACCAAGCTTATTGATCCTAGAGAAATTGAAGCTAAATTTATTGGGGTGTTCACTGGACTAATGGGTGCTAGTACAAGTAATTTGCCTTGTTTAAATGTTGAGGTGGTAAATACAGGTGTGTGTTTGACTCTACAACAACAAAAAGATATGATAAAAGAGGTAACACAGGAAGAGATTATTGAAGCTATCAAGAATATGCCAAAACAAAAAGCTCCTGGGGTGGATGGGTTTCCTATTGAGTTCTTCACAGGAACTGGGATATAGTCAAAGGAGAGGTTTTGGAAGTTGTGCAACAATTCTTTATCATTGGTACTCTCTTACCTACTATAAATACAACAACCATTACTTTAATTCCTAAAGTTCCCTCCCCTACAAAAGTTAAGGACTACATGCCTATTGCATGTTGTACATCTTTGTACAAAATCATTTCAAAAGTCCTTACAGGTAGAATAAAAAATGTTATAGTAGGGCTGGTTGGAAGGGCTCAATCTGCATTTATTGAAGGTAGAAGTATTTTGGATAATGTGTTATATAGCCATGAAATATTCAAAAGTTATGGAAGAAAATGGATATCCCCTAGATGTGTTCTTAAAGTTCATATAAGGAAAACATATGACTCACTAGAATGGAGTTTCTTGAAGCAATTGATGATTGTGATGGGATTTCCTGCAAAGTTCATTTCATGGACTATGACTTGTGTGACCACTGTATCCTACTCTTTGTTATTGAATGGAGGGTTGACAAAACCTTTTCAGGCTAAGAGGGGATTACGACAAGGAGATTTGATGTCCCCCTATCTATTTGTATTGTCCATGGAGTATCTAGGAAGAGAACTACAAAAGCTCACAAAAAATGGAAACTTCAATTTTCATCCAAGAAGTAGGAAACTAGAGAGTGTATAAGTTTGTTTTGTTGATGACCTATTAATGTACTGCAAGGCTGATCTAATTTCTGTTCAGCTTTTGAATGAAGCTTTCATGAAATTCTCTAGAGCTTCAGGACTACATGCAAATACAGACAAGAGCTCCTTGTATATAGATGGAGTGAATGATCATACCAAGCACGAATTGTTGGAAGAACTTAGCTACAATGAGGGCACTATGCCTTTCAGATACTTGTGGGTTCCATTGGTATCAGAAAAGCTTAGTGGCAATCAGTTTATGCCTTTAATTGAGAAAATCACTGCCAAAGTGACCTGCTGGTCAGCAAAATTGTTATCCTATGCTGGAAGAGTCCAGCTGTTAAAGTCTGTCATTTTTGGGGTCCAAGCTTATTGGGCACATGTATTTGTACTTCCTAAGAAGGTTATTAAGACTATAGAACAAATTTGTAGGACCTTCTTATGGACAGGGACAATAACTAATTCCCTAATTCCAAAAAAGCTTTAGTGTCATGGGAAACAGTGTGCAAACCACAAGCTGAAGGTGGACTTAATATTATTGACCTTAAGTTGTGGAATAAGGCTGCAATACTCAAACAATTGTGGAATATAACTAGAAAGAAATACTGCCTATGGATCCAATGGGTGCATAATTATTTCATAAAGAATAGGGGGATTGAAACTGTCACTCTACCAACTGCTGCTTCATAGGTAGTGCGGAAGATTTTGAGTACAAGAGATATGATAATCCCAAGGCAAGCTAGGCAAGGTGAATTGATGATGGAGTTTGCAAAGGTACAGAAAGGTGAGAAGTTTTCTACCAAGAATATGTATAACTATATCATGCCTACTTTCCCAAGAGTATAATGGAAGAGTATTACTCTGAAACAAGGAGTACATCCAAGATTCAAATTCATCTTGTGGCTAGCTGTGCAGAAAAGATTAGCAACCATTGAAAGACTTGAAAGTTTGGTATTCAGATGCCCTCTGAATGTGTGTTTTGTAGTAACACAAAGGAAACCTTTGAACATCTTCATTTTGAATGCCAAGTGACAAAGACATTATGGGGAAGAATGTGCAGCTGGATGGGAATCCAAAGAAGTATTCACGACTGGAGATCACAGAGATAGCTTGGATCAGTGAAATTGCTAAAGAGAAGGCAAGAGGTGATGAGATCAAGACTAGTGTTTTTGTGATAATTGTATATATCATTTGGAGAGAAAGGAACAAGATCAGATTCTAACGAGGAAGACTATGTGCTGACAAGGTCCTTAGAGAGATTGTAACGCATATTCATCTAAAAGGACAACACAAGGCAAGCTTGAAATCTATTCTACAAACTCTAAATATGTATCCTTAGAGTAGCATTTCCTTTGTAATAGATTAGTTTCTTGATTTGTTTTCTGTATGAATAGGAAGCTAGATGATTGGAATGAGAAGCAGTTAGTCCCATAATTGTGTTGCTATGTAATGATCTTTTTTTGGTTATAAATGAAAATCCTTGTTACCAAAAAAATTAAACTCACTTGTTATGTAAAGAGAGACTTTTTTTCATTACATGATAACAAATTTGACAATACAATAACATTCACATAACAAGAAATTTGTAGATTAAAATATCAAATTTTAGCAAAAACTAGTTATGCTTTACCATAAGGCCTCTTACGGAAGAAATAATCCCAATAATCAGAAAAAAGACATGTTTGTACACTGGTTTTTCTCCATCTTTCAGCATTTGTGAAAATAGACCAATGACACTGTCAAAGCTAGGATTCACAAATAGCAGTATGGATATTTAAGCCCTGCTCGAATCAACTGCTACACAATGTTTGATATTGTTGTATCGATCATTGATCTGCAACAAATCACCTATGTTAACCGCTAAGGCACCTTTGATTGGATTTATGTGGATCCAATTATCGCCTTTAGCCCCTCGAGCATATAGGTCTCTCGTGTCATCTTGGAAGAGCAGAGTGATGCAGGAGACGTTGCAGTGTCGGCGATCCCCAATGGTGATACTTGGATTGGGACATGGTGGATAATAGTTTATGTTGATAGCCATAGTTCCCATCAAGAGAGGTTCTAAAGATTCATCAATTTCATTGACATTAAGACCATTCAATAGCACCTCTAACAACTTTCTAGTATGTGGCATAGCCCACTTTTGATACTGATTAACGTTTCAATCATACCTCATCCAATTCTAGGTGTCAACGATCGTTAGTCAGTATAAAACCCAACGAAAGGTTGGGGTCGAACCCACAGGGAGAGGTACGTGTTCAAATTCCATTAGGAAGTACAAATGTGGTCTAAATAGCTATAGGAATAGAAATTATCGAAAAAGACATGTAAAGAAGTCTAAAGGAGGTGACACGAATGTCAGATAGGGGGTTTTGATTTGCAATTATTAGCTACAACACAATCAAACACTACGATTAAAACAATATAGAGAGGAATTCTCGGAATGTGATCGATTATAGGCAAATTTCACTATATGGGTAATTGAAATTACTAATAAATAGCTAAATACCCATGGGTAGGCTAGGCTATAGGTGAGATAATTTTCTGTCGAACAACTATCACGATTCAAGTGATTTCTTTCGAACATCAACAAGCTTAGCAAATAAGAACGGCCACACCTTAATTCATCTACTCTCCTGAGCTAGATAGGTAGAATTGAGGTTAGAATTTACTCTCTCGAGCTAAACCCATATCACCCGAATAATTACAATCATCAATTGAAAGCTTTGATTCTAAAACCTCTTTTTTAAGAAAGAGCAAAATTTTAAGTTTGAATTGCATTTGCAACTACAATTCTTAGATAATAACACATATATCAATTAAAACCCACTTCAATTAAGCATTTAAATCAGTAATTAACAACACCCATAAGCTAATTCAACCCAAAATCACATGATCACACCCCAAGAATTGTGTTTTAGGTAAACATCATAAAAAGGTAAAAATAATTACCAACTCGATTAGCCATCAACTGGGTAATAGTCTCCAAGCCTTTACAATTTTTTCCAAAGGTTAAATTCAAAGACCCAAGTCAAAATCCTCCCAAATTTACAATAAGAACTTTAAACTTAGAGAAAACTCTAACTCTAGAATGGGAACTGTAATATCTGGGTGAGAACTCGTCAGAACTCCTTTTAAAAAACAATTTATATTTTCACAAAATTTAGCCTAAAAGTCCAGTCGACGGATTAAGTCGGGCTCGCCGAGTGGTTCGGCGATCCGCCTTTTTCTCTCTTTGTCACTCCCCGAGCCTATACCTTGGGTGTGACTGGCACTCAAGAACCATTGCTGGCTCCAAGAGAACCCTTAGCCTATCATACTTACTCAGTGGAAGACTTAAACATAAGAAACATAACTCATGAAATAACTTAAGAGATAATAACATAGACAAAATGGAAACTCAAGTCTTTAAACGTATACAACTGAAATGAATAAGACTAAAGAACTATAACTATCCATTTATAAAGCCTCTAAAACAAAGGGGGATGTCGGGACAAGACCCCTGATCATCCTAACAACTGAAATACTAGAAAGCAATGTAAAAAGGAGCCCTCCGGAAAGCAAGGAGGCTCACCAACAGACTCTGAGTGCTCAACTGGATCAACGAAGCATTGGATGATGATCCTGGTTACCTGTGTCAGCATCATAACAATGATGTAGGCCAAATGGCATCAGTACATTGAATGTACGAGTATGAAGGGAATCTGAACGAAACACTTACCTTGGCTTTACTCAACTCATGAATAACTTAAACTCAATATAAAGCAACAATACACATGCAATATATAGAAAAGCTTTTAAAACAGTAGAAATCAACATAGTTAGTTAAAGAAATGCAATAACAAACTCAACTGTACTCGTATAATAAAGTAATATAGTTTCTATGGGAGTTTCTCTAACCGACAACCACCACTATGAGCGTAAGTGGTGATACAACGTCTTTCTCACGCTGCCAGAACTGTCCTATACTTTGCCGTCATATAGAACACCTTAACTAAGTAGATCCACTAGTCTACGCTAAAAAATACTTAAGGAATCATCTAAAAAGCATGAGTATTTACTACCCATGATGGCTACATGGTTTATGGATACTTGAGTTATTATGAACTCGCATCCCCATATCGGTGCTCAATACTACTCCCAAAAATATACTCATCTCATATGTTTTTTAAAACAAAACTCTTTCTTTGGTTTGAGATAATTACTCACAACTTAGCCTGAAAGCTCTCTTGGAAATCGGTGTTTCCCTTTCTTGTTCAAATGTGAAAACATTTTTAGACACTTGGGAATACTTAGTTCCCTTATAATCTTTGAAGAAATGAATTTCATTCTTTACTTCTTACTCTTTACTCAACTTGAACTTTGAGTCTTAAAACAAAGTTAAAAGCACTTGCAAAACACTTCTTGAAAGGACTCTAAGAACTTCCTAGAGTTGGCTCTTAACTTTCCTTGAATTTGAATTTGTGGATTCAGGTTATGATTCATGTTTCTGGATGATTTCTAGATATTTAGAAGTCATTTAGAGTAGTTAGAATCTATAAGAAGTGTTAGTACACTTTAGAAGGACTTAAACGGGCTAAACGATGAAAAATGGGTGGGGGCAGACGACCCGGGCGCACCGCGCCAGCCCCTAAGTTACTGGGGCTCGTTTCTTGTGCACTGCTGGCACGCCACCCCAGTCTCTCTGGAACATATGGGGAGCGCCGCACCAGACCCTCCCTAGGTGCAATCTCATGAATTTTTCTTCTCGATTTCTAACCTTAATTCGATTAAACCCAATTCCTTTTCTCAATATCTTCTTAGATTCAGATACTCAAAACATGTACACTAGAATCTAACTCGAAACAACTCTTAACATCGCTAAAACATCTCAAGAAAACCCATCAATCCCATGTAAGTTCACGAATGAAAACAATTCAAGAACAGAACTCAAGAACATCAAATTCTCAATCTTTTAGGAAGAAAATCACACTGAATTAAACATGTTTGGCACGTGGGTGAACGAACCCAATGCTATGTGAACTCACATACCTCATAGGATTGAATCCTTGGCAAAATGCACGACCAAACTCAAATGTTCTTGACGAATCTTGCCTTTTCTCCTTCTTTCTCCTTTCTCCAAGCCCTAGCGTAAATTTCCAATTTTCTAAACTGACCAAACTCTGATTTGACCCCAATTAAACTCCTAAAAACGAATTAAAATAATTGGGTTTGGAAAAGACTAAAATACCCTTCCAAAATCCGGTTTTAGACTTTCCTTATTTGAACAACCCAACTTCAAATGGTCATATCTCACTCATGTGAACTCGAAATCGCGCAAACTCGGTGGCGTTGGAAAGATTATTCCAAGATATTTCCTATAATATCGGTAAACACACCTAAATCATCCTGATCTAGGAGTTATGGTCGTTTTGAAAGTTTGACCCAAAAATCCAAATTAACATACTTAACAAATTTTTCCAGATTTTTTATATTCTTTCCAAATATGACTATTTCCAATTTTTAACTTCTTTCTAGTTACGGGGTGTTACAATATCTCCCCCTTGGGAATATTCCTCCTCGAATGAGCTTACTCTTAGTAGGCTAAGGGTGTAACATGTAACATTCAACTCAAACACCCAACAAGCAATGCAATTACATGTTAACTTATAAATGAAAGAGTACTAAGAAGAGGATTAGTACCTTGGTCTGGAACTTCTCCGATTTCAAAGAGATGTGGATATCTCTTCTTCATATATTCCTCAGCTTCCCAAGTAGCTTTCTCAACAAATTGGTTCTTCCAAAGGACTTTGACTGATGTTACTTCCTTAGTTCTCAACTTGCGAACTTGGCGATCTAGAATCTGGACCGGAATCTCTTCATAAGATAAGCTATCCTTGATCCCAATATCTTCAGTTGGTATGATCAATGAAGGATCACCCATGCACTTCCTCAACATGGAGATGTCAAAAATCGAATGAACCACGGCTAACTTTTGTGGTAGTTCCAACTCATAAGCTACATTACCTACCATTTTTGATATTTTGTAAGGGCCAATATACCGGGGACTAATCTTCCCCTTCTTACCAAATCTCATAACACCTTTCATGGGTGAAACTTTCAAGTATACCCAATTATCTACTTCAAACTCTAACTCTCTTTTCCTAACATCAGTGTAGGATTTCTGACGACTCTGAGCCATTTTCAAACTCTCTTGAATGTCATTTACCTTCTCCATAGCTTGATGAACTAATCTAGTCCTATCAATCCTGTTTCACTAACTTCAAACCATCCAATAGGAGATCTGCATCTTCTCCCATAAAGAGCTTCATAAGGAGCCATCTGGATACTAGAGTGGTAACTATTGTTGTAAGTGAACTCAAATAGAGGAAGGTGATAATCCCAATTACCTTTGAAATCAATCACACAGGCCCTCAACATATCCTCTAAAGTATGAATAGTGCGCTATGCTTTACCATCTGTCTGAGGATGAAAAGCAGTATTTAATTTAACATTTGAACCCAAGCCTTTCTGAAAAGATTTCCAGAACTGTGTAGTAAATTGTGCACCTTTATCTGAAATAATCGAAACTAGCACCCCATGAAGTCTAACTACCTCTTGAAGATACAACTTGGCATAGTCCTCTGCTGTATGGGTAGTCTTTACCGGCAAAAAGTAGGCTGATTTTGTCGTTCTATCAACAATCACCCAAATAGAATTGTGTTGCCTGTGAATCGTGGCAAACCTGTGATGAAATCCATATTGATCATCTCCCACTTCCATTTCAGAAGTTCTATATTTTGAGCCATACCACCGGGCCTTTGGTGCTCTACTTTAACTTGTTGGCAATCCGTACACTTAGCAACAAACTCTGCAATGCCCTTCTTCATACTACTCCACCAATAAACTTCTCTCAAGTCACGATACATTTTTGTGGAACCCGTATGGATAGAATGTTTGGAGCTATGAGCTTTCTCCATGATCCTCTCTTGGAGTTGATCCACCCTTAGTACACACAACCTACCTTGATACCTCAACACACCATCTCCCCCTTGTTCAAAAGCCAATACTTTTTGCTTATGAACATTTGCCTTCCATTCAAGCAAAATAGGATCTTGGTCTTGCTTCTCTTTTACTTTTGACACTAATGATGATTCAGCCCCATTTATCACCACTATTCCTCCTTCAATGGAATCCATTAGACGAACTCCCAATCATGCAAGTCTATGCACATCTTTCGCTAACTCTCTCTTATCTTCCTCAAAATAGGCGGTACTACCCATAGACAACCTGCTCAAGGCATCAGCAACAACATTAGCCTTACCTGGGTGATAAATAATACTCATGTCTTAATCCTTGAGTAATTGTAACCACCTTCTTTGTCTGAGATTTAGCTCTTTCTGACTAAACACATACTGAAGACTCTTGTGATCAGTGAATACATCAACATGAACACCATACAAATAATGACGCCATATTTTCAAAGCAAACACTACAACATCCAACTCTAGATCATGGGTTGGGTAATTTTTCTCATGAACTTTCAACTGTCCGGAGGCATAAGCTATAACCTTACCATTATGCATCAAAACACAACCCAAACCAACTCTAGACGCATCACAATA
>NW_006239066.1:593637-625650 GCF_000226075.1 Solanum tuberosum
GCCCAATTCTTTCGATGTACTTCACTTCAAAATAAATTTTTTTCTGGATTTCTTTGTAAATATATTTATGTAAGTTTTGTGTGTTATTTTTTAGTGTTTTGGTTAGGGTTGGCAAGGGGACGGGGACGGGGACTGGGGGGACGGGGGACGCCTTGGTCGGGATTTGGCCGAGACCGGGATTGGCGGGATAAAAATTCATCCCATCCCGTCCCACTATATATACGGGATGGGACGGGGTTTGGCAGGCTGGGACGTGGGATTTTTATTTTTTTTATATGTTTATTTATTTCAATTTGAAGTTATATGTTATTGAATAACATTTTTAGTTTATTTGGTTTTCAATAATTTTTTTAGCTAATAAAAAATGCTTAAGTTTTCAAATTTCAAATTTCAAATTTGAAATTTCAAGTGTCAAGTTTCAAATTTCAAATTTGAGAAGTTCAAATTTGTATTTTAAATATTTTAAAGTAATTTAAACTTGAAATTTCAAATGTCTAATTTCAATTTTTAAATTAAGTATTTTAAAGTTAGTTTATATATATATGTAAATATGTATGTATATATTAAAATTAAAATGCAAGATAATAGTTATATTTTAGAGTTAGTATTTTAAAATTAAAATTAAAATGCAAGACAATAGTTATATAAAAAAGACTTGAATAAAGCCTTCAAATTTATTCAATAAATTATAATTGCAACTTAGAACTTAGAAGTTACAATTTACAAATATTAGTGGCATAACTAATCTACGCAACCACCTTTTAGGAAGGGTTCTATTTCAATAAGTTCTCATATGTAAAACTAATATTTGTTATAAATATTAGATGAGTAACTAATTTACGCAGCCACCTTCTAAGAAGGGTTCTGTTTCAATTAGTTCTCGGATGTAATCTAATATTCGTATTCTCCTTTAAAATTCAATTATAATTGTCTCATCATATCGACGGTAACATCCTCTGGTGTTGGCAAACTTGCTAGAAACTCTTGTGACTCTAATTCATCATCACTAGATCCAATTACCGCATTAATCCAAGCTTCTTGTTTGGAACTTAACTTTGGCAAATTATAATTCCTCCTCTCAGTGTTGACCCAGTCTCTAAATAAAACTGATGTTTCCAAACTTTCTTCTGCCAATGAATGTCTATGATCGCCAAGTTGAAACCTTGCCGCACTAAAGCAGCCTCCGATGCAACTGATGAAGCTTGAATAGCTAGAACATCACAAACCATTTTGCTCAAAATTGGAAATGCAACGCTCCACCTCCTCCACCATGCTAATAATACTTCATTGCCATCTTCGTCGTCCACTATTTCTAAAGATTGATTAAGATATTCTTCAAAATCATCACGGTTAGTAGAATTAAGACCTAGAAAACCTCGCATAAAACTATTAATTCGAGCTTTACTCTGAGGATTAGAAGTTTTGACCAACTTCTCCTTGGGTATTTCCTATAGTTCTATATTTTTCATACAAAATTTTAGCTTCTACTTTTATGCTAGACTTACACATTTCACAAGTTGGAATTTCTTCCGGTAAAATTTCTAAAGTATCATAAAAAGTATGAACAAGCCCCTGCACACATCATAATTTATATTGAGGGTTAAGTAAAGTAGCAGTTAAATAAATTTGAAGAATAGGAAAAAATATTTTTAAAATTTTTCAATCATAGCTTCAATTGCAACTCTAAATTTTTCAATTTTTTTGTATTTAGAAAATTGCATTGAAATAGCACAAATATTTATTAATACTGATGAAATAGTAGGATAATAAATTCCAGAAAACATGATTGTAGCATCATAAAAAAGTCTTAAAAATTCTAATAATTCATTACTTTCTTCCCAATTTTCTTCACAAATTCTGTCTAATGGGTCAGCATTATGAGCATTAAACACCATTTGTATGGGTCCTTTATATTCGTAAGCAACTGAAAGCATTTCGTAAAAAGAATTCCACCTTGTTTTAATATGTCTTGGAATTTTTCTTGGTGGCAACTCACATAGTACACAATGCTCATTAAATTCCCTAATTCTAGCAGCTCTATTAGCATAAAAAATCCAGGCAACAGCATATTCAATTTTCATACAACCACATTTAAATAATGAAATACCATCTTGTACAACTAAATTTAATACATGTGCAACACATCTAACATGAAAAGAATTAACATCAATTGGACATAATCTAGTTTTTAACATACTAGCAGCGTTTACATTATTAGATACATTATCTAAAGCGACAGACATTACTTTATCTATAAGCATGTAATAATCTAGAACACTCAAAATATTTGAAGCTAAATATGCACCAGTTTTTTTCTCTACACATTCTATATAACTTAAGATTTTTTTTTCCAAATTCTAGTTATGATCAATCCAATGTGCTGTAACAGTTAAGTAATCATGTCCATTAACACTACGACTCATCTCCGAAGTTATAGACACTCTACAATCTAATATGCTAAATATACAACAAAGATATTGTCAATGTTTACCTTGATATACAAAACATCAGATTTAACAGTATTTCTTGAAAAACCTCTATAAGTAGGATTATAAGTTTGTTGAATATATTCAATAAAACCGGGATATGAAGGAAAACTATAAGGTAAACCACAAACAGAAACCATTTTAGCTAAATTTTCGCGATCTCTTTCCTTATTATATTTACGTTGTGTTAGTGGACCACTAGGGTTAGAAGGATCTAATGTTCCTTGAACCATGTTAGAAGCCCCTACCGATTCATTAACATTAATATCAAAATCATTAACTGGAATTCCTTTTTTTCTATCCGCTAATGCTTTAGCTTCTTTATATTGAATCGGCACACAAGATAACAAATGTCTATTTAAGTACCCCGTCCCACCTTAACCTCCACCTTGTTTATGTTTAAAAGGCTGTTTACACTTATTACAAATAGCAATAGAGTTTTCCTTATCTAAAGTCATAAATTGTCACACAACAAAATTTTTAGGGCGTTGATACTTCACTTTCTCCCTTGTAGGAGGTATAAGGGGTGGCATCCACATTTTTTCTCCGTTGAATTTGTAGTTTCATTTGGAACTTCTGTCACCGGACTAGTGGGTGTATCTTCTAACTCCTCTTCTCCCGAACCAACTTCTACTTCTTCACCTGAATTTTCATCAAGATAAGGATTAATATTAGCATAAATTCGTTCTAAAATTTCATGATCGAGTTGAACATTTGAATCAATATCATAAAAAGTATCATCAACATAAGTAGAAACATTTGTATTAAATCTAACTCTAGTCATTGATTTAGAAGAAGTACCACCACATTACTCTTATTTTTTTCCTTACTACTTTTTCTATTAAAATTAAATAATTTACTAATGCCACTTGGTTCTTTCTCTTTTCATTTACCGGTATATTTTTGCTAGAACTCATATTTAATTATATATAAAAATAATAATAACATAAAAATTAATGACGAAAAATAAAATATAAATATTATGAAACGAATGTACCAAACGTCTGCGTTAATAGCAGACGTTATAACCGATTCTTGAAGCTTGTAGTTTGTTGTAACTTGTAATTGGAACTCCAATACTTGATAGCAAATATGAGAATTATATATATTATGATATAATATGAAAATTTAGAATTGAAATATATGTATTATAATATAATATGAGACTTAAATGGAATAAAAAATTGAGACTTGAGAGGATATAAAAAATATGGCAACGTATACAATTCAAACAATTAAAAAAAACAAAAGGGATCCCGCAAAAACTAGTCGGTTCAGACGGGTCGGGACCGGGCCGGGTCGACCGGGACCAAAGGGTGAACCGGCCCCTAACCGGTCCCCTAACCCGTAATCCCCCCAACCCGCAAGAATAAACGAGACCGGGTCCGGCGAGACGGTTCTCAAACCGATCACGGGCCGACCCGGTCCCCCTGCCAGCCCTAATCTAGGCCAATTCTGCACTGCCTCAATTTTCTGAGTATCAACTTTAATTCGCTCTACAGACACAATGTGGCCTAAGAATGCCACAGACTCAAGCCAAAACTCACACTTAGAGAACTTGGCATACAACTCTCTATCCTTTAGAGTTTGGAGAACTACTCTGAGATGACTAGCATGATCTTCTTCATTTCTCGAATAGATTAGTATGTCATCAATGAAGACGATAACAAACATATCTAAATAAGGTTGGAATACTCTATTCATACGGTCTATGAATGCTGCAGGCGCATTGGTCAAACCAAAGGACATAACTAAGAACTCATAATGATCATAACAGGTCCTGAATGTTGTCTTTGGAATGTCACATTCCCTTACTTTCAACTGATGATAGCCTAATCTAAGATCTATCTTAGAGAAACAAGTAGCACCCTGAAGCTGATCGAAAAGATCATCAATTCTCAGAAGAGGATACTTATTCTTGATGGTAACCTTGTTCAACTGGCGGTAATCTATACACATCCTAAGGGAACTATCTTTCTTTCTCACAAATAAGACCGGAGCGCCCCAAGGTGAGACAGTTGGTCGAATAAATCCCTTATCAAGGAAATCTTTCAACTGTTCTTTAAGCTCTTTCAACTATGTTGGTGCCATTATGTATGGCAGAATAGATATAGGATGAGTATCTAGAAGAATGTCTATACCAAAGTCTATTTCTCTCTCAGGAAGGACTCCGGGAAGATCATCTGGAAAGACTTCTCGAGACTCTCTTACTTCTGAAACTGACTAAATAGGAGGTATCTCAACACTAGAGTCATTAACTCGGACTAAGTGATAGACACACCCCTTGGAAACAAACTTTCTTGCCTTTAGGCATGAAATGAAACGACCTTTAGGCACTGCTGAACTATTACTCCACTCTATAACTGGCTCATTAGGAATTTGGAACCTAACGACTCGAGTTATACAATCAATGGAGGCATAATAGGCATGAAGTCAGTCCATACCTAGAATGACATCAAAATCTACCAAATCTAACTCAACTAAGTCAGCCATGGTGCTCTTGTGATTGATGGAAATTGTACAATCACGATATACTCTCTTTGCATACCATGTATAACTCAATTAAATCAGCCATGGTGTTTTTGTGAATGATGGATATGACACAATCACGATATACTCACTCAACCAAAATAGACTCCCTAACAGGTGTAGAAACACAAAAGGGTTCACAGAGTTTCTTAGGAAGAACATCAAAATTATTTGCAACATAAGGGGTTACAAAAGATAACCTTGCTCCTGGGTCTAGCAAAGCATAAACATCAAGAGTAAAGACTTTGATCATACCAGTGACAACATCTGGAGAGTTCTCTTGCTCTTGGAGACTAGTGATCGCATAAAGGCGGTTTGCTCCTCCGCCAGTACCCAAAGTAGCTCCTCTAGGTGTAGCCCTGTCTGGTGGAGCAACTGATGAAGATTGGGCTATATTGCCCTGATTCCCATTACCTTGTCGGTTCTTGGGGCACTCTTTCATGAAATGACCCTCTTGTCCACACTTGAAACAACTTGTGGAGCCATCGCGACACTTACCTGGGTAGGTTCTACCACACTTAGCACATGTAGGATACCAGTTACCTCATTGTGCCACACTATCACAAGATTGGGCAGGTCTAGCCCTGAAGTGCTGTGAATTATGACTATTGTACTTACCTTTGTTTCTGGGTGCAGGTGTACTAGCAGATGATGGAGCATGTCCCTTTTGATTTTGTTGAAAGGACGAACGGTTCACATTACTTCTTTGTTGGCCGGACTCATTTCCTGTCTTCGTTTTCTTGTTTCTAAACTCCTCCTTATCCGTCAGTTTCTCTTCCTCAACCTTCTCCACATAAACCATCAACCTTGATATATCCATGTCACCTATTAGAATTGCAGCCTTACCTTCATTACTCGACAAAGGAGACAGCCCAGCAAAAAATAAACTAATTCTACTCCTCATATCTGCAACCATCTCTGGAGCAAAATGGGATAGTTGGGTGAACTTCAACCCATACTCATGAACACTCAAAGAATCCTGCTTAAGTGTGAGGAACTCTCGTACCTTAACCTCCCTCAGTTCTCGGGGAAAGAAACTCCCCAAGAAGGCCTCTTCAAAACAAGCCCAACTCGCAGGTGGTGCTCCCTCAGCTCTACCATTCTTCTACTGGTCAAACCAAGTCCTAGCAACATTCTTCAGTTGATATTCATCTAGTTCAACTCACTCAGCATCTGTAACGTGCGTAACCTCAAATACCTTTTGCAATTCCTCAACAAAATTCTCTGGATCCTCAGTAGTGCTTGAACCATTGAAATTCATCCTCAAGAACTCTCGTATCCTCGAAGTATCAGCTTCTTCTTGTCGATCCCCCCTTTGTTGCCCAGCTTGGTTGGTCACAACTTGGCTTAACATCCTTATCGCTTCCCTAAACTCAGCATTGGTAAGTTCTCCTTGGGGTTGCACTTCAGGTGCATTGGGTACCCCTTGCTACTCAACATTACGCCTAGCAGGACGACCTCTGATAGCTCTTCATGGAGGCATAATTAACTGAAAACACGCACAAGCACGATTTAGAAAGAGACTTTATAGATATAAACTCTATCGCACGAAATGAGTGTGAAAGAAGTGAGATAATTTCCTCAATGTTGCAGCCTCCTAATTATAGATGTGGCGCGCTTCACACCGTTAACTAGGACTCTACTGACACGGCTTCATAGACTCCCTAGGACTTTTGAACTCTATGCTCTGATACCAAGTTTGTCACACCCCGAGCGTACACTCTGGGCGGGACTGGCACTAGAGAACCATTGTTGTCCCTGATGTTTGCGTAATCAAGATACAACTTCCAATGCAATTGTCTATGATCGTACAATAGTAAAGTAACCCAACCAAGGGTTGGGGTCGGGTCCCAAGAGAGTGATTTTGAGAATTAATAGAAAAATAAAATTCAGTTCTAATTAGTCATAGCTAAAAACATTATCGAATTAGAACATGTTAAATCTAAGGGGTGACGCAAGCGTCAATTATCAATGGGGGTTTGTCACAAGTAAACAAAAATCAGCTTAAATATAAGGAGTATTAATCAAGGAGATGTGATTCTCGGGATATGATAGAAAACTAGATAAACTAAACTATTGGGTACATGCTTTAGAAAATAAATTCGTTGAATAATTGTAACTAGGCTAGACTATAGTGGGGGTAAATTCACTCTCGAGCAACTTACCCCGAAAAAGCTCAGTTTCTCTCGAACACCGAGTTGCTACATGAAGAACAGCCTCCGCCTTAGACCACTCACTCTCTCGAGCTGAGTGTGTGGGAGAAGGACTAGGGTTCACTCTCAATTCCACCGGCCATCAATTTAGTAGTCTTAGTTTTACGACCTCTCTCTCCAGCAAGCCGAAAACACAAAAGGTGAAATCGTATTTGCAACTACAATATCATTAAGTTCCACCACAACTACTAAACGAAATCACATCTAAACAATAAATATATCATCAACAAGCAAGACCCAACAGATAATCTAACACATATTCACAAAATCACACCCTAAGAATTGGGGTTTTATCTAGACATGTAAAAGAGATAGAAATTTATACCAATAAGAGTTTGCATTTAAAATGGGTATAAAGATTTAAGTCTCAAAACAAGCAAAGAGCGAAGAATCCACAAGACCCAAGTCCAAATTCTTGGAGTTGAAAACCCCTTTTGAATCTTCAAGTTCTTCAAAAACCCTCTCCAAACTTAGAACTCAAAATTCTGTGTATAAAAATTGTATATTAAACATCTGATATTAAGCTACAACTCTCGACTAGTATTTATAATTTTCAAAAATCTGGCGAATCATTCGGTGCCGTTAGTCGAGATCGGCAATCCGCCCTTTGGTAGATTTCATCGCCGTCTTGCTCTGTCCTTTAGCATCGTCGTGTTTTTTATCATTGTTGACATAGTACTGCTTCGCGGAACTGCTCGGCGACACGCCGACTGCTCCTTTTCACTGCCGATTTGATCCTTTATTTCGGGGCTCAGCACACTAGAACAAAAGGCGAGGATAAGACCTTTTGGTAACTCGCCGAACGGGTTCGACGATTCTCAGATCTTCATCTAAGTAGTGTCCATGCTTTCCCTCAAACTCCAAATACCTAAAACTTAAGGGTTTTCATCATATATTGAGACAAAATATGCATTTGAGGACACTAATTCTATCAAAATATATCCCTAAATGAGGACAAATCGTGGACTTATCAACACCCCTAACTTAAACTTTTGCTTGTCCTCAAGCAAACTCAAGTTCAGTCGTTCAACAAGGATGTTTCGAACAGTGCTACACAAGATTCAATCATGAATGCACACAATAAGACTCAATTTACCCACACAAAGATCAATTTGTGTACCCAAAGATTCAAGTTGTGACACACCATTCTCAAAGATTCTCAAGCTCGCAATACTTGCTTCAAATGCAAGCTCAAGCTCAACTATAGTGTTCAAATGTCCTCACAAAAAGAATGATTCCACATTCACACAATGGTTCACAGTTTAAAGCTTCGAAATCATATTCAACGCTCACACTCACAAAGAATAATACAATACATAATTTCACTCACAGATTTACCCGTATTTTCCAATCAACACTTGCTTCTGGTCACTCAAAATCACAAAGGTCTTTCAAGGCTTGTAATGGGGCTGAGTGCAAAGGAATGGTCATTTAGGCTCAGTGACTTTCATACTCATGAAATGTGGTTCTCTCAACACTTCCTTTCCTTTTATTTCATCAATTTCATTAGTGCTCATAAGTCATTCTAGTATTCACTTCCCGTGGATTGTTTGGGAACCCATTTCTTTTATACTTTTCAACTTTATTCTACAACTTTTCTTTTTCATTCTTTTTCTTTTTCTTTCTATTTTTTTTTTTGAATGGAGGAGTTCCATTTTTCTCAAAACCATGAGTTAAAGGAGACTTTCCTTGCACTTTTTGATTTTTCCTTCTCTTTTCACCACACCCCCAACTCAAGGTTTTGGCCTAAGTTGGCTATTCGACTAACAACAATTTCATGAGGATTATGGGTGATGGATAAAGAAAGCTAATTGTTTTCATCAAGTTTCTTCCAAAGAAACGTAAGGCTCAAGGGGTGTTCAAAAGCGGTTCACACACTTACAAGGTAGACCATAAAAGAGGTATATGTCAAATTGGCTCACACTCTTCGAAGTTGCCTAAGATCATATTAAGAGATAGCATCGCTTAGTTGACCGGACCAACGAGGCAAATTCTAGGATCCATCATGAATAGTTCACAGGTAAGCTCATCACACTAGGCATTGAAACTATAAATCAAACAAGACTCCACACTTTCGCTAGTGTGCAACGATCATCACAATAGACTCGATTCGACAATAGGCTAGTCACAACGAGATGCAAAGAGTTCACATACTGTCTATGCAACTTCATTTGGCCTCATCGTAGCCGCACATTTATGTTCGTTCAATTATGAGTACTATTCAAGTCATCGGTATTGATCGGAATCGAGACTCAAATTTTGCAAAAGAACAGTCGCATTCAACATACTAGAAGTGGCAAAAAAAATTCGGAAGGGTCAAAATAATTTTGCAATTTAAAACATGGAGCCACAAGCTCGAACCTTTCACGAAAATAGTATTAACACAATTATAACTTACAACCCAAATACATAAACAAAACATGATTCACGAATAGCAAGCACACAAAGGTGGGCCTCACCCCACCATAATTAAAAGTAATTTGTCCTCAAATGCAAATGAATTAAAGTATCCAAAGAGTAAAAGTAAGAAAGACAGAGAGGGAGGTAAAGAAAAGATCATGTCTATGCAGTGTCTCCATCTGTCTGGGCATTAGTTCCCGATGTGTCAGTCTGGACTTGGATAATAGTCCCGGGTGCTACTTCAGAAGGTTCAGCGGCAACTGACTTGTTATGATTGTCCAAGTCATGAGCCGCCAAAAAAGAATGTATAGTTGTGTAGAATCCACGAGTCCACGAAGGGGTAGTGGGATCTCAGGGGATAGATCTTTTGCTAGACCTAGGCTTTTGCCTTCACTTCCCGTTTGCTGAGGATTTGTTTTACTTGTATCTTTCCTAAAAATTTCGCTCTTATCTGTCGGGGTGACATGATTCTCCCTGCTATTTTAGGTCTAGACATGTCTACAAAGCTTTGAAGTAAAGTTAAAAAATATCCCAACAAAATCATAGAAGTTCAGCTGCAGAAAAACTCCGCTGAACCAGTTGGCGAAACGTGCAACTTCTTAGGTCATTCACCGAGTGCAGTGCATAGAGGGTACAAGGGTGTAGACAAAGAATGAACAAGGGGTCATTCGGCGAGACGCCAAGTGCGTTCGGTGATATCAGGCTTTTCGCCGAAAGTTGCAGAATCAACAACACATTTAGCGTTAAATTAAAGACGAGATGGGGACGTTAGGAAAACCGCCGAGTTGTTCAGCGAGCTCGACCCAGCTCACCAAATGGCTCAATGTGCCTATTTTCAACCCATCTTATCGAATTCAACCCCGCAACCCCTGAAAACAAAATCAAAACATGCAATAGCCAAATTAGGCTCATACCCAATGACACTTATGCATAACACACTATTTTTCATCCACTATAAGGCATAATTTTCTGGAATCAACTATCTAACCCAGTACGGTCAATATTATCGAAACAAAGTAAGCAAACAAAAATTGTAATCCTACCAGAGAGGCCCAGTACACATCAACAAGGTAATGTCATTTCTCTAGAGTACAAAATCAATAGAAAGAACTTAGAGTTTGGGAACCAACCTTTCGTGCTGACCAAATTCAGATTGAATCGTTAGGCAACAATGTAATCCAACTTCCGAGCACAAATCAACAACTAAAATACTCTAAAATTTAAAGAAATATATAAACTAGAGTGCAAGTGTGCGTTTGGGAAGATGAAAAAGTGAGGGAAAGAGAATGAATTTGAAACTTTTAAACCTTTGGCCTGAAAAACCGTCCAGTTATTGCCCATTCGGCGATATTAGCCTCGATCGCCGAATCACTCGGCGTTACGCCAAGTAGCAACTTGTCTCGCCAAATTTTACAGTACCTCCAGTTATTGTGGGGGTACAAACGGCGATATCCATCAGGATCGCCGACTCACCAATAATTTCCTGTGGTCACCGAGTTTTACAGACTCCAATGTAAATTGGTCTTGAGTCTAACAGCGGTCTAGTACGGGTTCACCAAACCTTCCGGCGATTCGCAGAAAGGGACTGTAGCTCGCTAATCTGTACTTGTCAATCACTCTCCACACTTCCACCTATGCAATAAACACACCATTATTTTATCAAAGCAAAATAAAGCAATAAAGGGTTTTGGGTTGCCTCCCAAACAGCGCCTTATTTAACGTCGCGGCACGACGCAAGTCCACCTTCAAACCTCATTCTTGGGGTTAGCCATAGTGTCACTAGGAAAACCGCATTTTTGTCTCGGATTTAGGCGAGATGAATCTGACCCATTTGGCTCTCCAGCTATTTGATTGATACTGAATAGGAGGTGACGGTCTGGCTCAGGGTCAACACATCTTCCTTCATCTCTTTCAAGATTTTGTATGAACCCTCAACTTTGTTGAGAATACGAGAAAGCATATCCTCAGACCTACCACCCTACGAATCCTTCAGCTTTTGGCGTTCATAGGAAGGCACATACTTGTCTTTCTCCCCATCTTTCCAGTTAGGATTTTGGTCCCTCTATTCTCTGTCGCGATCCTTCCAACCATCATCCCTAGCCCAACCTTGGTTACCACCCTGCCTTGAGTAGTTTGAATGATAACCACCGCCTTGGTTAGCTAGAAGGTTCACCTCCTCATCGTACAAGGCTGCAAACTCCGCATCCTCAGGATTTGCACACCTGACCCCAACGGCATTGACACCACGGGCACCAGCCCCCATGACATTTTTAGACAAATGTCAAGTTGTGTCATGATCTTGGCCATGTTTTGGATTTTCTTATGATCCTTCTCCATCTGCTCCTTAGATAGCTTGAATGTGAGAGGAGAGACCTGGTCTTCACGAGTGTACCATGCTCGATTTATGGTCGTCATGTCATCTAAAAATTGGGCTGCTACAGCATATGGTTGTTGCATCAAGCCTCCAGGTGAAAGTTGGTCAGCGACACCTTTGTTTACCGAGACCAGGCTTCGGTAAAAGTACTGCAGTAAAACATTATCGGGCAGACCATGAGTCGGGCATTGGAACACCAACCTTTTGAATCGCAGCAAAGTCTCATGAATTGGCTCGCCCTCCAAACGCTTAAAGCTTTAGATATTGTCCCGAAGAGTAATCATTTTCGAGGGAGGGAAAAATCGCACATTAAATGCGGTGACCAACTCCTCCCAAGAAGTGATGGATTCGCGTGGCAACTCCGCCAGCCATTTGCACGCTTCTCCCATCAACGAGAAAGGGAATAGCCTTAACCGGACCGACTCCTGAGAAATGTTTTTGAAAGAGAATGGTCCGCACACATCTATGAAGTTTCGAAGGTGCTCGTGAGGATCTTCATGAGCCAATCTGCGGAAAAGTCCATTTAGTTGCAACAGTTACAACATAGTGCTCGTTATATGGAACATCGCATTTCCTTAGGTTGTAGGTAAACGGATGGCCCCAATACCTCCCATGAGATGGGGGTCATTAATGTTGGGTTTTTGGACATCGTTGAAATTTCTAATGTCGTCTTGGTGGCCAACCTGGCTACCGTTGTTGCCATTAGCACTCATGCTTTCTGTTTTCAACCCAAACAATAGAAAGAAAAAAACTGAAAATTAAGAAAGTGGAACTATAACTAAGAAGAAAAAAAAATTATTAAGCTAAAAATTCTCAAATAACACCACTCCCCAGCAGCGGGCTATTTTGATGTTTGCATAATCAAGACACAACTTCCAATGCAAGTGTCTACGATCGTACAATAGTAAAGTAACTCAACCAAGGGTTGGGGTCAAGTCCCAAGGGAGTGGTTATGAGAATTAATAGAAAAATAAAATTAAGTTCTAATTAGTCAAAGCTAAAAACATTATCGAATAAGAACATGTTAAATCTAGAGGGGGCCGCAAGCGTCAATTATCAATGGGGGTTTGTCACAAGTAAACAAAAATCAGCTTAAATATAAGGAATACTAATCAAGGAGATAGGATTCTTGGGATGTGATAGGAATACGGGATAAACTAAACTATTGGGTACATGATTTTGATAATAAATCCATTGAATATTTGTAACTAGGCTAGACTATAGTGGGAGTAAATTCTCTCTCGAGCAACTTACCCCGAATCAACTCGGTTTCTCTCAAACACCGAGTTACTGCATGAAGAACAGCCTCCGCCTTAGCCCACTCACTCTCTCGAGCTAAGTGTGTGGGAGAAGGACTAGGGTTCACTCTCTCCAGTTGAACCTCATGTCGACCCGATTCCACTGGCCATCAATTTAGTAGTCTTCGTTTTACGACCTCTCTCTCAAGCAAGTTTAAAACACAAAGGTGAAATCGTATTTGCAACTATAATTTCATTAAGTTCCACCACAACTACTAAATGAAATCACATCTAAATAACAAATAAATCATCAACAAGCAAGACCCAACAGATAATCTAACCCCATATTCACAATATCACACCCCAAGAATTGAGGTTTTAGCTAGACATGTAAAAGAGATAGAAATTTATACCAATATGAGTTTGCATTCAAATGGGTAATGAAAATTTAAGTCTCAAAACAAGCAAAGAGTGAAGAATCCACAAGACCCAAGTCCAAATTCTTGGAGTTGAAACCCTTTGAATCTTCAAGTTCTTCAAAACCCTCTCCAAACTTAGAACTCAAAATTCTATGTATAAAAATTCTATATTGAAAATCTGATATTAAGCTATAACTCTCAACGAGTATTTATAGTTTTCAAAAATCTATGTTGCAGAGGATAATTCAGCGTCGTTAGTCAAGAACGTCGATCAACTCGACAATCCTCCCTTTGGTAGGTTTCATCGCCGTTTTGCTCTATCCTTCATCATCGTCATGTTTTGGATCATTGGGTGACATAGTACTGCTTCGTAGAACTTCTCGGTGACACGCCAACTGCTCTTATTCACCGCCGATTTTATCCTTTCTTTTAGGGCTTAGCACACTGGAACAAAAGGCGAGGATAAGACCTTTTAGCGACTCACCGAACAATTTTAGCGATTCTCAGATATTCATTTCTTCGTTCTTACAGCTGCCTTTGCTCCTTTTTGCTAAGTAGTGTCCATACTTTCCCTCAAACACCAAATACATGAAACTTAAGGGTTTTCATCAGATATTGAGACAAAATATGCATTTGAGGACACTAATTCTATCAAAATATAGCGCTAAATGAGTCAAAATCGTGGACTCATCAATCCCCAAGCGAACCCTTGGCCTGGCATACTTACTCAGCTAAGGACTTAAACATAAGAAACATAACTCATGCAATAACTTAAGAGATAATAACTTAGCCAAAATGGCAACTCAAGTCTTAAACGTATACAATTGAAATGAATAAGACTAAATAACTATAATTATCCGTCTATGAAGCCTCTAAAACAAAGAGGGATGTTGGGACAAGACCCCCAGTCATCCTAACAACTGAAATACTATAAAGCAATGTAAAAGAGATCCCTTCGAAAATCAAGGAGGTTCACCAACAGACTTTGAGTGCTCAACTGGATCAACGAGGTGCTGGATGATGAACCTGGTTACTTGTGTTTGCAACATAACAACGATGCATGTCAAATGGCATCAGTACATTAAATGTACGAGTATGCGAGGGGAAAACTAAACATAAGATAAGCTTGAAGGGAATCTGAAAGAAACGCTTACCTTGGATTTACTCAACTCATGAATAACTTAACTCAATATAAAGCAACAATACACATACAATATATAGAAAGCTTTTAAAATAGTAGAAAGAAACTTAGTTCGTTAAAGAAATGCAATAACAAACTCAACTGTACTCGTATAATAAAGTAATATAGTTTCTGTGGGAGTTTCTCTAACCGACAACCACCACTATGAGCCTAAGTGGTGATACAGAGTCTTGCGCACGCTGCCAGAATTGTCCTATATTTTGTTGTCATATAGAACGCCTTAACTAAGTGGATCCACTAGTCTATGCTAAAAATCACTTAAGGAATTATCTAAAAAGTATAATCCTTTACTACCCATGATGGCTACATGGTTTATGGAGACTTGAGTTATTATGAACTCGCATCCCCATATCGGTAATAAATAGTACTCCCAAAAATATACTCACCCCATATGTTTTTTAAACAAAAATCTTTCTTTGGTTTGAGATAATTACTCACAACTTAGCTTAAAAGCTCTCTTGGAAATTGGTGTTTCCCTTTCTTGTTCAAATGTGAAAATATTTTTAGACACTTGGGAATACTTAGTTCCCTTATAATCTTTGAAGAAATGAACTTCATTCTTTAGTTCTTACTCTTTACTAAACTTAAACTTTGAGTCTTAAAACAAAGATAAAAGCACTTGCACAAGACATCTTGAAAGGACTCTAAGAACTTCCTAGGCTTGGCTCTTAACTTTCCTTGAATTTGAATTAATGGATCCAAGGTTATGATTCTTGTTTCAGGATGATTTCTAGATGTTAAGAAGTCATTTAGAGTAGTTAGAATCAATAGGAAGTGTTAGTACACTTTAGAAGGCCTTAAATGGGCTAAACGATGAAAAACGGGTGGGGGAAGACGACACGGGAGCGTCCCTGTCGCACCGCGCCAGCCCCTAAGTTACTGGGGCTCGTTTCTGGTGCAGTGCTGGCCCACCGCCCCAGCCTCTTTGTCACAGATGGGGTGTGCCGCGCCAGACCCTCTCTAGGTGCAATCTGACGAATTTTTCTTCTCAATTTCTGACCTTAATTCAATTAAACTCAATTCCTTTTCTCAAATATCTTCTTAGATTCAGATGCCCAAAACATGTACACTATAATCTAACTCGAAACAACTCTTAACATCGCTAAAAAATCTCAAGAAAACCCATCAATCCCATATAAGTTCAAGAATGAAAACAATTCAAGAACACAACTCAAGAACATCAAATTCTCAATCTTTTAGGATGAAAATCACGCTGAATTAAACATGTTTAATGCGTGGGTGAACGAACCCATCGCTATGTGAACTCACATATCTCTTAGGATTGAATCCTTGGCGAAATCCACGACCAAACTCAAACGTTCTTGACGAATCTTGCCTTTACTCCTTCTTTCTCCAAGCCCTGGCGTAAATTTCCAATTTTCTAAACTGACCACATTCTGATTTGACCCCAATTAAACTCCTAAAAATGAACTAAATATAATTGGGTAAGGAAAAGACTAAAATACCCTTCCAAAATTCGGTTTTAGACTTTCCTTATTTGAACAGCCCAACTTCAAATGGTCATATCTCACTAATACAAACTCGGAATCGTGCAAACTCGGCGGAGTTGGAAAGATTACTCCAAAGATCTTTCCTACGATATCTGGAAACACACCTAACTTATCATGTTCTAAGAGTTATGGTCGTTTGAAATTGACCAAATATCCAACTTAACATACTTAGCAAATTTTCCAGATTTTTATATTCTTTCCAAAAATGACTATTTCCAATTTTAAACTTCTTTCTAGTTACGGGGTGTTACCCTCTTCCATCGCCATTTTGTATTGGTTCTCAGCATCCCAAGTCCTATAACTTCGGGAGATCCATTGTGTTGTCACAGAACTGATTGGCGATTTGCCGACTGCCCAATTATGTCACCGACTTAGTTTCTTCCCCATGTCTGGCATACTGAACTTTAGGCAAGCTGAAGATCCACTCGGCGGTACGCTGAGTGGTCTTGGCGATCACCAGGATCGCTTTTCTCCCTTCATCTTGTTTTGCTCCTTTTTGCTTGTTAGTGTCCTTACCTTGCTCCTTAGCTCACATACCTGAAAATTCAAGACATTAACATCAGTTTATAGCATAAATTAGGCATTTGAAGACACTTATACTATCGAAACAAATCCCTAAATGAGTCCAAATCTCGGACTCATCAGATACTCCAAGACTTGGTTCCTATAAACCAGTGACAAAGTCAGGAATTTCGTTAAGAGCATATAAAATTTAATGGCAAGTTAATTTAATGTCAATGTTAAGAATTTTACTAAGAGTGTTCAGATAATCCATTAGAAACAACATTTTGACCCCACAAAGGTAGAAATAAGATCTTTGTACATCCTATCCTCTCCCTACCCAACTTGTGGAATTATACTAGAAATATTATTGAAAAAAGGATAAAAAAAATCCTACTTAGGTAGTATAATTCTAATTTAAGTTATATACACCTTTATAAAATTAATAGAAACAGGTCTGAAGTAACACATTTTTGCAAGCCTCCTATCTAAACTATCATCAACTAATTATCAAAATACATCTCAAAATTAATAAGTCAGTTTCCATTGGGAAGAAATTTTATGCCTACTTAACTTATGACACAGCCATTTGTGATTGTATTAAGACACTTGGTCAAGTAAGTTTCGAGGTTTGTTTGATAAATAGCTAACAATAATTCAGAGAGAAAACACAAAAATCTTACAGTTAAAGCTATGAAACTCATGAAAAAAGTAATACATCAGGTATTTTTTTTTACTTACTCAAAAAGACGTGACCTACAAATTACACAGAACAAAAAAACTCAAAAAGTTACCTTGTTTGAGAAGGCCAAAGATTGCTATCATTTTCTGGATTACAACCATGTTTTATACTATCTCTCCACTCCAAAACTTTCTCATTTTTATCACCAATAGCACTCCAAAACATCAACACAGATTCACCAGCACTATAACTCTCTTTATAATACTTTACTTTTTCTTCAGCCGGCAATTCAAAAAACTTGTGTGTTGCATCTTTCAAATCTTCAAGAACTTCAATTGGGATCCCATGATTGATGATTTGGAAGAAACCCCACTTGCTTGCTGCTTCTTGAATTAATTTTTCAACATTGAAATCATCAAAATTTGATAAATCAATTGTTGGGATTGATTCTTAATTGTCAATTTGGGATTTGTGTAGTATGTGTTCTTTTGGTTGAATACATTGATTTGGGATCATTTCAAGGCCTCTGTCTACTAGGCCTTTTATTCCATTTGCTTTCTTGATTACAAAGTCAAGTATGTCATCATTTGGTTCAAATTTGATGAAGTCATTTGTGTGCTGAATTTTGATTAGTGTGTACTAATGGAAGAAGGAAATTTGAGGTTTTTTTATGGTGGGTTTGAGAGAGGTGTGAGGGGGGAAAGGGGGGTTGGCTATGAAATAACCTAAACAAAATTCTTGAATTATTTTTTTATTTAGTGTTTCAATTTTTTTTATTTTAAGTTTAATCAAACATCATTATCATAAAATAGATCTTCTAGAAATAGCTATTTGGAAGTTGGTGAGGTGGCTTTTTGGTGTCATATACATGAATTGTGGTTTGTTTGAATAATATTTGTTTTGAAATTTGTAAACTCTATTATATCCATAAAAAAAATATCAATAAAAATAGTACTACTATAATTTAATATTTTGTTTTACTTATGATATTATAATTTTATAGCTATATATTATTATGACAATTGAGAAGATTTGATGGGGACAGATACGAAATATGTATTATTATTGTTAATTTGAGTAAATAGAAAAAAGTTTTAAAAAGTCATAAAATCAGTACTACGTAAATCTGTAACAAGAAAAAATCCATATGCTTGAGTGCATTTCCATACACATTACTAAATTTTCATCATATTTTTGTTCTTCGTTTGCTAGAAATTTGATACATTAATTTACCTCCCTCCAAACGTGTTAGTGTCAAATGTGAAATTATTAAATTTTAACTATGCCAAATGCTCAAAATTCAAGGAAATGTGAAATTATACACCAATTTATATTGGTTAAAAGATTGGAAACTACATTCAACATATCAACACAGTTTTTACTGAGCTAGTAAATAAATGGGTCGATGATCAAGCCAAACTTGGATGGATTTGACGAATCATATTTTTATGAATGAGTTTTAGTTGTTAGGGTGAATTTTTTGTAGAATTTACATTGTATTTGATAATTAAAACTCGACATTTGGTACCAGTTTTCGTCATTAAGAGACTATCTATCACAATCTTTAATTATGGGGGGAGGGGGTTCTTCACCCTATATTTGACACTAGTCTTAGGAGTGAAAGTAAATTGATAATAAAAATCTATAGTTGATGATGGAGATAGTTACTACCAGTCACGATCTTAGAAAATGATAAGCGTCATTTAATTAGGTGTTTCTTCTCATATTTTTTGTATTCAATATCCGATATAAAACTGAATGCAAATTCATTTCTAAACACAAGATCTTTAATTGATGACAAAGATATTTACTACCCATCATGAGTACATATTTTTTCTTATTCTATATTCGATATCTACTTTAAAAAAAGAACATTTTTCAAATTATTGAGTTCAAGTTTAAAATTATCACAGTGTTACACACCAACGATTAGAAGATAAAACATACAATATTACAAAGAAAAAAAATGGGGTAAAGTTATTATAAACAAAAAGTTGGATAAAGGGTAAAATAAGATTATTGAATGATTAGAACAAATCAAGCTAACGACACAATCATACCAACTCACTGGTTATGTAAAGAGAGAGTTTTTGTCATTACATGATAACAAATTTGACAATACATTCACTTAACAAGAAATTTTTAGATTAAAATATCAAATTTTAGCAAAATCTAGTGATGCTTTACCAGAAGGCCTCTTACGAAAGAAATAATCCCAATAATCAGAAAACAAGACATGTTTGTACACTGGTTTTTCTCCATCTTTCAGCATTTGTGAAAATGGACCAATGACACTGTCAAAGCAAGGATTCACAAATAGCGGTACGGATATTCGAGCCCTGCTCGAATCAACTGCTACACAATGCTCGATACTCTTGTATCGATCATTGCTCATGATCTGCAACGAGTCACCTATGTTAACCGCTAAGGCGCCTTTGATTGGATTTACGTGGATCCAATTATCGCCTTTAGTCCCTCGAACATATAGGCCTCCTGTGTTGTCTTGGAAGAGCAGAGTGATGCAGGAGACGTCGCAGTGTCGGCGAGCCCCAATGGTGATACTTGGATTTGGGCATGGTGGATAATAGTTTATGTTGATAGCCATAGTTCCCATCAAGAGAGGTTCTAAAGATTCATCAAATTCATTGACATTGAGACCCTTCAATAGCACCTCTAACAACTTTTTAGCAAGTGGTTTAGCCCACTTTTGATACTCCAAGACTTGGTTCCTATAAACCAGTGACAAAGTCAGGAATTTCGTTAAGAGCGTATAAAATTTAATGGCAAGTTAATTTAATGTCAATTTAAAAAATTTCACTAAGAGTGTTCAGAAAGTCCATCAGAAACAACATTTTTACCCCCACAATGGTAGAAATAAGATTTGCGCACATCATATTCTTATTTGTGGAATTATACTAAATATATTATTGTAGAAGGGGCCAAAAGAAATTCCTAGTTAGATAGTATAATTCAGATTTAAGTTAAATACACCTTTATGAAATTTAGAGATAATGGTCAAAAACAGGCCTGAAGTAACATACTTTTACAAGACTCCTATCTGAACTATCATCAACTAATTATCAAAACACATCTCAAAATTAATTAGTCAGTTGTCATTGGGACGAAATTTTATGCCTAATTAACTAGTGACACAACCTTTTGTGATTGTATTGAGACACTTGGTCTAGTAAGTTTTTAGATTTGTTATAATAAATAGCTAACAAGAGTTTAGATAGAAAACACAAAAACCTTACAGTTAAAGATATGAAACTCATGAAAAAAACTAATACTACAGGTATGTTTTTGTTACTTACTCAAAAACACGTGACCTACAAATTACACAAAACAAAAAACCCAAAAAGTTACCTTGTTTGAGAAGGCCAAAGATTGCTATCATTTTCTGGATTACAACCATGTTTTATACTATCCCTCCACTCCAAAACTTTCTCATTTTTATCACCAATAGCACTCCAAAACATCAACACAGATTCACCAGCACTATAACTCTCTTTATAATACTTTACTTTTTCTTCAGTTGGCAATTCGAAAAACTTGTGTGCTGCATCTTTCAAATCTTCAAGAACTTCAATTGGGATCCCATGATTGATGATTTGGAAGAACCCCCACTTGCTTGCTGCTTCTTGAATTGATTTTTCAACATTGAAATCATCAAAATTTGATAAATCAATAGTTGGGATTGATTCTTGATTGTCAATTTGGGATTTGTCTAGTCTGTGTTCTTTTGGTTGAATACATTGATTTGGGATAATTTCAAGGCTTCTGTCTACTAGGCCTTTTATTCCATTTGCTTTCTTGATTACAAAATCAAGTATGTCATCATTTGGTTCAAATCTTGATGAAGTCATTTGTGTGTTGAATCTTGATGAGTGTGTACAAATGAAAGAAGGAAAATTAGGGTTTTCTTATGGTGGGTTTGAGAGGGGTATGTGTGGGAGAGAATGGGGCTTGGCTATGAAATGATGGAAGAAGGAGATTTGGGGTTTTTATAGTGGGTTTGAGGGGGGAGGGGTATTAGAGTTTTACCCTGATTTTCTTACCTTATTTGAAATTTATTTTTCTCTTGAAGGAAAGTCAAAGTATTACCATAAATGCTTCAACTTTTCCTATAGAAAAATATAATTTTCCTCCATATTTGGTTTATTATTTTCCTTAGAGGAATAGTCTGGAATCCTATAAATTGAATACACATTTTCTCATACCAAGAACACAAGAACATTCACAATGTAAATATTTAAGAGTTTAGCTTAGGGGGAGATTTTCTCCCAATACATTTATGCTTTTTCAATATTAGTTTTATAATATATAGACCGTTTGGCCAAATCATATCAATAATATATTTTTAGTATGCTTTTGTTTTTCATCTGATTTATCGACTATATGATTTGCAATTGTAAGCTTCCGCATAATGCCCCAATCACTTTCGAACCCAACAACGGGGAGGGGGGAGAATCAGGGTCGGTTTTGAATGGTAGGGTAGCATGTACTTTTTCAAATTTTAATCAGACATTTTAGATTCGAGTTTTTATGAATACAGAGTCATCTTTGTTAGGGAGTGATTTACTCTCAATGTATGATTCTCTAGCACGAATTCAAATTTAGCTAGATTCACTTTCAAAAAAAAAATTCTTTTAACTTTATTCAAACATCATCATCATAAAATATATCTTCTAGAAATAGCTATTTATAAATTGGTGAGGTGGTTTCTTGGTGTCATGTACATGAATTGTGGTTTGTTTGAATAATATTTTTTTGAAATTTGTGTACTCTATTATATCGATAAAAAACTATCAGTAAAAATACTACTGTCACTCCCCGAGACTTCACTTTGTATGTGGTCGGCACTCGAGAACCATTATTGGTCCCAAGCGAATCCTTGACCTGGCTCAACTCTCAGCGGAAGACTCACTCAACATAAAATGAACTCAAATGTAAATTTTAACTCAATGTCTCAAAAGATAAACTCAAAATATTTTAGAAATAAAACATTCACTGGCCAAAAGAGGCACTCACGTCTAGAACATAACAACTAAAATGAACAAGACTTATAAACTACTATTGTCTATCTATCTATGAAGCCTCTAATACTATGAGGGATGTCGGTACAAGACCCCCGATCATCCTAACAATTTGAAATAACATAATTAAATGAGGGATCCTCCGGAATCAAGGAGGCTCACCAAACAAATCTGGAATTCGACTAGATCAACCAAGCGCTGGTTGATGATCCTGGTTACCAGTATCTGCATCATGAAAGATGTCGGCCAAATGGCGTCAGTACATAGAATGTACAAGCATGGAAGGGGAACACTGAACATAACGTGCAAGCTTGAACTGCTTAAAAGGAAACATACTCAACTTGACTCTACTCAATTCAACCTCAACTCATGGACACTCAACTCAATGCAATATAAAACGATGATAAAAGTGTAGTTTATATAAAGCATTTAAAACAGTAGATAACAACTCACTGTATTTAAAAATACAATAATAACTCAGGTAGTATGTAAAGATATAAAATAACTTTGTTTGGGAGATTCTCTAACTGACAACCATTACTATGAGCTATGTGATGATACAATGTCTCCCCCACGCTTCCAGAACTGTCATATACCTTACCGGGGTATAGAACTTCTCAACTAAGTGGATCCACTAAGCTATGCTTAAAAAGTAATAAGGAATCATCTAAAAAGTATGACCCTTTCTACCCACGTTGGCTATATGGTTTATGAGGACTTTGAGTTATCTAAACTCATCCCCATATCGGTACTCAATATTACTTCCAAAATATAACTTAGGTCATATGTTTAAAAATATTTCATCATCCTCAACTTTGAGATTATTACTCAAAATATTTCTCTTAAAAGAGATAGTACTCAAAACTCCTCATGAACTCCTTTAGAAATCGGTGTTTCCCTTCATTTTTAATGTAAAAACATTTATTCTTGGGAATACTTAGTTCTCATATATTCATTTTGAAAAATTCAACTCAACTCTCCTTATTCTCAAACTCAAGTACTCAAGTCTTAAAACAAGTTTTAAAAAGATTGTAAAAGATTTCTCAAAATGACTCGAAAGAACTCTTAAGACTTTACTCTTAACTCTACCTTGAATTTGAATTATGAATTCAAGGGTTATGATTCATGTTATGAATGATTTCTCTATATTTAGATGTAGTTTAGAGTAGTTAGAATCAATAGGAAGTAAAGGTACACTTTAAAAGGACTTAGATGGAGCAAACTACGGAAAAAGGGTTGGGGCAGGTGACACTGGTGCACTACTAGTGCGGGGCGCCAGCCCTATATTTGATACTAGTCTTAGGAGTGAAAGTAAATTGATAATAAAAATCTATAGTTAATGATGGAGATAGTTACTACCGGTCACGATCTTAGAAAATGATAAGCGTCATTTAAGTAGGTGTTTTTTCTCATATTTTTTGTATTCAATATTCGATATAAAACTGAATGCAAATTCATTTTGGCCAAGCTATTTACTACCCATCATGAGTACATGTTTTTTCTTATTCTATATTCGATATCTGCTTTAAAAAAAGAACATTTTTCAAATTATTGAGTTCAAGTTTAAAATTATCACAGTGTTACACACCAACGATTAGAAGATAAAACTTACAATATTACAAAGAAAAAAATGGGGTAAAGTTATTATAAACAAAAAGTTGGATAAAGGATAAAATAAGATTATTGAATGATCAGAACAAATCAAGCTAACGACACAATCATACCAGCTCATTGGTTATGTAAAGAGAGAGTTTTTGTCATTACATGACAACAAATTTGACAATGCATTCACTTAACAAGAAATTTGTAGATTAAAATATCAAATTTTAGCAAAATCTAGTGATGTTTTACCAGAAGGCCTCTTACGAAAGAAATAATCCCAATAATCAGAAAACAAGACATGTTTGTACACTGATTTTTCTCCATCTTTCAGCATTTGTGAAAATGGACCAATGACACTGTCAAAGCAAGGATTCACAAATAGCGGTACGGATATTCGAACCCTGCTCGAATCAATTGCTATACAATGCTCAATACTCTTGTATATACTAGATATATTATTATAAAAAAAGATTAAAAAATAATTTCCTACTTAGGCAATATAATTCTGATTTAGGTTATATACACCTTTATAAAATTTAGAGATAATAGTCTAAAACAGTCTAGTATTACACAAACAGAGCTCTTAAGTGCCTTTCAAGCACAAGAGCAACGACGTGTTATGATAAAAGAAGGAGTTGTTGAAAGAGCCTTACCAGCCAAGCATCAAGATGATGGACGATGTAAGAAAAAGAAGAACAAGAAGTACCAACCAACAGATGGAGAAGGTGCAACACGCAACAACAAAAATAAAACAGGTAGCTTCAAAGGAAACTACCCTCCTTGTAAGCATTGCGGCAAGATCGGAAATGCACATTTCAAGTGTTGGAGAAGGCCTGAAGCTAAGTGCAGTAAGTGCAATTAGTTTGGGCATGAAGCAATCATTTGTAAGAACAAAACTCACCAGCAGGATGTAGATGCTCGAGTTGTAAATGAACAGGAGGAGGATCAACTCTTTGTTGCAACATGTTTTGCAAGCAATATTTCTAGCTAGTCGTGGTTGATTGAAAGCGGATGCACAAATCACATGACTCGTGATAAAGAACTCTTCTAAGAATTGAAGCCTACTCGAGTTGGATATGTTAGAATAGGCCATGGTGGTCACATTCCAGCAAAAGTAATGGGAACTATTGCAGTTGAGACACAAGCAGGTACAAAAACAATAATAGATGTTCTTTATGTACCAGACTTAGACCGAAACTTGTTAAGTGTTGGTCAATTGTTACAAAAAGCTTTCAAACTTTATTTTGAAGATAAATATTGTTTGATCAAGGATCCCTGGGGGCAGGGTTTGTTTAAAGTCAAAATGAGAGGAAAAAGTTTCTCATTAAATCCATTTGGGGAAGACCAAATGTTGTATTCAGCAAAAGAAAATGTCGATGAGCTATGGCATAAGCGACTCAGCACTATCATTATCAAGGGCTTGCCAAGATGCAAAAGTTGAAGATAGTGGAGAGCGTACCTGATCTGGAAGCAAATTCCACTGAATGTCATGCCTGCCAATTTGGTAAGCAACACAGCCATTTCCAAAATCAACCTGGAGAGCATCAAAAAAGCTGCAACTAGTTCACACTGATGTCGCAGGGCCTCAAAGAACCCCATCACTACAAGGTAGCATCTATTACATTCTTTTCATTGACGATTTTACAAGAATGTGTTGGATTTTTTCTTGAAATTCAAGTCAGAAGTTGCTGGTGTATTCTGGAAATTCAAGAAATTGGTGGAAAATCAAAGTAATTGTAAGATTCAAGCTTTGAGATCTGATAATGGGAAGGAAAACACTTCAACGAAATTTGATTCATTTTGTGAGGAGGCCGGCATTGTGCATCAACATACAAAACCATACACACCAGAACAAAATGGTGTTAGTGAAAGAAGAAATAGATGGATAATGGATATGGCCAAATGTATGTTGCATGAGAAGGAGTTACCTAAGATATTTTGGGTAGATGTAGCAAATACCACAGCTTTATGCAGAATCGATTTCATATGAAAGCTTTGAAGGATAAAACACCATTTGAAGCTTGGTACAGGTTTAAGCCTTCACTAAGTTGTCTTAAAGTGTTTGGTTGTGTCTGTTTTGTTCATGTTCCTCAGGTAAAACGTGGCAAACTTGACAAGAAGGCAATCATAGGCATCCATGTGGGTTACAATGGAGTTTCTAAAGCCTACAAGGTCTGTCATCCTCAAACAGGAAAGATGACAATTACAAGAGATGTTCATTTTAGTGAGAATGAACAGTGGGACCGGAAGAATTCTCAAAATTTAGGATAACGCTCTCTAGAAGGAAACATCAGCCCTCCTGAAGAGCAAAAAATAGAACACTGGCAGCAAGAACTAGAAGATGATCATTCAATCAAGGGGAGAAGATTGTTGTCAGATATCTATAAAAGGTTTAATGTTGCCATCCATGAACTCGTTGGTCTAGTAGAAGCTTTTCAAGACCCAAGATGGAAGAAAGCAATGGAGGAGGAGATCTACATGATTGAGAAAAATACAACTTGAGTGTTAGTCGACAAACCTGAAGATAGAAAAGTCATTGGTGTGAGATGGATCTTCAGAACAAAGTTAAATGCAGATAGTTCCATCAACAAATACAAGGCGAGGCTTGTAGTTAAAGGGTACGCACAAATTTATGGTGTTGATTACTCTAACACTTTTTCTCCTGTTGGAAGATTAGATACAATCAGATTGCTACTCGCAATAGCAGCACAAATGGAATGGAAGGTGTTCCAAGTCGATGTCAAATCAGCCTCCTTGAATGGCAGACAGGAGGAGGAAATATATGTCGAGCAACCATCAGGATTTGTGAAACGCGGTGATGAAGACAAAGTCTATCTGCTAAAAAAAGGCTTTGTATGGACTAAAGCAAGCACCAAGAGCTTGGTATAGTAAGATAGATGATCATATGTTAATCTTGGGCTTTGAAAAATGCTTATCTGAATCCACTTTGTATGTAAATCATAAAGACACTGGTTGTAACACCCCAAAAAAAAAATCGAACTAAGACTCGAACCGTTCTTCGTAGAGATTAATATTTTACCAAGAAATTAAAAATTTATTAAGTTTTAAGGTCACTAGATGTAGCACATTGAGTTCCAAAAAGAGTTAAATTGCATATAGCAAAAATTTGAAATTTTGCAAGTTAAATTAAGTATGAGTTTTGGGTTGACTTCAAATGATCATAACTCCTAGATCAGGATGATTTAGGTGTGCTACCAAATACCGTAGGGAATATCTTTGAATTATATTTCCAACGCCACCGAGTTTTCTCAGTTTTGAGTTCATATGAGGAAGATATGTCCATTCGAAGTTCGGTTGTCTAGATAAAGAAAGTCAAAACCGGAAATAGTAAGGGGTATCTTGGTCTTTTCCTTATCCAACCAGATTTGATTCATTTTTAGTAATATTTTATAGGTATAATCTGATTAAGTTCAGTTTTATAATCCTATTTTACGCCGAGGGTTTTAGTTGAGAGTTCTAGAAGAGAAAAGAAGAAGAGGAAAGAGGAGAGGATCAAGCGTTCGTCAAGGATTTTGCGTCTTGTTGCGGATTTTCGCCATGGGTTTAATCCCTAAGAGGTATGTAAGCTTCCATAGTGTTGGGTTAGTTCACCCACAAATCAATCATGTTATTCTCAGCAAAATTTCATTCTTGAAGTTGAAAGATTAGAGTTCTTGATGAGTTCTTGATAGATGTTCTTGAAGTTCATTCTAAATCTTGTTGTGTTGGGGTTTTGATGATTTATTGAGATGAAATTTAGTAATCTGAGTGTTGTTTTGAGTATATTAGAGTGTACTTATGTTAAGTAATCAAATCCAAGTGATTGGGGAAAAAACTGTTCGATTCTAGGTGAGTTAGGGTGAGAAAACGAACAAGGAAAATTCATCGGATTTTCTGGGTTGGAGCCTGGCACGATGCGCCAGCCAGAGCGCCCCAAATCCTCCTCTGAAGTTAAGGGGCTGTTGCACCGCGCCACCCATAGCGCCAGGATCACCTGCCCCATCCAGTTTGTCGTCAGTTCCCCCGTTTGAGTTCATTTAAAGTACACCTTCACCACTTTTCGATTCTAACTACTCTAAGCTACTTCTAAACACCTAAAAATCATTCATAACATGGTCACAACCTTGAATTCATAATTCAAATTCAAGGTAGAGTTAAGAGTTAAGTTTTGAGAATTCTTCCGAACATTCTAAGAAAGCCCCTTTGATGCCTTTTGTGGAGTCTTCTACAACTTCTAGTAACTCATTTCAATACTGGAGCAAGTGAGTATGAAGATGAAGAGAATGTATTCATGAGTTTACCTTATCATCATGAAACCCTCCATGTCATGAACCAAAACTCTTGAATTCATAATTCACATTCAAGAGAGAGTTAAGAGTAGAGTTCAAGAAAGCCTTTGAGTTAAATTGTGAATTCTTTGAGATCCATCATTGATTTGAACTAAGTTTTGAGGAAGTAAGTAAGAGAATGAGAAAAGTTGTATACCTGAGTTCCATGTTATTATGTAGACCCTCGAGTCGAGTCGTTCATGCCCATAACTTCCGCATGAACTCCATTAGTTGAGTACCTTTGAGAGGAGTAGTATATTCAAGTTCTAAGTCTTGAGTATTGAATTCCTAATCCTCTTTGAGATTATATTTCTAATTATGGGACTATTACATGTTACCCATGAAGTCCTTGAGTTGAATTGTTCATGCCTATAATTCCGCGTGAACCCTATAAGTCGAACAGTCTTGAGATGAGAAGTATCTTTGAGTCCTTGAGTTGAGTAGTTCATGCTCATAATTCCGAATGAACCCTCTGAGTTCAGCATTCTTGAAGTGAGTAGTATCAATGAAGTACTTGAGTTCCAAGTATTTGAGTTATATCTATGGTTATTGGAAACCTTGCATTGAGTCGTTCATGTCCATAATTCTTTTACAAATGTATAAACTTTGTTTTTAAGACTTAAGCTCTGAAGTTGAGTAAGGAGTAAGAGTAAAGTTCATTTTCTTTAAAATGATATATGGGAACTAAGTATTCCCAAGAGTAAATGTTTTCACACTTAATATGAGAGAAAACTGAGATTTCCAAAAGAGTTTTGAGCAAGAAAGGGAACATCGATTCCAAGAGAGCTTTTAAGCTAAGTTTTGAGTAATTATCTCAAACCAAAGAAAGAAGTTGTTTTTAAACATATGAGCTAAGTATATTTTTGGGAGTAGTATTGAGCACCGATATGGGGATGCGAGTTCATATTAACTCAAGTCTCTGTAAACCATGTAGCCATCATGGGTATTAATGGGTCATACTTTTTAGATGATCACATAAGTTAAGCTAGTGGATCCACTAAGTTAAGCGTTCTATATGACGACAAAGTAGAGGACAGTTCTGGCAGCTTGGGCAAGACGTTATATCACCACTTAGGCTCATAGTGGTGGTTGTCGGTTAGAGAATTTCCCACAGAAACTATATTACTTTATTCTATAAGTAAAGTTGAGTTTTGTTATTACATTTTCTTTAACGAACTAAGTTGTTTTTACTATTTTATAAAGCTTTCCATAAATTGCATGTGTATTGTTGCTTTATATTGAGTTGAGTAAGTTTGAAAAGAGGTAAGTAGGTCTCACTTTTATCAAGTTTCAAGCTTATGTTTATGCTTCAAAATTCCTCTTACATGCTCGTACATTCCACATACTGAGCCATTTGGCCTGCATCTTCTCAGGATGCAGACACAGTTACTCAGGATCATCAACAGGAGCTTCGTTGATACATCCGAAAGTTCGAGTTAGCTATGGTGAGCCTCCTTATTTCTGGAGGATTTCATTTACTTTTCAGTATAGTCAGGATGTCGTGGGTCTTGTCCCGACTTCTATCTTTAATAGTTAGAGGCTTCATAGATAGTCGGTATAGTTCAGAAGTCTGTATCATTTATTTTGTTAAATGTTTAAAGACTTAAGCTGCCTATTTTATAGCGAGTTGAATATTATTTTTATATTCAGAGTTTTTCATTTGAGTTAAAGCTTTGTATTAAAATTTCATGAATTTTATTCAATTGTTAAGCTTTTGTATGCTTAAGTTACTATTCCGCTTGTAGTAGCCAGGATGAGGGTTCCCTTGGGGACCAGCAATGGTCTTCGAGTGTCGGCCATTTCCAGGGAGTAGACTCGGGTCGTGAAATACTTGGTATCAGAGCACAGAGTTCAAGTGTTCTACGGTGTCTATGAAGCTGTGTCAAGTAGGGTCTTGTTTATGGTTGTGAGGGCCCCACTTCTATAAACGAGGGACTACAGACATTTAAGGAAAGTTTCCTTTCTTTCATACTCTTCATCGTGCAATAAAGCTATGTCATAGAGACTTATTCTAACTCGTGCATTTCTCAGAATAATTTGACTACCCATCAGAGGAATGTACCCATATTCATATGAATCGTGCGTTTGAGCTAAAAACGAGTTGTACTCTTTTCCTTAAGCCTTGTTTCAGCTAAGATTTTTTTTAAGAGGTATGTTTAGAGCTTGAGTGGTATTTTCACCCGAAAAGGTAACATGAGTTATGAGATCATGAGCAGTAGTAGTGAAAGAGCCCAGAGTTAGAGGAAAGTATGCAGAGGTTTAGTAATCTTAGAAAGAGAGATAGTGATGAGGCAAGCTATGTTATTATAGTCATGCACCCAGTAAGTTATTGATGAGGAGTTTTCCCTTATGGGTAGAGTAAGAGTTTCTAGTCAAGATGAGATAGAGTATATAATTTGTTAACCAAAATAGAGTTGGTGTCGATGTGCCATCGTAATAGAGGAGACTAAATTCATGTGTTGAATAAGAGAGTAGGGTATTTATGAAGTGATAGATCTAATCTAGGCTTATGATTTGTTTGAGAGGGTCATGATGTTCAGAAGGTTACAGAACTGATCAAGTAATGAGGTATAGTAGGCGAGCATTGATATTCAGATTTAGTAATGAACATTAAGCTTGAATTTGAGATGAGTGTCATTATCCAAATAATGACAACATGAGGGTGATGATGTTAGTCTTGGTATTTGATCTGGTAGACTTGACATAGAGTAAGTGAGGAATTTAGATGTTAGTCGGAATAGATATGAGTGGTACAAGTGAGAGACCCTAACCTTGAGATAAGGGCAGTGAAGTGTGGCTAAGTCACAAGAGTAACTAAAGCGTTAAGAGGTGTACCAAGAGGGTATGTAATCCGAAGAGGTTAAGAGAAACATCTTAGAAAGCGGTCTCAGTACATGTTTATGGAGAGTTTAGTAGCCATGAGATAAGTATTACCAAGTATTAGAGTAAGATGATTGTAGACTAGTTTAGAGATGATGGAATAGGTCCATAGCTTTCAAGTGTAAGCTTTAAACCTAAGGGGGAGATGACAAGATGAGAAATCGAGTCAAGTGTTTGAGAGTAAGATAGTAATGAGTTCCAAAGAGTATGGGAGATATCCTTTCGGAGGTCCTTTTAGTAATGGAGTGAAGTTAGAAAGAGGAGGTTGATGTTTTTATCGTGATAGTGATGGTGTGATAATTCCATCTATGGTTATAAATGAGGAGGATGAGGTCTTACTATGATAAATAGTTAAATGAGAGCCCTTAGTTGGTTCTGAAGGATTTAGTTAGTAGAAGTCCATGGAGTTGTTAGAATACTAAGCTTGAATGTGGTGTTAAAGAGTAATAGTCTTGGGTGGAGATTCCTTATAGAGAGGTATAGAATATGAACCTAAGGATTTGGGTTAAGATTGAATATAGTAAGAGTATACCATTATACTCAGACCATAATAAGAGTAACCCCATTTCATACCCAATCCAGTCGTCATTCGAGGACGAATGATCCCAAGGGG
>NW_006239066.1:625733-627358 GCF_000226075.1 Solanum tuberosum
AAAATTTCTTAAGTGTTAAGGTCACTATATGTATCACCTTGAGTTCCAAAAAGAGTTAAATTGGATATAGCAAAAAATCTGAAATTTTGCAAGTTAAGATAAGTATGAGTTTTGGGTTAACTTCAAACGTCAATAACTCCTATATCAGGATAATTTAGGTGTAACTACTAGATACCGTAGCGAAGATCTTTGAATTATCTTCCAACGCCACCGAGTTTGCTCAGTTTCGAGTTCGTATGAGGGAGATATGTCTATTCGAAGTTGGGTTGTCCAGATAAGGAAAGTCAAAATCGGAAATAGTAAGGGGTATCTTGGTCTTTTCCTTACCCAAACAGATTTGATTCATTTTTAGTAATATTTTAAAGGTATAATCTGATTAGGTTCAGTTTTATAATCCTAGTTTATGACTAGGGTTTTAGTTGAGAGTTCAAGAAGAGAAAAGAAGAAGAGAAAAAAGGAGAGGATCAAGCGTTCGTCGAGATTCTTGCGTCTTGTTGCGGATTTTCTCCATGGGTTTAATCCCTAAAAGGTATGTAAGCTTCCATAGTGTTGGGTTAGTTCACCCACACGCCAATCATGTTATTTTCAGCAAAATTTCATTCTTGAAGTTGAAAGATTAGAGTTCTTGATGAGTTCTTGATATATGTTCTTGAAGTTCATTCTAAATCTTGTTGTGTTGGGATTTTGATGATTTATTGAGATGAAATTTAGTAATTTGAGTTTTGTTTTGAGTATGTTAGAGTGTACTTATGTTAAGTAATCAAATCCAAGTGATTGGGGAAGAAACCGTTCGATTCTAGGCGAGTTAGGGTGAGAAAACGAGCAAGGAAAATTCGTCGGATTTTCTGGGTTGGGGACTGGCACGATGCGCCAACCAGAGCTCCCCAAACCCTCCTCTGAAGTTAAGGGGTTGTCACCCCGCGCCACCCATAATGCCAGGGTCACCTGCCTCATCCAATTTGTCGTCAGTTCCCCCGTTTGAGTTCATTTAAAGTACACCTTCACCCCTTTTCGATTCTAACTACTCTAAGCTACTTCTAAACACCTAGAAATCATTCATAACATGGTCACAACCTTGAATTCATAATTCAAATTCAAGGTAGAGTTAAGTGTTAAGTTTTGAGAATTTTTCCGACATTCTAAGAAAGCCCCTTTGATGCCTTTTGTGGAGTCTTCTACAACTTCTAGTAACTCATTTCAATACTGGAGCAAGTGAGTATGAAGATGAAGAGAATGTATTCATGAGTTTACCTTATCATCATGAAACCCTCCATGTCATGAACCAAAACTCTTGAATTCATAATTCACATTCAAGAGAGAGTTAAGAGTAGAGTTCAAGAAAGCCTTTGAGTTAAATTGTGAATTCTTTGAGATCCATCATTGATTTGAACTAAGTTTTGAGGAAGTAAGTAAGAGAATGAGAAGAGTTGTATTCCTGAGTTCCATGTTATTATGTAGACCCTCGAATCGAGTCGTTCATGCCCATAACTTCAGCATGAACTCCATTAGTTGAGTACCTTTGAAAGGAGTAGTATCTGCAAGTTTTAAGTCTTGAGTATTGAATTCCTAATCCTCTTTGAGATTATATTTCTAATCATGGGACTATTACATGTTACCCATGAAGT
>NW_006239066.1:628006-642893 GCF_000226075.1 Solanum tuberosum
TCATTTTTTTTAATGAACTAAGTTGTTTTTACTATTTTATAAAACTTTCCGTATATTGCATGTGTATTGTTGCTTTATATTGAGTTGAGTACCTAGAGTCCAATATCATATCTCTGAGTTGAGTATCTTATCCTTGAATACTTCTGAGTTGAGTAAGTTTGAGTAGTTTTGAGTATCTTTGAGTATTCCTTGAGTTGAGTAAGTTTGAAAAGAGGTAAGTATGTCTCACTTTAATCAAGTTTCAAGCTTATGTTTATGCTTTAGAATTCCTCTTACATGCTCGTACATTCCACGTACTGAGCCATTTGGTCTGCATCTTCTCATGATGCAGACACAGGTACTCAAGATCATCAACAGGAGCTTCGTTGATACATCCGAAAGTTTGAGTTAGCTACGGTTAGCCTCCTTATTTCCAGAGGATTTCATTTACTTTTCAGTTTAGTCAGGATGTTGTGGCTTGTCCCGACTTCCATCTTTAACAGTTAGAGGCTTCATAGATAGTCGGTATAGTTCAGAAGTCTGTATCATTTATTTTGTTAAATGTTTAAAGACTTAAGTTGCCTATTTTATGGCGAGTTGAATATTATTTTTATATTCAGAGTTTTTCATTTGAGTTAAAGCTTTGTATTTAAGTTTCATGGATTTAATTTAATTTTAAGCTTTTGTATGCTTAAGTTACTCTTCCTCTTGTAGTAGCCAGGATGAGGGTTCCCTTGGGGACCAGCAATGGTCTTCGAGTGCCGGCCACGTCCAGGGTGTAGACTCGAGTCATAACAAACTTGGTATCAGAGCACAGAGTTCAAGTGTTCTAGGGTGTCTATGAAACCGTGTCAAGTAGGGTCTTGTTTATGGTTGTGAGGGCCCCACTTCTATAAACGATGGACTACAGACATTTAAGGAAAGTTTCTTTTCTTTCATACTCTTAATCGTGCAATAGAGCTATGTCATAGAGACTTATTCTAACTCGTGCGTTTCTCAGAATCATTCGACTACCCATCATACTAGAGGTGGTTGAAAAGTAGAGTCAGTTCTTTGTCAATGAGTTGTTCTTAGCAAGAGTTTCGAGTGTCGGCCACGTCCAGGGTGTAGACTCAGGTCGTGACACTGGTATCCTTATTATGTTGCTTTATGTTGATGATCTTCTGGTAACAGGAAATAATACAAGGTTGGTTGAGGAGTTTAAAGAAGAAATAATGCAATTTTTTGAAATGACAGATCTTGGTCTTATGACCTATTTTCTTGGAATGGAGACCAAGCAAAGCAAAAGTGAAGTGTTCATTTACCAGAAGAAATACACAAAGGAAATTCTGAAGAAATTTCAAATTAAGGAATGTAAGTCGATGGGCACGCCAATGAATTAAAAAGAGAAGCTCTGTAAAGAAGATAGAGCCGACAAAGTTGATGAAGGTTATTATAGAAGCTTGATTGGATGCTTAATGTAACTAAATGCAACAAGGCCTGATATTTTATTTGTTGTAAGTCTCTTGTCTCGTTTTATGCAATGTGCAAGTGAAATGCATTTAAAAGCAGCAAAAAGAATATTAAGATATATCAAAGGTACTATTGACTATGGTGTAGAGTTTGAGAAGTGTCCAAGCTTCAAGTTACTTGGATTCTCAGATAGTGATTGGGTTGGATCCGCAGATGATGTGAGAACTACCTTTGGCCATTGTTTCAGACTAGATTCAGGAATATTCTCATGGCCATCTAAGAAACAGGAAATTGTTGCACAATCCACTGCATAAGCTGAATTCATAGTAGCAACAGAAGCAGTAAACCAAGTCGTGTAGCTTAGAAAGATCATGTATGATTTACATTTGGAACAGAAGGAAAGTACTATCATTCTTGTCGAAAACCAGGCAGCTATTGCAATCTCAAACAATCCAGTGTTTCACAAGAAGATCAAGCATTTCAACATCAAGTTTTATTTCCTAAGAGAAGTGCAGCAAAGGGGAGAAGTGACTCTAGTCTACTGCAAGTCTGAAAACCAGCTAGCAGATCTGTTTACTAAGCCTTTACCGATCAGCAAATTCGAGCTTCTTAGACAGAAAATTGGAGTTTACAATATCCAAAGCAAGGAGGAGTGTTAGGAATCTGCTTTTGAACTGCAGTAAATTTAATTTTAGTGCCTATGTTTTAAGTAAGACTTAGTCAATTAGTTGTTAGTCATGCTTTCCTATTATTTAGGAGTTGTTTAGTGAAACGCTAAGATCGTGTGTTATTTTTTACTTTTCATTCTAAGCTCTTATATATCTAATCTGAAGCATTAATAAAAGTTTTTTTCTTCTGCTTCTATTCTCTCTCTCGTCTTTTTGTTTCAGGCGCAGTCTTTTATTTCCCTTTGTGTTATTTAGCTTAAACAGGTTTTTAAAACCTTCAGTACAATACCAAGGAACATGCATGAAAAAGTGGGGAATGAAAGAGGAAACTTGGCGTCCTTGGCGCTCTACAAGGCGCGGGGCGCCAGACCACAAAGCTCAGAAGGGAAGCTTGGCGCATCTACCAGATATTTCACCTATTTAGAGGGATGGAGATCGACATTACATTCAACAATGGAAGAACCAACAAGTTTTTTAACTACGGACACTTGAGCAAGATATTAATTAATAAGGACATTTAAAATGGTGGATCAATGGTGAGTGTTAACATGTTCAAGTTGTGAAGGGAATCTCAGAGATTTAATTAAGGATTAGTAATATCAATTAAGACTAAGATGAGTGAATTGATGTTGGGATAATGAGCTTATGTTGAAGGGGTTTTAAGCAGGCATTTGTGTGAAATATCTTGGAATGTTTATAAGAATGTGTGCAGTGATTTATTGTTTTATGGATTTGAATTAGTGCATTGGTGGTTTGAGGTTCTATATCGACGACGAAAATCAGTTTCGTGAAGTAACCAAAGCAACTAGGTACTTTTGGTGAGAAGGTTGTGTGATAGGTTGCACTTGTGATGTGACTAACTTGGAAGGATTTTAGTTTTAAGGTTCAAGTAAGGCATCAACAACTTACATGTCCCCAGGATTTGTGGTTTCTTACTACTCTCATGATTGGCTCAACTTTTATGCAAAGACTAATGATATATTGAAACATTCCTCGAGTAGATTTGCAGGATTATTATTTTTTTTATGCTGATAAAAATGATTGGAAATGGAATTTGACATTTGGAAAATAAGGATAAGGGTATCTATTTTGATTTGGAAGGTTAAGGGTTCATTTTAAGGAAATGAAACTTGAATTCAGAACGACGTAATTATTTGGGTCTTGTTCATATTATGGTGATAGTATCATATGTTTATCAAATAGATAAAATTAGGAATGATGATAAAAGAGACATGGTAGGAGTGTCCTTGGTAGAGGACAAGATGCGGAAACGAGGCTAAGATGGTTCAGGCATATGCAAAGGAAATGAACGGATATCCCAGCGTAAAGGTGTGAGATGTTGGCTATGCATGATTTCAAAAGAGGAAGAGATAGGCCAAAGGAATTATTAGAGAGTGGTGATTAGACAAGACATAACGCAACATCAACTTATCAAGGAAATGACCTTAGATAGAAGGTTATGGAGGACATGGATTAGGGTTGGTGGTTAAATAGATAGTTGAGCATTGTCTTGCTTATTCTTCTATACTATTAGTCGTAGTATTACTCTTGTAGTTGTTTGTCCTTTTAAGTTTGGTTATTATTTGTGATTTCCTTTACAGTTTGATTATCAGCATTGGACTGTTTTTTTCTTGCGCTGAGGGTCTATTGTAAACAAGTTTTGTACATGCATACACTCAACCCTCCCAGACCCCACTTTGTGAAAATTACACTGGGTTATTTGAGTATTATTGGGAGAAGAAAGTCTACAGACATTTTTGGCCAAGTGTTATGATAAGTTTTGTGGTGTTTTTTTTTTTAAAGCAAGTGCAACGATTCTTCAAAATCAAATAGGTAAAACATGGTAGAAGTAAAAAAGATTTAAAGCAAAGACACAGCTAATAGTCATACAAAAAAGTTGCATAGCTCCATAAATAATTTTTCTTGCCCAAGCGATGTACCACCTCTCTTCTGTGAAGACAATTATAATAATATAGATTGAGATATTAGATAAATAGATATGTGAAGCTATGGTGTCCCAAAATTATGGCAAAAGAATATCCTCATTGCAGCGCGCGCTGCAGAACCTAATCATTGATTGGTAGATATGGCTGCAAGCTTCAGTTTGATGGCTTCAAATTCCGCATTCTGCGTCTCCTCATTTGTCAACCACAGTGACAAGCATTGTCCCATAAAATCACCGGGACAACTCGCAGGAGAAATGCCCTTGCAGACTTTAGGCTTTCCAAAACTCATAATAAGTTGAAAGTTCGTTTCGGACGGATATTTTATGTAATTCTCCAGAATTTCACTAATTGCTCTGCCCCAGATAGGGCGGGCCACTTTCAGAAATTCATGCACAGCCAACATTGGAAGGCTCACACTTCCGACCTCAGACTCCTGCTTCCCTCCTCTTCCATGGAAATCTGAACCTCCAAGCTTCAGCAGACCATAAGAATCTGCTAGGTCACTGTATGCTGCTCATAACAGGTGGATCGGAATATAATTAGAGGCGGATCAAGGATTGCAGATAAGGTAGTGGGTATGAGTAAATGAATATTTCTATCATTTGTTCAACTATATTTATGGTTCTAGTGGATATAATTGAGGTGAACACAAGAGAAAGAGGTGAGGACTTCCACAAGAGAATAAAGAAAGTAAGGCAATAAGTTACATTGCAAGACCAGACTTCTAAATAGAAAGACAGAAAAAATAACACAACTATTTAACATAAAAAGTTTTGGCCTACGTCTTCTATATACCCCAAAAATGGGGACAAATAACACCGTCATATATCAACTGTTTCATGTTTAATTAGGGAAATTGCAAGTATTTTACTTTCTTTTTGAGAACTTGTTGTATCATTACGTACCTGTCAATATTAGTCCTTCATTTATATATAAAAGCAGAAGAATTAATGAAATCAACACATCTGGCTTGACATCCAGCCAGTGGAAGAAAAAGGGGAAGGTGAAAAGTTAGAGGGATCATAATTGACACAAGAATTTCAATTCGATTATTCCCTTTTTGGTATATTTCAATTAGATTATTACAATGAGGTACTTTTTCAAGCATGCATTTAAAAGTAACATATTCACAAAAATCATTTGAAGTAGTAGTAGTAAACATTAGGGCAATAGTTCTGGTACCTGCTAGTTTTCCATCACTCCTGTAGGCCTCTATACCATGTAGCCCGAATTCTTTCAATCTTCTAACAACAGCAATTGGATCTTTTAATGCCCATGGATGTGCCAAAACTGCTACACCTCCTGTCTCACATATAAATTGGACTGCCTCCTCTGACAGTGGCTCACTTCCCCTGTATCCCAGCAAACACTCTTCATCAAACTTTTTAATGAAATAAAAATAACCTTAGCTATATATTTAATCTAACCAAAGAGTGATAATTACGTAGCATAAGCAGGTCCTCCGTCATAAAGATATCGGGAAAAAGCCTGTCTTAGATTCTCCACATGGCCAGCTTCAACCATAGCACGGGCAACATGCAGCCTCCCTGGAGCAACTCCCTTTCCTGCAATTTTTGCTACCTGCTCCCACTTAAGTGGCAACTTCAGTTTGTTAAGTTTTAAAATCATGTTCTCCGCACGGAGGAAACGCCCATCCCTTATACTACTCAGGAACTTGTCCACTTGATCAAATTTTGCTGGTCCACAACTGCTGTAGTATGCAAGAATGTGCACTGGTTCATCTGATGCAGAGTCCCTCCTGTAATGAGAACCTTTAAATTTCTGCAGTTGAGTGATGACAGGATTTAAAAATCTCCAGGATCAACAGTGTCGTCAATTTTGTAATGGAACACCAAAAATAGAAATTTGAAGGAAGACCTCGTGGTATCATAGAGCACTGAAGAGAGAGAGAAAATAAGTTCTACTCCTATATCTTTGCCCTGTTTAAAGGTATAACCATTAAGTCAAATCAATACTGACCCTTGGGTGAACATTGTACTAATTTCAACTCCAGGAATAATTTTAATGCCAAATCTACTAGCTGCTTCCAGTGCTTCGGGGATGCCAGATAGAGTATCATGATCTGTCAATGAAAGAACCTTCACCTGTTATGAGCAAGTTGCACTCAATTAGTTGCTCAATATGCAATTACATGTCCAAAAAAAAAGCTCACAGTTACGGTAACCTAGCCAACTAATTATGAGAAAAAGAATCTCACAGAAGCAGATTTATTTTATACAAAAAGAAATAGGTGACAATGTTTTACTGATGTTGGATCTTTTCCCCCCACCTACAAATGTTGTAGAGTTCCTCTTTACCTGTGATTAGTAGCTTCTCACTTGAAAACTTATTCAACAAAATAAAGGTATAAATTCACTTTGTCCAGCATTTCGAAGAGATCAAACGGCAAGCCACCTCCCACAGTCCTGAAAATGGATAAGTTAATTCTCTGAACTAGCTTTTCAATAACTAGTGTGCTGGATGGGGATTCCTACTCACTTAATGTCATTTCCTATGCCTGGAAAAAGTGGAAAGGCAATTGGATAGAATAAGTGAAATTTTCTGTGAGAAGAAAATTAAGATTGAAGGAAGATGCATTTAGGGGTCGTTTGGTAGGGTGCATAAGAATAATGTTAAATAGAGTGTATTAGTAATGTTTGCATTAGCAATGTTTGTATTAGTTATGTTTGCATTAATTATGCAAAAATTATTTCTTATGTGCTATTTGGTTTAGTGTATTAAAAATAGCATGCATTGCATAAAAAAAAATTTAAAAATATTTATTTACAAAGATACCCTCCACAAATATGGTGGAAAAGATGTAAAAAGATTTTGAGGGCAATTGGGTCTTTAATCATGCTAATGCATGCATTAAAACCCCTTGCATTACTAATACCATGTATTCCATGTATTAGTAATACACACCTCAATACACAATAGTTATACATCGGCTAAAAAAAATGTACCAAACAAGGTATTACTAATACACAAAGCTAATGCATGCATTATTTCTTCTAATACACTCTACCAAACGACCCCTTATTGAAATAGAACAGTCACAAGTGACAAAAAATTAAGTTTTGGATTTAAAAATCTCAATCTACTGAACAAAAGTTTGCTTTCAAAATGGCATTGAAGATTTAAGGAAATAAAGAGGAATTACTGATGGATGTGCTAATCACTAAATATGTTAAGGGATCCAAATGGTACATCAATCTGGTGAGGAAACAGTATGAGCTATCTGTATGGAAATATATACGGAGCCTACGGGATGAATTCAATGATAAGTGCAGACTAAAGGTGGTCAGTGCTTGCAATACAGAAAAGCAACTTGATAGATGGTTGGATGACCTACCACTAAAGGAGGTAATTCCTGTCACTTGTGGGATTGGTAACATCAAAGAGAGTACAAAATGTGAAAGTTTCCTAGGTATGGAGAGTGTAGGGTTCAGTATATTTAATGATTGAACCCCTTTAACTAGAAGCAACCGCAAGGATTCTGAGGCACTTCTGCAGGCTACCATGTGATTTAGAAAATGCATCAGGCACTCAAAAACCAAGGCTGCTGCATCTACTTCTACTCCTATCGAGGTGACTGATGATGAGGTGGAAGCTTATACACAAAGGAAAATGAAAAGAGAGTGGCTATTCCTAAAAATCCCTCCTTCACTGCTAAGAAACAGGTTTCCAAATGTGGTTCATCCAATACTCCTGTCTTGTCCAAGCTGATAGATGCGAAAATTGATAGTGAGGAAGAGGAGGAGGCCTGCCTTCCTCAGAGTCACTTGGGAGTTGGGACAAATGACACTGATGAAGAAATCGACAACTCTGTGAATGACAAGGACGACCAAGTGGATCCTCACCTTGCCAAGGTGATCCAGTTTAAGAGGCAAACTGTGTTGAGGAGTCGTATGTTTACTGGATATGGTGGTCTTGAGATGGGTGAGCTACTTGCCAAAATAGTTGTTCAGGGTTGGAGCAACATGTTCCTCCAAGGAGATCATAGGAGGAAGTTGTGTAAGGCAGAGCTCACTGAGTTCTACATCAATACCAAAGGTACTGCCACGTCTATTGCCAGCAATGTTAGGGTGCCCCAATTGAGATTACTCCTCAGGTGATAGCTCAGGCTCTTGGTGTTCCTAATGCTGGGTGGGATTTCTATGTAAGGAATGAATGACCACCATTGGATGGACTGCCCTCTTCCCTGGACATCAGTAAAAAGTTCTCCAACAAGACCCATGTCCACGAGCATCAGAGAGTGGAGAAAAAGGAAATGTCGAAATTGCATAAATTGTTCTTTGATGTTGTCCATAAGATGTTGATCTCTCAAAAGAAGAAGAGGACTTCGGCTAACTTTTTTTTTATCTCACTCTCATGGAATTGCTGGACACGGGGATTTCCATTGATCTTCCCCAGCCATATTGCAACATAGGGTCAGGGTAAGTCAGCAGGATAAGAAGGGACAAGTTCTGCCTCATGGAATTTGGATGGGGGTTGTTCTTGCGCATCTCCAGGTACCTGTGTGAGTTTGGCATTTTCAAATGACCAAGGATATGATAGGGGTGGTGAACCAAGTTGTTGTACCTACATCATCAAGGAGGTCCAATGCTACATTGCAGCGACTGGGGGATGCCTTAGCAGCTAAGAATGTTGAGAATGAGGCTCTAAGGGTTGCTCATCAGGATGCCATCACCATGCTTCATGGTGCCTAGGAGATTGAGTAGACAGATCTTAAGGCTAAGATTGTCAGTCTGCAGGCTGAGTTTGACAAGGAAAAGGGCTACTTACTCTGCCAGCCTGCAGGGCCTCTGTCAGCTGCTTCAAAAGAACCCTCGATCGACCCCTTCTCCCCCAAACTAGCCTAGTTCAGCTAAGCATCCCATTTCCCCTTCCTTCTATATGTAGCCAATCATCCTTCACTTTTTTAGTAATATGAATTGTTGTCTTTTTGCTTAAGAATATGGTGTCATATAACTGATATTAATGGAAACACATCCTGCTTTCTCCCTTCATTCTGGTTGTTCTACTTGACTTTTCAAATCTCTTGAGATGTCTAACTGGGTTTTTTTTTCGTTTTTGTTTTGATTGTATATGTGATAGCCCCAGCGGCTATGAGCTTAGTATTGCTGATTCAGATACTAGATTTTTTTTATATTATTCCCGGGGGGGGGAGTGTATCTACTTTGTAATATTTATAACCCATTAGAATAACTTGGTTTATCTAAGTGTTTCTTCTGATGCCTTGCTTAGACTTTGAACTGATTGAAACAGGTTAAGCACAGAACACGAGGGACATAAGTTCATCATCATCAAAAAGGGGAAATTTATTGGCTTTAGTATGTTATGATGATTGACAAAATGTTATCTGCCGAAACAATTCAATGGCCCATAAGACAAAGATGTGGAACAAGTTCATGAACCAGGAAGAATATACATGTTTCAGTATACAAAGTCCATCTCGATGAAGGAGTCTCATGGTGAAAAGATCTGGAAGTCTATACAATGTATATTCAAGACAAGAGTCGACAGACGTATAGACTCATGCATCCAAGCAAAGAGGTAGTCCTTATCGTGCAAGAGTTCATGTTGAACTGGGAACTGGGAATCAAAACAAAAGACTATATATGCAGATCCTTCCACAAAGACACTTCCGCACTTATACTGAGAGAAAAGGCAAAATGTAAGCAAATAAGCAAGAGCATATTTGAGAGAGTTCTGATAGGCTATTCAAGTGCAACCTGATACAACGAAGTACGAACCAGATTGAAGAACCTGTTTCATAATAATATGTCTTACGGTCTTCTTTTCTAGTCACCTTAGATTACGAAGTTAAATTGAGTTGTACTTTCCTAAAAGTATGGAGGATTTTTTTGAGTCACAAAGGCATCTCCTGGACTATGCCTGGGAAAGTTTCAGAGGCTTTAAAGAGCTGGGAGGAAGCAGGAGTACTGGCAAAAGACAGAGGCAGATGGAGACTTATCCCTGCTTCAATATGGTGGGCAATATGGAAAGAGAGGAACTCTAGGTGTTTTGAGAGCATAGAAAAAAGTGTGCAGAAAGTGAAGCTCAACTGCATTTTGCTATTATGTTTTTGGTGTAATCAGTTATACTCAAATGATACTGTCTCTATAATTGATGTTTTAGACTCAATTTAGCCATAGAGCAGTAAGAATTTGGAGCTTTTGTATATAAGGTTTCAGTACAACCCATGTACTGTTTTGTGATATAATACAACCTTACCAAGTTCAAAAAAAATAAAAAAGTATTGTTTATATATATAAATATACTTCAACTTCAAATTGGGGATAACTTGAAGAGGGTTCAACAGTCTGTGTAGATTGTTGATATAGGGATTAGAGTTAGATACCAGGTTGCAAGTACTTGTAATCTGAATAAGTGTTTGAGGATCATTGTTTTAGTGGAGTTGGGACAAATCTGAAGACGTGCAGAACGTGGTTTTTACCCCTTGTGAGCCGGGTGTTTTCCATGTAAGAATATGGTGTTGCTACTTTTACATTGTCTTCGTCTCTGATAAGAAATCAGGGTGGAACAGATAATGTAACCTGGTTCATCACTTAGGCGAAAATCTGACATAACCCAATTCATCCCCTCTTGTGTTATTTATGAGTGCATAAATGCCAGAGAGGAAGAAAAGATGATAATTATACAGTCAAAGCAGGCTATAAGAATTCATGTTGGGCATGGAATATGCATTGAAAACTGGCCCTGGAAGATGGATTTGGAGGACCATTGCACCTAGGGAAGCATGTTTCACTTGAACTGCAGCACACAAAGCTTGTTTAACCAAGGATAATTTATAGAGGTTAGCAGTAGGTGCTACATATGTGAGAAGCATTGGTATCTGTCAATCATCTTTTGTTACACTCTAATCATTGGTGCAGCTATGGTCAATGTTCCTAAATAACTTTGGAGTACATTGGGTATAAACTTGGAAGCATTCAGACGCTTTAACCAGCTGGAATGGACAGATCACTCTAAAGGGCTGCAAGCAGCTACGGAATGCAGTACCTATCAGAATGCTATGGACCATTTGGCTGGAAAAATACAGCAGATGCATCTGCTGAAAGAAAGAACATATGTCCTCTGGGAAGTGTAAATGTCGTAAGAGTCGTTTCGTTTGGTATAAGAACGCCGTAGCTGATTGTGCCTTTTCGATAGATCTTGTGTACTCCTTCAATCTGTAGAAGAAAAATTTCCCCTGTATCAACACAATACCTCCTTGTACTTACCAATAAAACTTGTACCTTTTCATCTGGAAAAGAACTACGAAAATGACAAACAGTTGACCTGAGGTGATGCAGGCTAGCCAGAATTTAACTTTAGGCATGGTATGATGACTGAATTTTCTTGGAAAGTCAATTGGCTCTCTCAACAACCCTCACATAACAGAAGCAAAAGAATGTTACTTTGACGTGTCCCTGTTTACTGGCGTCTGTCATAGTCAGAGATAGTTACCTAATACATATTCTATGAAGTACTCATGGAAACAGCCTCTCTATCTCCACAGAGTAGTGGTAAGGTCTGTGTACACCCTACCTCCCCAGACCTGGATGGGTCTGTCACTAGTCCGGGTTTGAGCACCATCATATCCTTAATCTCCTAAAAATCTCAGTTTCTCAAGGTCTAGTAAATACAATCTACTAGAAAGAATAAATGCACAGACACCAATCAATAGAATTACACTACAACAAAAATAAAACCATTCCTCAATCTCAAACTAAGTAAAGGTTAATCTCACTCCATTCACATAGAATTTGAGGAAAAGAAAAGAATATACATTTAAGGGGAGAAAAAGGGTACTGACCCCATTTTGATGGGCTCTTTCGACGAGCTTGGAAGGTGATAAGAAGCCATCACTATGAATAGAATGAGAATGCAATTCAAAGACTAACTTCTCTTTGGGTTGATTCCAGGGAATGGCAAAATCGTCAGTATTGGGTGAATGAGGGCGGTCCAAGAAAACCCATTCACTCACACAATTGTATGCCGAAGTCTGTTCAGATGTCATTCTCTTCTTTGAACCACCTCTCTTCTTCTTTTTCTTGTTCTTCGACCCATTCGCAGCTTGTTTTTTGGGGATTTCTTTGTCACCCATCATACAATTCTCTACCAATTCAACAAGTGAAGCTCCCCACTGAGTATATATGGGGCAGTCGGCTGGTCTACACCAGCAGCTTCGACTTCAACTTTTTTCGTTTTCCTTTTTATCTTTTTTTTTTTGTTAAAACATATTATTGGGAATAGTGCAATAACTTGTGAAGATGTAAATCACATTAGACAAGCTTCATACCATGAGCTCATATCTGAGTCTCGAATCGATTTCAAATCTTTCAGATGGGAGATTCACCACTCAACCATGCCCTTACGAGCATCATTATTACTAGTTTAGAATACGTGTGTGTCACGATAATATAAAAAAATTGAATACAAAAATAAATTAGAAAAATAGATTATAATAATACCTAAATGGAGTGACAAGTCAAATCATCTTGCTTGTGCAGACGATACTATTATCCTTGCATCAACAAAAAAGAATTCTCTTTTAATGATAATTCAAGTGTTGCAAGAATATGAAAATCAGTCAGGCCAGAAGATTAATAAGGAGAAAGGCCTTTTCTAGATGTTTAGTAAGGCTGCTACTAAGTCAGTGAAGATAGTAGAAGAGATAATTGATTTATTGAAAGGTAAGTTTCCTTTAACTTATCTTGGTTGTCCTATAGGACATGCCAAGAAAAGTAAAATTGGCTTTGCTGATTTGATTTAAAAAATTCAAAATAAGTTACAGCTTGGAAGGGTAAATTATTATCTTTTGGAGGGAAAATTGTGTTTATTAATCATGTTTTGCAAAGTATGTCAATATATATGCTCTACGCTATCACACCTCATAAATGTATCATTTATGACATCCATAGAGTTTTTGCAAAAAATTTATAAAATTTTAAAGAGGAAGGAAGAGCAAAGTATTGGGTGGCTTGGGAAGACATTTGTCAACCCAGAGAAGAAGAGATAGGGTTTAGGTCTATGTTTGATGTTTCACATACACTATTTGTCAAACTTTGGTGGAGTTTCAGAACCAAGAAGTCTTTATGGGCTAATTTCCTATGGAACAAGTATTGCAAAAGACATAGGCCACAAATTGTTGAATGAAATGGTAGATCTCAAGTATGAAAGTTAATGCTACAAGCCAGAGATAAGATAGATCAAAAGATATGGTGGAAACCTAGAGGGGGATCATGCTAGTCTATGGTATGATAATTAGACATAACTAGGTATTCTGCACTATGTGTTACCTATACACATGGATCAACAAAAGGATATGAAGATGTCCATCAGATCATGGAACATGACTATGATGACTAAACAAGGAAGTATGTGATCATGTGGTTGATGTCATGGGAATTATGAAGCTGTCAGGAAAAAAAAGACGAACCTTGGTGGATGGCAAATAGCAAAGGAAAATTTACAGTGAGTAGTGCTTGAAACATGATTAAACAAAGGGAGAGGAACCAGTTGGGCATTATGAACATATGAGAAAATGGTATTCCATTAAGAATATCTTTTCTATTATGGAGGATGCGGTTTCAAAGAATTTCTATAGGAGAGGTTTTTGTATATATAAAAAAAAAAAGAATAACAGATTCTATGGAATATTGTTGCTACTCAAACTCCATACAAGATGTCTTTGACCAACTTTTTGTGTCTTGCACTAATTCTAAGTCTTTATGAATAACATTTGCAGGTGCAACTGAGACACATAGTCCTTTTATTCAACTTAAACAAACCCTAGATAAATGATGGAGTGTTGATTGGGTTATTAAATTGAGGCCATTGATTATAACTCTTCCAATATTAATCATTACGCAAATTTGGAAAAAAAGAACTATTACAAAGCTTGGAGAAAGAAATGTTCAAAGCATGGAGGAAGAATGTCCAATAATGTCATGGAGAGAAAGATAAGTAGAAACATTTATCTAATGACTGCTTCTAGATAACCTTGACTTGTTAAGGTGCCTAACTCTGGGCCTCAGATTGTTCAATTTCTGAAATCTTATACTTTTATTATTTCTTGAAAAGTTGTTAGATGGGTGTGCCCTCTTGCACGAAGTTATAAGTGCAACACTGATGGATCTAGTAAATACATTATTCAATGCAGTTCTAAGGCCTTTTGTGTGAGAGATAGAGTGACTTGGTATTTGCTGAAGGAGAGAAGTTTGATTTATGTGATGTTTTAGAAGCCGAGGTTAAAGCATTCAAAGATGATTTGAATATTGTCTTGAGAATAATCTTTTACCTCTTGTGATGGAAACCGATTCCTTAATTATTGTCACGACCCAAGCCTAGGGCCTAGACGTGACCGGCGAATGGGGAACCCGAAGGAACCCCAAACAAGCCTCATAGCATATCATTACACATCCTTGGTCGCGGAAGCAATTAAAATGACCATAAGCGATAAGCATAATCAAGGGGGAAATCGGGACTAAGGGAGCAAGAGAAACAAAAAAAAAGGAATGATACATAAATACCATAGATGAGTCAAGCTCAAGCATAATACACAACTTGTCCAACACCACCTCTAAACATGAGTACTTAGCGGGGGCCAAGACAAACTACCGGGCTCACCCTCATAGACAAAACATAACTAAAAAAGAAAAAGTCTTATACATAGCAAAAGATCATAAGCAACGTCCCCGGAATGGAGGACTCACCAATAACCTTGATAGAAAATCGTATTAGCCACGCGGAGGAGGATGGTCAAGCGGTGCTCCGGTCCCTACATGGTGACATCATGTAGGCATAGAGTATGCATTAGTACGTTTGAAT
>NW_006239066.1:644815-665106 GCF_000226075.1 Solanum tuberosum
GAAAAACGTCCCCAGCCCGCTACAGTAACTTAGCTCTCTGGAAATTGCAATTCTGCACAGACAGGTTTTACGAAAATGGTCATAACTCTCTCATACTAACTCGGAATGAGGTGAAACCAAGTGCATTGGAAAGCTAACTCGTAGAGGTTTAATTTAATAGGTTACGGTCCTTCCAGTTCCTTGTGTGCTAAGAGATATGCCCCTTTAAAGTTGACCCTCCAAATCGCATTTTTTGCGATTTTCGAATTTTGATACGGTTGCTCTAAAATTCGGGTTAGACCCATTTCCCACTCAATTTGACCCCCTGAATAAGAATATGAAGTCGAATTTCCAAAATCATGCACGGATTTTGAGATATAAGGAAATTACAATTATAGGTGTTTCCGAAGCACATTTTCGGGCATTTTGGGGGTCGTTTCAATTATGAAGAAGATTTTAGATGGAATCTCAGAAATTCCATGGGGCATATCAATGAACATATGATGCATTCAGGAGATCTTAAAAGAGAAAGAGTTGGTGATAATACAGACTTTTAGGGAAGACAATAACCTGGCTGATTTTTTAACTAACATTGTGTATGATTTTGTAGATACTGTAATGCAATTTTTCTCTAATGAAGATATGCTAATACAAGCGAGAACAATGATTCAAGAAGACAAGCAAGGTTTGGTTGAGCTTTGGTTGTCCTTGCTTGTCTTCTTGAATTATTGTTCTCGCTTGTATTAGCATATGTTCATTAGAGAAAAAATGCATTACAGTACCTACAAAATCATACACAATGTTAGTTAAAAACATATTCTTGAAGGCATTTCTTTGATTAAGTATCCGCACCTGGTGAGAGTTTTGAAGTGTAATCTCGATACGCAATCAAGGAATGTGGGCTTAGATGTGTCCTATATGCAAGTTACTTTCTATTTGGTCTGCTACTTATCTTGAAGAAATTCCAACATGAGGTTTCTTAAATTTGTTTATTGCAAATCTGATCTATCGACTAGGTGGTGGTATCAGTCTCATTGAGACTCAATCCACTAGTTATTAGAAAAGTAAAGCAAATAACAAACATAGGAGAAAAAAAAGGAATAACAACTTAACTTAATTAGGGCGGGATCGAGAATATGGAGTCTGAACAGTGAAGTTGTGGGTTGCTGGAAAGATGGTTGAGCTGTGAGTAAGAAGATTGGAGCAGAAGCTCCCCATTTTAGCTTATCTATTAGGCTTAAAGATTTAGAATTTGAATCCGATGACATAGAAAAACAATATAGACTAGATGGATTATAAGCTAGGGTGACCGACTTACCTAAAACAATTAATTCGGCGAAGAAGCTGAAGAAGAAGATTGATCGAAGCTGCAAATTCAGCACTTTCCTAATCTGATAATGTTCCTTTTTTGTTTTGATCTTTTATTTTCGTTTTTTAACTTTTATTCATTGTCTTCTTCTCAATCTCTCCTCGGTCACTGAACTGGGTTACTGAACTCCACCTTCTCGGAATCCCATTTCAGAAAGTCAGGTCGAAGGCAAATGGGTCATTCTCTTGAGTGGGCTGGGTTGTTCCAAACCCATTTGAGAGGTGAACATATTTATTTATTTCAATAAAATGGGTGACTTTGGCCCACTTTTAATTTTAAAAAAATCAAAGCTCAGAACAAAGAAATGCCAGAATAGAAATTATGGATCAAGTTAAAAGACTATTATTAACAAAACAAACAAATACTCATAGAAAGAATTATATGACAGAAAAAGGAAACAATCACTCTCCATAGAGTGTGGTATGCTATAATTCAAGCGTATATAGACCAAGATTGGAGAAAATACCTATGATACCCTGAACTAAGATGTAGTGGTATCAGTTCTCTTAAGCTCAATCTGCACGAGTTAAGGATGAATTAAGTTATTTCTTTTTATTAAGATTGATTCAGGAGATGTACAAGTGATTAGGTGTTTTACCTTGATAAATGAAGATGGTAACAATGTTGAACTGAAGAAGTCTTCACCAAGTCGAATTCATGGTGCTCGTGAGATTTTCAAACACCCAAATGAATACCACTCAATCTTAACGTAGTTCTGTCATGTTTGATTCAAAGAGAGAACAACTTTCGGAGTTCCATGAACGACCAACGTTGAACTAAAAGGAGCGTCGTTTGGTTTCGACATTTTCTTCTTGTTTTTGGTCGTTTCAACTTGTTGATGATTGTTTTTGTTTTGGGCTTGGGTCACTTTTGGACCTAAGTCATTTGTGTTTGAACCCTCTTGTAATTCATACTTATAAATGCAAGTAAGCAAAATACTTTCATTGCATGAGATTGTTAATTCGTCATTTCACATTCAACCCTTGTGTTTTTCCCAACATGCATTGTACATGTTTCACTATAGAGACAATTAACATGCATACATATATAAACTTGGAAAACAACAACCATCACCTGCCTCAAATCAAGCCTTGGAAGCTCAATTGAACTTGAGTCTTTCCCTTGTTATGAATCTTAGCTTGTTCTTGGTCTACAACAATTAACAAACATATAATCAGACCTAAATGATCTAAAAACACTCGAATTATACTTAAATTCCAAACCCTAGGCCATCCTTATGATCATCCCACCCAAATCAAAGTTTTTTCACCATTAATATGAATGACAATGGGGGTGGGGTGGGGGGGGGGGGGGGGGGGGGTTAAGGCTATAGGGGCAGTGCAAGTTTAAGGTTGTGCGCAGCGTGGAGGGATGTGGGGTGGGTTGAAGGGGTTTTTAAAAAACTAATGTGGGCGGGGCGGATTGCGGGTCTGTGTGAATTTATGAGGATTCAAACTTAATTTTAACTTTTTACATGTCATAAGAGTCATAGAGCATTATTTAATAAAATAGGTTCTTTAAAGTTACTAAAATATTCAAGATAGTAAATGACAATGGTACAATCAAAACTAATACACTTACTTACATGCGTCCCAATTGACCTTTAAAAATTTTTTGAGTCATTTTCTATTAAATTAATACAACTTAATGAAATATAAATTTATTTTTTGTATCAAACTTAACTAGAAAAGAAAAATATTAAAAAATTTATGCGAGCGCATTCATGCTTGGCGGATCTATCCGGGATGGGGCCGGTTGATTATGAAAAAAAATTGTTATGCGGGGCGAAGCGGAACAAATTAATTTTTTTGCAGATTAAGCTTAACACGCCCCGCCCCGCCCCTGTCCCTCACCTCCCCATTGCCATCCCTAACCATTTAATCAATCAAACCCCCCCTAAGATAACTCCCATGGATTCTACGGTCTAAGAATCGAATTATCAAGGTAAGGAAGTAATTAACTTACCTTTAGTGATGATCATGATGAAAACCAGACAAAATTCACCCTAGATCGCCCTTGCTCTTCCCAAAATGTGTTTGTAAAATAATGAGCGATTTAGGAAAAATTTCTGCATAAACTACAACTTACCCTATTATAGTGTTACCAACCTGCTATAGTGGTACGGATGTGGAGGCATCACCCGCTGTGGCAGCGTGCCACCTGTTGTATGGGCTTGCACGAGATAGAAACCCAAAAATCTTTCCCAAAGTTTACATTTCGCAACACACCTTTGAACCTTGATGTTCTAAACTAACCCCTTCACGCCAAGTACTATATCGGGAGTTTTACTTACCCTAATTCACTACCGAAAAGCCCTACGGACTCCTTAACATCTTAGCTAATGAAAAAAACTAACCCACACTTAGACATTTTACCCAATCCTTTCTCGGATTGCCCTAGACTTTACCCCACTTAGATTCCATCTGAGACTAGCCTAGCCTGGAATTTTCAAGTCATTACTCCAAAAGTTTTCTTACCCAAATTCTTTCACTATTGGTTTACTCATAATGATCGGAGGGGTCGTTACAATTTATAAATCATAATTAATAATGTTTATTTAGTAAGTAGGCGTTTGAACGTGTAACTTCATCTCGTTATTTGAAATCATGAGATTGAATCAACGTTTGAACATGTAATGAAATTATGAGATGAAATTTCAAATTCTCCAAAAAGCTTGATTTGGAAATTTCACATCATTATTTGACATTTTAAAATACAAAAATTGACCCACAAGTTATATTTTGTAAGAAAAAAAATCAGAGTTTTTGGCCAAAATACATCCTTAAACTATATTCCCAACTTAAACTACATCCTTAAATTATTTTTCTTAGCAGATAACATCTCTCAATTGTTTAAAATTTGACAACTTTCATCCTTTTGTTAAAATTTGTCAAAAATTAACAAATTCTTCACAAAAACATGTACAATTCACACTACTCTCAACAAAACTTCTTAAATCACCCTCAATAAACCAATTTTGTTCATTCTATATGCATCTAAAATAAAATATTGTGATTTTTTTTTAGCAACAACGTTTTGCATTGTCTTCCTTTTAATTAGCAATTTTGTTTTTATTTACTTTTCATTTGTTTTGATATAAAAAAATTATCCGTTGAAATGTTTTCTTCTCATTAAATCTGCAAAAATTGGTGTCGATCAGAGACTTTTACCTCTAATAATGAAAAACAAAATTCGAGTACTAGAGATCAAAATTAGCTATATCTTGATTACCTCAACTATCAGTTTGCCCCAAAAAATTATTGATCTAATGTCATTTTGACTTTGCAAGGTGAAGATGGTGTAAAACTAAGCTCCAACTCCATTCAGTTGGTAAAGGAGAAGAGCAGATAATGTCTCCTCATAGACTCGCACCATCCTAACATTATTTTTTTTTAACAACAAACAAGGGTCGCAAATAAAAAATTAATTTTTGGAATCTTTTTCCAAACAAATAATAAAATTATAGTTATTTTTTTATGAGAATAGTATGAATTGTATATGTTTTTTTTTTTTATGAAATTCGCTAATTTTTTGATAAGTTTTAATAGAGGGATGGAAGTTGTTAAGTTTTAAATACTTGTAGGATGTTTTTGTTAAGAAAAATAATTTAAGGATGTAGTTTGAGTTGAGGGTATAGATTAATGATGTTTTTAGTCAAAAATTCAAAAAAAATCATCATTTTATATCAACATAATATTATGCGAGTATAACAAAGGAGCTATGAAACATTCACAAAATATGAACATGATAACATAGTTACTAATGATATTGACCAATAAAACTACTCAACAAATTAGATGTTCAAACAAAATTTCAATTTTATCCATATAATTTCATATCAATATATCATTACTTACACGCCAAACGGACCCTAAATAATACTTTCTCCGTCTCAATTTTTATAACACTTTTCGAATTTCAAATTCAAATAAATTTATCTTTGACATTAAAATGAAAAGTGACACATAAATTTGGATAGAGGAAGTAGTAATTTGTTGTTGGAGCGCGAAGTAGAATGAACCAAATAAATTGAAATTGAGAGAGTTAAGAGCACAAAGTAGAAGTTTTGTCTAAGGAAGAAGAAATAAGCAGCAGTTTGAAGGCTCTCTCCCTCCTTACTGCGACGATGTTGAAAGTTAGTCGGCTTCTGCACCCCAGGTTCTCTGCTTAAACCCCAGCTGCTCTCTCTTGTCACAAAAACAGTAGACGTTTTTCTCTAAACCCCCTGCTTAAACCCTAGCTTTTCTTTTACATATGTATAACAGTGTAACTGTCCTCATTTTCATCCTACTGTTGCTTGAATCTGTGTAACCAACTCATACTTGAATCTCTGTCTCTCTCTACTGTTGAGTTTGTATAGATGCAAAATATATACTGATTAAACAAATGAATAGATGCTAAATATAACTTAAAAGCCGATGACTCTAAAGATAGGATATACCAAGGGTGTATTTCTAATGTTTTACATGGAAAATAAGTGGGTTTCTTATTTATGTTTGAAAAATATTATCTTGATAAATACTATGGGAGGTGAATGTTGGGTGGGAATGGGGAGCTATGGGGTTTGGGGCGACTTGTACAAGTTGTTTTTTCTATTTCCACTTGTGAAGTTGTTTCATTATTTTTAAGGAATTTGTATTCATAGAGAATATATTTTTTCCAAAAAGTTTGAACAACGAAATGCACCCCATGTAAATTGTAGGAAGTTGACCATGCTTAAATTACTATGAATCTATTTAAGACCCTACTCTCATGTTATGTTATGGAGGGACAGAGAAAAATAAGTCCATATTTGTAGCAATGCTCACTGTGTAAAATGCATGGTGAGGACATTACAAACACATTTTCATCCGTTGCTCATTCACCAAGAAAATCAGGGGTCTCATTTTCAACACAATACTTCTTGATGCTGGATACTCAATAAAATACCATTGACAATGTAGGAAAAAGGAATAACTGCTTAGCATGCAGATTGTGAATAAATTTTTTTAAGTAAAGTTGATAATTTTAAAAAAAGAACCTTCCTAATATGATGTTTTTCTCTCGACACAATAGGAATCAGTTGTTGCATAAAAAATTGCCTGGAGAGTGTGTCAAAGGTTCTATCTGGCAGCATGCCATCAACACTTTTGCGGGCTTTTCTACTGTTCGACAGAATGTTGTGGCTGATGGTATGAATTTTATTTTCAGATGTTCATGAAGTCTCAGTTGTAAACTTGATGCTGTAATAATCTTTTTGTCATATCTCTTGATAGCAGGAAAACGGGAAGGTCGAGTGTTTGCTCCCTACTCAGTATTTAAAGGCAAAGCAGCACTTTCTGCTGAACCTAGGCTGCCCACATTTAATAGACTGGATGTATGATCTTTATTACCTTTTTAAATAGAATTAGAAACTGGAGTTGCCTCTCTTCGTGATGTTGAAATGATGCATCCACTCATCCATTCTTCTTATTACAGTCTGGAGGTGTTAAACTCAATCGCCGAGGTGTCATTATGTTGACATTCTGGCCATCTGTTGGTGAGCGCAAATATGACTGGGAAAAGAGGCAGGTAATGTGCTTATACGGTTCTCTCTTATTATTGAGTACCACCAGCATGGTAGGAAACAAGTTTAGATCTTTATTTGTCCCCGAAAAGCTCTTCACATCACTATGCTGAGGGATTCTCGCAAGTGTTACAGCTAATTTTTTCTACATTTATGAGATAAAAGAAGAGGGAAATTGTGGCAAGTAACATCCACTGGTGCCTAGCTTGCAAAGACTGGAGATGAGCAACTTATTCCTTTTCATCCTCAATAGTTCCTCCCTATCAACAGACTTCCATACTTTATAATCTGTGCTGAACAAATTCAATCTGAACTTGCACATAACGACAGATATTAAGATACAGCAGGATATTATTTTCTTCTTTAAGAAGTTCCTGTCAGCTTTTAATTCTCTTCAAGGCTGTAAAGTTTTTGTTCTTCTTTGATGGTATATGAGCAGATTCCTAAGTTTTGACAGGATTGATTGGTCATGTTTGGATGCTTAGTACTTGGTCCTAGCATGAGCCACCAACTTATAGGTCTATAATACGCTTGAGAGATGGTACTTTCATAACTAGGTGAAGAAATTGCTTGTATCTTTCTTGTTAATGTTGTTTTGCTGCTTGGTTTTTCTTTAGAGTTATTAGTCATCTATAAATCTGTCTATTTTTCTTTCTTAAGTGTCCATCTGGATGTTAAATAAATATCCATCTCTATGTTTGTTTCACCACTCTCTCTTGCTCTTTCTTTTCTTGCACATGTTCACAAATTTGATGTACGATTTGACTGACAGATGACTCAACATATTGCAGTTGTTTGCTTATCAGCAACAGAGGTTGGATCATTGATAAGTATGGGGACCAGAGATTCTTCTGAATTCTTTCATGATCCTTCAATGCTGTCTAGGTTGATTTGCTGATACAGTTCTTGGCTATGGGCTATCTTTTAGTGTACATGTTTACATGCACTCACACACACACACACACACTTTTTAGTACAGAATCCTTGCATCCTACTCATTATTAGTTTCTCTTTATTCTCATCACTGTATAACTAAGCAGATGTTTTATGTTACAGTAATGCTGGTCAAGTTAGAAAGAGTTTGTCAATTAAGCCAAATGCTGATGGCAGTGGTTATTTCATTTCATTGAGTAAGTATCAGTCTATATGTTCACCTTTTTCAAAATTTTGCTTCCAACCAATAAGATGCATCACAATTTGTTCTGTAGTGATAGCTGTCCATGTTAAGGATCAATGATATGCTTAAAAGTAACTGTTTTCGCGATATGTTAAAACAATGATATATATGTTTCATCCTGTTCTTGTATGGCCTCTGGGTGTGTTTCTTTCGTAATTTGGCAAGCCATGTATTAGTGCACGTACTAATTGCAGCATTTGATTTTGCCCTTTATGCAGGTGTTGTCAACAATAATCTCAAAACCAATGATCGTTTTACTGTTCCTGTCACTACTGCCGAATTTGCTGTTATGCGAACAGCTTTCAGTGTACGATCTACTAATATGTTTCTGTTGTAAAAGAAATTATGCTTCTATTCAATTAGTTTTCCTAAGCACCCTGCTTTCTTATTACTTTGAGATGCTTCTGTTACCTGTTCTTATCCTAGCTCTGACTTCGTTAGTGAAATTTAATTGATGGTGAATGAACATTTTATATCAGGAAATGGAGCTGTGAGTAAGAAGTAAAACTTGTTGTCAGAACCTCATACATCACCAATATCTAGTGATTGTATTGTTTATTAAGAAAACATTTTGCCTTTACCTGGAAATGAAAATGCGTACAATCTTTTGAATTTGGCAATGAATGAACCTTATATGGCGGTCAATGGTGTGAATGCATTTGTTTTGAGAATTTGGTACATATTATCAAAACTTAGTTTCCCAAACAATTTTTTTTCAGGTTATTGATAGAATTTGGTCTATTTTTAGGGTCCTTTCTTAATTATTCTAACCTTTTTGACTTGTATGATTGAAACTGCTTAGTGTTATTTCTTTTTAGTTTACCCACAAGGTCCCTAGTTGTATTGGAAGATTGGGTGTTGTTTGTAGAAAAGGGCATCTTTTTGTAAGGTTTTCCACTTTTTAGTACAGTTCTTGAACACGAGCGTGTTTAACCCTTTAGTTAATAAAATTTCATTACTTCATTAAAAAATGATTAAACTGCTTAGTGCTTACAAGATGTGTACCTGCAGTTACATTGTTGTACAAAGTAATCACCAAGTAGAATGTCCTATACTGTTATGTGCCTAATACAAATATTTCTCCAGTAAGTTGCAGCTTCATTTTGACTTTGTCTGTGGTTCTCATTGTCTATTAATAATTTTGGTCTTCTAACTGTAGTTTGCGTTGCCTCACATCATGGGATGGGATCGCTTCACTAATCGGCCTTCAGAAAGCATCTCTCAAAGTCCCTCAAAGGTGGTTCCACAACTAATGGAGGCGGAGTGGGATAGATGAGAGTTTGTGTTTATTGTGTAGTAATCTCATTGTAGCATGAACTATGTTCTCTTTTGGTTGTGAAAGGAACTTGCTTGCCTAGTTAAATTTTTGTCCAGGTGCAATGTAAACTTAGAAGCTATCTGGTTCTCTTGCATCACAGGTTGATTTTGTCGTATTGCTCTAAACTTCAAAAATGTATTTTCGGATTTGAAGCTTCAGAGAGTATATGTTATGTAGTGTTGATCAATCAATTATATTCTGTTAAAATGGAGCAAGTAATGTCTCAAGTTATTTTGGCTTTCTATTCTATGTGGGATTATAAATATCTTTTAATGAATTGTGCCATATGTTCATGCTTCTACTGATGGATTGGGATGACAATATTGCAGTGTGGGTTGGTGGTTATACTTCTTACTAGTTTTTCGACATGTGCGTTGCACGTGATTACCAATTTAGAAAATATATGTATAGTAAATAGTATTGCTTATTTAAGCGAAGATATGAATAATAAGCTTTGCACAAAATAATATTGTCGATTTTTTGTGAATGCTCAATGTGGATCATCATTTATATCTCTTATTCACGCGAACTATGAAGATGGTCAACGAGAATTTTTATTAGTTAAATGCAATAATGCATATAGTATTTCAATTTACTGAGGTTCAATCATGTAATTGGTCGTATCTCAATAATATTACCTTATAGATGATATTTGTTGTGTATTTTTCTTGTCATCTAACCAGATGTGTTTGCACGTGTATTTCACGTTAAACTGTTTGGATGTCATATGAACATGTGAAAAGAACAATTACATTTTATTTTAGAACTAATTTTTGTATATTAATTTTTATTTTATATGTTATAACATAATCAATGACGTTCTTGTTGTTGGCTCTCATATTTTACTTCTCGATTGACTGTGTAAATAAATCAAAGCTAGTTATCTGACTGTCTATAGTTAACTGAGAAAGGCTTCCTCTTTTTTTTTTTTACCGGAAAAGCTAAAAACTGAAATTAAAGAATAAATTATATCTGTGAAATCCTATATATAATCACATGTTTATCTACACCTAACAAAGATGTAGTTCATATACTTGTAAACAATTTTCAATTTATTCAATCAAGCATGATTCGTTCAAGGAAAAATAACAACACCGTGTTATCACATATATAGGGGCGGTATAATAATATGAAAAATTATTGATAAAAAATTAAGATAAAAAAGATGAAAGATAGAAATAGTTAATGTAATAACTATGATAATTCATAATCATATAACTAATGAATGTTAAAAAGTGTGAATAACATATTTAAATGATTCATATATATTCACATATTTTCGCATTGGTTGTGAGTTTTTATTTTATTTTTAAAAGAACTCGAAATAATTTAAAATAATATATTTTGATGTTAGAAGATCTTGTTAACTTGATAATACATTTGTGACATATATAATACTTTAGTTTAAATTAAAATACCTACCCAAATATATATATATATATATACATACATAAGTCATATGAATTTTTCTTCGTCTAAAATATTGTAATATTAAGAAATAGTAAATAAGTAAAACAAAAGGGCAATGTTTATATAGTAATGACTAATTTGAAGCAAACTTCATAACATTCTAAATCATATAAGTAACATTGATAAATAAAGTCATTATGTTGTATTGAGTATCAAAAAAATAAATTGTGACAATTCTCTAACTCTTGAGAAGTTTAATAATTTTGAAAAAAGATGTTCAGAAGTTTATATTTACATCACAAGAGAAATTGTTAAAAAATACAAATGAATTTAGACTATATCATGTTACCTTCATATTGGAACATTACATACTAATGTGTATATTAGGCAAATTGATGACCTTTTGGTAGTACCAATCAAGAAGTTCATCAGTCAACAACTCCGAGGAGAGAAAACAAGGCAGTTCACTCAAACATTAAAGATCACTATCAAAAGGGGAGGTAAAGACAACCGTATTTTGACAATAATAATGACCATTTGTTCCTTCACAAACTGTTAAAAAATAGGAGAGAAGGTGAAGATACAAAATGCAACGTAGTGACACCTGAGAAATATTGAGTGAAGGGAAAGGACCGATGGTTTCATGTAATCCTCAAGATAAAATTTCTCCTCTTTTTGCTTAATTCTTCTATTGTTGGTAGAACATTGAAGCATATCATCAAATGAGAGTTAACACCACAATCATGCACTTAGTAAGTTACAAATGGACCACAATTAGCAACTGATTTAATTTTGATATGATAAAATTATTGCAGAAAAGGCAGCACTAGACTGTCATACAACTAATGGCACAAGTAATACACCGACAAAAATGTACATTTTCTGTTTTCACCAAAAAGAAATCTTTCTTTCCACTCACAACTCGACAGTAATCAACATATACTAAGAGCAAAGGCATCACTTACAACCTTGTTCGAACTCACTCAATGACAATAAATCACACGAAATATTTTAAAATGCACGAAGACGAAAAGTAGAAGATTACAAAAAAATTGTGGTTTAAAAAAAAAGAGAGGACGCCTCTCTATTTATAGTCAACAAAGGGTGGTATGAGCAAGTATTTTTTTTTGTGTCTTATCTGAAAAGTCATGACCTTTTGAGAAGTCACAACACTTTGGAAAAGTCACAACTTATCGAAAAATCACAACCCTTCGAAAAAAGTCACAACTTATCAGAAAAGTCACAACTCATCAAAAAAGTCACAACCTAAGTTAGGCTATTATAGTAATTTAACATTCAAGTTAGGAGTTCATGCTTTTAAGGTAATAATATAATATAATATATAAAAGATATAGATATATTTGCAATAACAAAAATATTTATCCCATAAAAATTAGCTATTAAATAAATAATAAATATTAAACTATACAAACTTCACATGGTGTTATTATAAGTCATATGATCTTTTCTTTGTCTAAAATACTAAAATATTAAGAAATAATAAATCAGTAAAATAAAAGTGCAATGTTTTTATAGTAATAACTATTTTGAAGAAAACTTCATAACAATCTAAATCACATAAGTAGCATTGATAAATAAAGTCATTCTTTTGTATTGAGCATCAAAAAGACAAATCATGATAATTCTCTAACTCTTGAGAAGTTTAATAATTTAGGAAAAAGATATTTAGAAGCATTTATCTACATCACAATAGAAATTGTTAAAAAAAAAAGTGAATTTAGACTACAACATGTTAACTTCATATATTGGAACATTACATACTAATGTATATATTAAGCAAAAAAATAATTATTATATCATCAGAATTATTTTCCTCAACTACTCCAGGTTAAGAAATATACCCTCTTAAGATAGACCAATTTACCTCATCAGAATAGTTGTACCTTATATTCCGCTAAAATTCGAACTCACTCAACGACAATAAATGACACGAAATTTTTTAAAAATGCAAGAAGAAGAAGAGTAGAAGATTAAAAAGAATTGTGGTTGAAAAATGAGAGCAAGCCCCTGTATTTATAGTCAACAAAGGATAGTATGAACAAACATTTTTCATGTCTTATCTGAAAAGTCATGACCTTTTCGAGAAGTCACAACCCCTTGGAAAAGTCATACCTTATTAAAAAGTCACAACTCTTTGAAAAAGTCACAACTCATCGAAAAATCACAACCCTTTGAAAATAGGCATAACTTATAAAAAAAGTCACAACTTATCGGAAAAGTCACAACTCATCGAATAATCACAATCCTTTGAAAAATGAGAACAAGCCCTTGTATTTATAGTCAACAAAGAATAGTATGAACACACATTTTTCGTGTCTTATCTGAAAAGTCATGACCTTTCTGAGAAGTCACAACCCCTTGGAAAAGACACCTTATTGAAAAGTCACAACTTTTTGGAAAAGTCACAACTCATCGAAAATCACAACCCTTTGAAAATAGGCACAACTTATCGAAAAAGTCACAACTCATCGAATAATCACAACCCTTTGAAAAAAAGTCACAACTCATCGGAAAAGTCACAACTTAAGTTAGGGATATTATAGTAATTTAACATTCAAGTTAGGAGTTCATGTTTTTAAAATAATATAGAATATAGATAAGAAACAAATTAACCCTTCTTTGATCCTAAAAATTCAAATAAATGAAGAAGATGATTATTTTCTTTACAATGTTGTGGCAGAATATTTTAAAACACCATCTATATTTTACAATTTACAAAAATCCATAAGAATATACAACCAAAGTGGATAGAGATAACTGAAATATACTCCATAAGAATGAACAAAATTAAAGATAATGGAGATGAAGCTAAGGTTGACATAGCAAAGGATGGGGAGAAGTGAAAGAGATCGAGGCGATGAACATAAATGAGTTTACGATTCCATGGCAATATGGGGCGGAAGTGCAGGTTCTATTTCATGATCAATCTCAAGTTGACTGTAATTGCCTTTCTCTTTGAAGAGTTGAATGTGATGATGCTTGCAATAAAGTGTTCCTTCATGTGCAATGTAGTTTGATGGACTTATAGTACAACCTCCATGAGTGCATTTGAAGCAAGTCTTGTGGTATGCTGCTCCATTCACAGTAACCTTATGTAACACAAACAAACATATTCAATGACATCTATATTTATAATAAAGGGAAAAAGGATAATTATACCCCGAACTATCGTAAATGATATACAGATATCCTCCGTCATACTTTTGGGATATTGGTGCCCCTGCCGTCCAAAAACTAGAACATACATATCTTTTATACTAACGGACATACACGTGTCATAATCTTATTCATCGACCCAACATTTATTAAATATCTGATCGACGGATAAGATTGCGCCACATGTCCCTATTTAGTTTTCCGTTAGAGTGAAGGGCATATATGCTCTAGTTTTTGGACGGTAGGGGCACCAATGTCCAAAAGTATGACGAAGGGTATTTGCATACCATTTACGATAGTTCGGGATATATTTGTTCTTTTTTCCCTATAATAAATGAATGTATATATATTGGTTATTACCTTCTCAATGGGATATACAGTTTTAGTGCAGCACACACATTTTTCTCTGGTGCCTGCGAATAAACTTGAGACTTTGGCGCCAGTACCATTCTGTGTTTTACATGACAAAGTTGAAATAAATTATAAAGCAGAATGACTGATTATATATACAAGAAATTAAATGCATTCAAAACATTACCTCGTTATCCACAGATTTTTCTGGCTTTGTGATCTTTGGAGTTCCTGGTAAAAGACAAGTTGATCAAATACTTTAATTATATACAATTATTTCTATTTTTGTATGTATTTCTTCGTTATACCTTCAAAACTCTTGTCCAAACTGCCAGTTCTCTTAAAAAGCTGATCAAAATGAGGCCTGCAGTATATTACTCCTTCAAAGGAATTGAAATTGCTGAGCTGAAATAAGTAAAGAAAAATAATAGTTAGATGTCTCAACTGCGGTATGCATCATATTTGTTTGTCAAAAGAAAAAGAGAGAAAGATTATGTAAAAGCAATAGATTAGTATGAGCCTTTTGCATACAAAGATGGATGATATATACCTTGAGAGTACTTTTACAATGGTAGCACCTGAAACAGGCTTTGTGATAAATGCGATTATCAGCAGCAAGACGATCCACTAGATATACCGTTTTATCACAAGCATTACACTTTTGTGTTGTTCCAGCAAATGTCATCGTAATTAGATTATTGTTTTTGACGAAAAGAGTTGAAGACAGAGAACAGATATCGGAGGATGAAATCAATTTTCTTTCCCTCTGTTCTCTTCCCAAACTCCTCTCTCTCTCTGTCTCGCTCGCTCCTTCTCTCTCTATCTCTTGCTAAACTTGATTATTATCAAAGAGCTTAAATAAATTTTGGACTAATGAAATATGTTTGTAGATTCATAGTAATTTACGGGCCATGATAGATATTCCATCATTTTCTCATTAATTATCTCCTTATACCAAGCTCTTCCACTCCCATAATAAAAATTGTTAGAAGTAGATGACCATAGTACAAAAAAAACACACAAATCCAAAACTCGCCTTAAAAGGATAAGCGGTTATTGTAAATATATTGTAGAGTCTAGAATAGAACCCATACTATCTCCTAATTGTAGAATGATATCCTACAATTACTCTCTTGAATTAATTTTTTCTAATAATTAATAAACTTACAAAGACTCCAACAAAATCGAGTTATCCCTAATTTCAAATTTTAAATTCGATCAAAATGTGGTGCAAAAATTGGCTAGGAATCATAGTTCTTTGGCTACTGTTGATGGAGTCTCAAAGCTGCATGGTATATGTACTAATGAGTTTGGGACTGATACGTTCGTAGATTCAACTCCTAAATCTACTTTGATTGGTGAGGAGGTAGTAAAAGAGGGTGCGGACCATCAAGTAATACCTGAAGCTTCAATTTTACCAAATGAAAATTCCATTGAGAATGATTTGTAGCTTGGAAATCGAGGTGATATGAGCACAAGTTCAGGTGATAGAGCTTTTTGTACACCTATAAAAACAACACAACATCAGAGGTCGAAGAATCCAAATTTGACGTAGCAAGTCGATGTTTCTGGCATTGGAAATTTTAATCACGAATCTTTAAATAAGGTCCCCCAACATGTTGAAAAATCGGTACATCAAGCCAAGAAAATTGTAGTTTCAACTGCTATGAATACGAATGAGGACGTTGATGACTCATTAGCAATAATGCTGGACAAGGATTTGAACAAAGGGAGAGGAACTTGCAGCAAAGAGAACTGGAACATGGTTATACATAGGAAGGCATCATCTAATGTTTCTCCAGGTTCGCGAAGTAATTCATCAAATGACCTATTATGCTCGAATAGTTTTGATGCTTTCTTGAAGGATACCAGAAATGATGGTAATGTTATGGCTCCAACATTACACATTTCTAATCCTGAAGTAAATAAGATTATTCAAGAATGTGAGGTTGCCATGGCACTCAAATCCAATTTAGCGATCAAGCCACCCATAGTCACTTTGAACACCTTAGCTCACGAGGTCCCTTCCCAATCTTTGGAGTCGTTTAGGGAACTTCAAGGTGAATCTGGACAACTCATTTTGTCCAAAGGGAATGACAAAGATTTGGTGAAAGGTATGTCATCACTTTCTCAAGCTAATCTCACAAATAATTTGATTATTTCAAAGGAAAATCAGGGGGAGAGGAGTGCTCCTAGGTGGGCTGATTTGATTGATGAACAAGTGCAGGTCTCACCTCCTATTTTGAATGGAAATTTAAGTCCACAAGCTTTAGAATTTGTGCCTAAAAGTGTGATTGCAAAGAAGAATGAAGTAGAGGCCTTAGCATCATGAGTTAATCCCACTAATGCTTATGATATTGATTTGGGCAATAATTCTTTTGATGAGGATGAGGAAGATAATATACTACACGAATGTTTTGATAAAGTGGCTAGGGATGGGGATATCTCACCTAGGCATCAAAGAAGTGGAAGTAACAAAAGCAAAAGAAAGACACATGGTAGGCAACACAGTTGGGATGGTAAAGTGTCCGGGGAGTTTGTTCCAAGGCAACTACCTATGCGACTGGCAAAGCAAAATCATATGACAGTGTCAACAGATTTAACAAGTTCCAATCAACCCAAGAAAAAGTGATGAACTATCAAGTGTTGTTGGACAGATTTGAAGAAGAAGACAAAAGGAAAATACTTTAGGTTACTTTAGACGGGCAACCTATTTTTTTTAATTCATACATTTGTAAAAGGAAGGTTGAGGTTGATAACACAACTTTCTTCTTGGCTTTTATATTTTTGCATTATTTAAGTATCATCATTTGTAATATCATCATAGAGTATGTTACTAACTTAATGATGGTCGTAAAATACCTAGTTCTCTCTAGTGCTTATTTTCTTCATGCTTGTTAATTAGTAGAGATTCATAACCTTATTAGGAATGGAAAGGTAAGGCCTAGCCCCCCTTGCTTGTACTTATCCCTATTGAGGATTTTTATATTTTTATATTTGAGTGTCTAGTGGTATATTTTTTTTTAAAAAGTTTTAAATTTGAAAAGTGGTGGTTTTCATCGAAAACCTAATCTTATAGTCTATTCCAAGTAAATCAATATAGAATAACACATGTTGTGATTAAGAAAATATGTTGTCAATAAATTAACTTAATTAGAGAAAATCATAGATAAGAAGTTTAGCTACACATGTTCATACTTAGAAACAAAAGCCTATACTAAAAAAAAATATTCATCGTAATAAAAATTAGTATGTGTATAGAAAAATTCCTACATCTCTACTAGTGGGAGTTAGTAGGTGTTATCTTTGGGTTCCAGGGTAAGAATTGGCTTACCTACTGATGGGAGTTAGTAGGCATTATCATGATCTGAGTTTTTGGATTGTAACAGACATTTTGCTATAGAATTTGTAATGCTCTTTGGATGAAGTTGACAAATCTGTAGCAAAAAAGCAATGTATCAAATTCCACCCAACCCGTGAGCTTTCACTCTGCTTCAATCAAGCATTTGGAATCCAAAATGAATCATATCTCGGATCAAATGAATCCAAAAGACAAAGGTACGCTCCTAAATGACACCCTCCCAAATCCTAAAAATAATGACCATTGTATGACAATAGTCACTAGAAGCATAAAAATGCTTAATGATGTGAATGTTGAACCCAATCAGGTTGTGATTGAAAAAAGTGATGATGGGACGAAGTTGGAAGTACCTACGCCATGTTTGGCGGATGATCTTGTGAATGATGAGAATGCATGTGGGGAAGAAGAAAGAAGTATGAGCCTCCTAGTGTGGTGGTTGATGTTAAGGGAAACAAAGGGGATAAAACCGCTAAGGGTGATGCGCCTAAGTGTCCCCCGCCATATCCTCAAAGACGGTTCAAGTCAAGAAAAAAGAAGACTACCAATTCAAAAAAATTATTTATTTATTTAACAAGTTGTATGTGAACATACCTCTAGTTGATGCTCTCTTACAAATGCTTGGGTATGCAAAATTCATGAAAGAGTTGTTGAAGAAGAAACGTGTGATTGATGTGGGCACGGTTGAGATGTCCCACCACAGTAGTGTTGTGATGACAAGCAATCTAGCTCTGAAGAGAAAAGATTTGAGAGCATTTAAAATTTCGTGCACCGTCGGGGGTGTACCTATTCAACAAAGTCTTGTGTGACCTTGGGAAAAGTATCAACTTGGTGCCCTTAGCGATTTGCAAAGATCATAAACAAACTTTGTTTTATTAATATGAAAAAAATAATTAATTTTTTGAACAAGGAAATAAATAATTTTTCTTATAATTTTTTTTGAATAAGGATCACTGAATTCGAGAAGGACTGCATACGTATCTCATTGAAGTGAGAATTAAATGTGTATAGTTCGCGAAGATCATATTGTTTTTTTAATAAGAAGTAGAAACTCTTTTTTTATTTTGCTTTTCTGAACAAGGAAGTAAAATGATTCTTCTTTTTTTAAAAAAAATATTTTAAAGAAGGATCACTAAATCCGAGGAGGGATCTCTAGTATCTCATCAAAGTGAGAATCAAGTGTGCATAGTTCGTGAACCTCTTAAACAAATATTTTTTTAATAAGAAATAGAAACTCTTTTTTTAGGCTCTTTCGAACAAGGAAATAAAACTTTCTAGTCCTCCTTTTAAAGTTTTTTAAATAAGATTAATTAAACTTGGGAGGGATGCCTATGTATTTCATCGATGTGAGAATCAAGTGTGCATGATTCATGAAGCTTCTGTAAAAATATTTGACCTTTTGAAAAATTTCTTTAATTTCGGACATGTTATTGCAAAAAAAAACGCTACAACCAAACTCTTTGAGATTTGACCAAAAAATGAGAATATTCTCTCTTTTTATCATTTAATTAATTTATTCTAAAGTCAATCAACATTAAAATAAAGTCTTTCAAATAATATAACAAATAACACAATAGTCATGAACATGTTGATCTAAAAAATGATTCATGTCCTAGATGAATCCGATCCCTATATTGAGTCGCACTAAATCAAATGGACATGATGGAAATAAAGTAGAGCCTATAATGATTAACCATGCCATGAGTCTCATTCCGTTAGATTTAACATCCTTTTGGAATAGGCGTCTAAACTGGCTATAAAATAATTGGACAATTTGAGTTGAAAAGGGACAACTTACTAGTAGTGCTTTCTCACTTCACTATTTGTTCTCTCCATCCTAAAATATGTGTGACTATAAAAATCCTTTCCGGATTCGTAATTATATCTTTGATATCTCAAAGAAAAGTTTGGGAGCACAATCACACTTCTAAGTACACAATGTGTGTTAAGTGTCTGCCAAAAAACTCCGATAGGCGCATGAGAATACAGTTTAATATTACAATTCAAACAATATCAAAGTAGTAAATAAGTAGGCATGTAGCACATTAAACCAAACTATACAAAATAATTAAATAAATTAATAAAATTCATAAACAAAGTCAATATTTAGAAGCTTGAGTTCTAATTATTCTTAGCAGACTCTTCATCTGTCACACTTCTTTTTTTTTTTCTGCTAAAAGAATGAAGTTTAAAATAATTTTATTCAATTAAATTGATTATTTTGAAAATATATTATTTTATTTAGAATTTCCACTTGGAATTGAGATTTGAATCTCAAGTAACCTTATTTGAATCTCTAATAAAAAATTACTCTATTTTTATCGGTCTACGAACTAGAAATTCAGGTAAGAAATTAGGTTAACGAAAGTGAAGGTATCAGACAACTCTCGAGTGCCGTGATTTTAGAACAATCACTTATATATTTGGCTTCACTTAATTTTTAGATATATTATGCTTATGCGACTAGAAAGTAGAAATTATTTATGTCTCGCCTTCTTTGATTCATTTTAAACATGTTTAAACTATCTTATTTGTATTAAGGGATAAGGGTCTGAAAAATATCCAACTTTGGTCGGATTTGCTGTTGCGATACTAAACTTTCATGAG
>NW_006239066.1:665427-671885 GCF_000226075.1 Solanum tuberosum
CTAGACTATTTAATACCGTATTTTAAACATATATATTTGCCCACGTGGACATAAAAAATAATGCAAAATTATAAATAGTAATGTGTCCACGTGGGCACATATATACCTTTAAAATACACTATTAAATAGTTCAGGAGGTAAAAAATACGGTATTAAATAGTCTAGGGAGGTAATTAGTCCTCATGAAAGTTTAGTATCGCAACAGCAAATTCGACCAAAGTTGGGGTATTTTTCAGACCCTTATCCTTTGTATTAATCTGTGATATATAGGTAGCAGTCATTTTCAACTTTGCCACAAATTATTTTATTTGTTTGTAAATCGCACCTAAAATTTGCTTAATGCACTTTAGATTGTAATATTTGTCAATTATTATCAGCATAATCATACTCTTAACGGTTTAATTTAAAATATAATTGTTAAAATCATTTAAAAGCCCAAAGCTTCTTGTAAAAGTCAAAGGGCTATAAAATATATTTTTTGTTAAAAGTTAATCATTGCAACTCACTAAAGACAAAGTTCCACAATCAAATTTAATTTTCGGTCTTGTCACAAATTATTTATTTGTTTGTATATCACACCTAAAATTTGTTAAATGTTGTTTAGATTGTAATTTTTGTCTACTTTTATTATCGGCCTAATCATACGCCTAATGGTTCAATTAAAAATAATAATTATTGAAATCATTTAAAAGCCTAGACCACATTTGTTTTCTTTAAGATTTAAACATTTGAATCTGAATGCACATCTAATTAATAAGATATTGTCTTTAGATTTGAACATGAAATAACTAAAACTATTTATTTTTTAACATCTGAATGTAAATAATTTATCTATATGTACATAACAGATATATAATTCAAATAAAATTAATTAAATATTAAATAATAAAATTAAATTATTATTTGATTAAAAGAAATGAAACACTTATACTTGCTAGTGGGGTGGAAATAGTTTGTAGTGATGGTGGTAATGGTAATGACTATTGTTAGTAGCTAGTAATGATGGTAGTGATGGTTATGACGATAGAGATGATTGATATTCTGGTGACTAACATAATACTTCCTCTGTCTCATTTTATGTGAGGTAGTTTGACTCGGCACGAAATTTAAGAAAGAAAGACTTTTAAAACTTGTGGTCCAAAATGAATGATAAAAATTTGTGTGACTGTAAATCATTTCATTAAGGGTAAAATAGATATTTTATAGTTAAGTTGTTACTTAATATAGAAATATGTCATTCCTTTTGGGACTGACTAAAAAGGAAAGTAAGTCACATAAATTGGGACAGAGGGAGTAATAAATATTATTTTATCAGTATGCTAAATTAATACTCCTTCTGTCCTTAATTACTTGTCCAATTTTCCTTTTTTACTTGTCCATTTTGACAAATCAAGAAAGTATAATTCTTTTAATCTATTATACTCTCAATTAATTACTTTGAAAAAGATAGAACTTTTTGAAAATTCTAAATTTTTAATTCATCCACTGAATAATTAATAGGGGTAAAATGGTAAACTTACTATGTCAATCATTATTCTCTTAAGGAAAAATTGTATGAAATAGCAAACTATTAATTCAAATTAAATGTTATAGTCATAGTTTATTTTATTTGTAATTCGTAGCAAACATTCCATTTTTTTGCCATCTGATTCGGTATACAAATGTATAAAATGTGTTTGTGTTTGTATAAAGTGAGAGAAAAATGTATATACAAATACAAATACATATATTTTCGTCCTATACACTTATAATTATATAAATATAGATCTTATTATACAAATTACAATGTATAAATTTCAAAACTTAACAATTTGTATAAAATTGGATGCATCTAGCGAATTATACAACTCAAAAGCTCCATAGCAAATATAAAATTTGCTATGGAGCACAATTATGGAAACTATAGTTATAACATACAAATATGATTTTATGTTTGCTATATGTGAAAGTTGCTCTACTTTAACTATCAAATATGTATATTATAAATTACCATCAATATGCATCTAGCGAATTATACAACTCAAAAGCTCCATAGCAAATATAAAATTTGCTATGGAGCGCAATTATGCAAATTATAACTATAACATACAAATATGATTTTTATGTTTGCTATATGTAAAAGTTATTCTTTTCTTAATAGATGTGTCAATTTAAAAATAGATAAATAATAAGGAATATAAGTAACGAATAAATACAAGTAGATAGAGGAAGTACTAATATCTAGGGAGAAAAATATCTATCATGTCGACTCACTATAAGCACAACCCACCCTCTTTGTCTCTCACATCCGCATGACAAAATAAGAATATAAAATGACAAGTGCCATATTTTTAATTCCAAAAATATTCAAACAACGCTTCATATTATTCCACATTCCACCATGTTATTGGCCAAATATCACATCGATAAACAAGACGCACTCAGAGTATTTTTATTATTATTTAGAAAAAGAGATAATGTTAGAAAGATTTTGGATAATATGTAAATGTATTTTTTAAACTCAGATTCAATTGATATTTATGACATCTAATTTTAGATGTGTAAAATAGACACTTAAATTTATACTATAAAATTGAATAAGTAAATATACACGTATATTTCTTTTTGTCATATTTGTCATTTGTAAGCTCATTGATCTCAATTTAATGATATATTTTTATAATATCTTTTTTTCATAATTATTAAAACAAAAGTAAAAATTAATTTTATTTTAATTTCTAAAATAATAATATTTTGAACAAATTATTTTAAATAACTATGAAAAGTAAATAGGTCGGAGGGAGTGCAACATATTTTTTTATTTTATCTCTCAAGTATACAACAAATTTATTATTTTATCTCTCAAGTATATAAGGTATTTTTTTTTTTATTTCTCAAGTAGTTCTTATATTCACTTTTACTTGTTCATTATACTAAAATCATGTTAATTCGTCAACTTTAACATATCAAAAGTGAAAAAAAAACCATGTTTACTCTCAACATTAACTAGAATTTTCTGTGATTTTTAAAGTCTATTTTAATGGACTTATATAATTTATGGCTTATAAATCAAAAGTCATAAATTTAAAGTTTTAACTTATGACTTGTTTTTATTATTTTAATTTAAAATATTTGTTTACTCTACCTAAATATTGAAAATCGATTAAAAACTATATTGACTTGAAAAACATAATATAAGTCAATTCAAATAAGCTCTTAAAATGCTGATGATCATAGATATTAGAACAAACTATGTAGTTTATTTATTTTTAAAAGATATAGTTTATTATGAACAAGTAATACTGAACAGACGAGGAAGTAACTAATAATTGATATACACTCTTATATACAAATGTTTGTAGTTATCAAAATGTGTTTGTTATTGTGTAAAAATTTTGTAGGTCCTATCTAGTCATATATTTTATTAAATATAAAATTTATTTTAATTTTTGGAATCTAAAAAATTAAATTTATTTTTGACGTAAAATACAATCATTAATTTCTTTTTAAATATTAAAATTATCCTCAAACTTTTATTTATATTCCATATATATAAAAAAAGTTTCATTTATTACTTTAGATTTGTTTAATTTGATTCGTAAAATAGAAATGAGTCGAAGATATCGAATCTGTGTAGTTCAAATAGTATAGACTATAGAGTAAGAAAGACACTTGTCATCTCCAATAATAAACCTTGACGAGGCGAAGAAATAGGAAGCAACCACGCTTACTCTTTTGCTCCTTGCCAAACTCGTACCTGCCAAAACGGGTAAACTTATTTTCTCTCTTCTCCCATTTTTACATTTTTTTTTTCCTTGAATTTTCACATTTTATTATCTCATGTCCTTGAAAACTGGCAATGAAAAATCTTCACTTTTTTCTTGATTTTGTTGATGTTTTCTCAATTACAAATATCGTACTAGTGATCTGAACTTGCTTTTTTTTCTCTTTTCGAAATGATTTATCAAAATGAGATAGGACTAGTTTGAAGTGTAGTTGATTGATTAATTGATTTCATGATGTTTTTGGGACCTGAAATGATCTCGAAGAAGGTTATAGATCCATGATTTGTTTTGTTTATGAACTCTATGATTCTGTATAGTGGAAGGTACTCGATGAATGAGTTCGATTACTTAATTAGACAATTGAATGAAGTTTTGATCTGGGTATAAAGTTTTAGATCCAAATATGTTGATGTTGAATGAAATTATGAGCTTGAAGAAAGTTAATAGATCCACGCTGTTGACTGTTTTCAGTTTCTTTTATTTTGTGGAATTTACTTGAATAGTTGACTCTGGATGAGTAGTTGATACTTGAATGAAGTTTATCTAAGCTTCTGGGTGTTGTATTTTGGATCCAATCTTCATAAACAGTAAGTGTTTTGCATTTGAATGAATTTTTGGACTTGAAATGAGTTTGAAGCAAAGATGGATCTAGGGTGTAACGAGGGGTTCACCCGTATCCCCTACACAATTAGGTATTTAAAAAAAAATATTTATGTGTGTATATAGATTTTAGATCTCCGAACATAAGATTAAACATTGGCTAAGTGGTTGAGGAATTCAAAATTTACCTTGAAGTTCAGTTTAAAGATCATACAATACATTTTTATTTTTCGAACCCCCTTAGTCAAAATCATGGATCCGTCACGGGTTTGAAGAAGGTTAATTGGTGCTAATTTTTTTAAATCTGAATGTGTACCAAAGGTCCTGGACTGAATCAGACCATTAAATATTCATCTAGTTGTATTTCATTTTCTCCATCATTGAGGTATCATAATCTGGTGTTTAACCGAGACCTGCCTGATCATGATATTTCAGTTTTTCTGAGCTGTAATGAGCAAGATCTTAAATGTTGTATCTTTCTTTACTGTCCTAATGCCCTTAAGTGATCATCTTCAAGTTGGCAATGAAGATTATATGTTTGAGCTTGTGCGTAATCACCAATGTTGTGGCATTTTGTTAGGATATATGAATGATTAAATTCTTTGGAGGTGGTATACAATATTTGTTTATTGGTGAACATTCTAATATATCTTCTTCGACTTCACCAAAATATAAAAATTGATTCCCATGGTCAACTTCTACTGTTATTTCTTAGTGTCTTACTACTGAACTTTTGGATCAGATTTTCCTTGTCATAACCATGGGATCTTACCTGAACTTCAAGAACTTTGCTGACACATCACAACCAGAGAGCAGTGGGAATAATAGTAATTTTTCATTGGCCCGACAATCTTCCATATACTCGTTTACCTTTGATGAGCTGCAAAGTACCTGTGGACTTGGAAAAGATTTTGGATCGATGAATATGGATGACCTCTTGAAGAACATTGAAGAGTCTCAAGCGTTTCCATCTTCTGCTGCTGCAGGGGGTAATTTGCAGAGACAGGGTTCTTTGACACTGCCTAGGACACTTAGTCAGAGAACTGTAGATGAAGTATGGAAAGACTTTCAGAAAGAGAGTGTTATTGCTAATGATGTAAGTGGGACTGGAGGATCAAACTTTGGGCAGAGGGAATCTACTTTGGGAGAAATGACATTAGAAGAGTTTTTGGTTAGAGCAGGGGCGGTGCGAGAAGATATGCAACCAGCTGGATACTCAAATGATGTTACATTCGCTAGTGGTTTCACTCAACCTAGTAGTAGTGTGACCATAGCATTTCAACAAGCAACCCAAAACCCTGGACATCAAATTGCAGGGAATAACATATTCAATGTGGTCAGTACCACCACGTCTTCAACACAGCAGCCTCTTTTTCCCAAACAAACAACTGTGGAATTTGCATCACCCTTGCAATTAGGAGGGAGCCCAGGGACAAGGCCTCCCATGTCTAATCCGTCTGCAAATACTAGTAGTGTCATGCAGGGTGGTGTTATGACCATGCCAGTAAAAGGAGTATCCCCTGGAAATATTGATACATCTTCTCTTTCACCTTCACCTTATGCATGTGGTGAAGGTGGAAGAGGAAGGAGATCATGCACCTCTTTTGAAAAAGTTGTTGAGAGAAGGCGTAAGAGGATGATAAAGAACAGGGAGTCTGCGGCCAGATCAAGGGATCGGAAACAGGTGAATTCATATTTTGAAGTTTGGTTTATGAGTTAATTCTTTTGTTTCTGATTCTTAAGGCCTGTGCCCTTTTTTTCTGGTTTCCTTTGTTTTTTAAAATCTATCACTCTGGTCAACAAATTACTCATTCAACTGAGTGACACAGAAATGAATTAGCAGTTGGCAGAGTTTCTCACACCTCCTTTTCTCCTTACTTTAGACCTTGGAATGCATCTCTTTCAATAATTTGCCCACGAAAATGAATAAGAGAAAGAAATTTATAGGGTGGGGTCCATGGATCTATAGATTACCTGGTAAAGCAAAGTAATTATCAAGTTACCAGGGAGACTCTTGGAGAAGTGTATGTGCTGTTAGCTACAACTTTAAGTTTAAACCTTGAGCATGATTGGGGGGGGGGGGGTTTCGGGGTG
>NW_006239066.1:672101-673877 GCF_000226075.1 Solanum tuberosum
TGAGAGAGGGGGGGGGGGGGGATTCGAGAGAGCGAGGAAGATTTTAACAAGCTGGGATGCTCCAGGTTGGTTTGACTATCAATTTAGTGTAAGGTATGAAATGATAATGCCATTAATGGACTTCTTCATTTGTCTGGGATATGTCAGGCATATACTTTAGAGTTGGAAGCTGAAGTGGCAAAGCTTAAAGAAATTAAGCAAGAGTTGCAGAAGAAACAGGTATGATAACCATGTTTGAGAATTACTGGATTAGTTTAATGTCCTTGATAAGTGTTATGATTGTGTAACCACGGGTTTTGAATGCTTCATGCAGGCTGAATTTATCGAGAAGCAGAAAAAACAGGTATAGACTTCTTTCGTGCTGTCAATATCTTGGATGAATTATGATCTACTTAATCATGGGACTAGATGCAGGGATATTGTAAATTAAACAATCTAAGCAATAGAATTATCAAATGAAATAAGGGCAGAAAGTAGATAATTTACTAATAGCAAAATGATTAAAGCTTCAAATGGTTGTTCCATCAATTGCCTAAGTGAATGGAGTAGCTGTACAACTTTTCTATAGAAGTCATCAGCTGTTAAGACGTGATAACTTCGCGAAGGAGACTGTCTGTGTAAGTGATTTGTTATGCCAAGTTGTTTGACTATAGGTCAAATGATGTTTTCATAACTAAATTTGGTGGTTCACTAGTCTGTTTTGTCCAATTGCAGTTATTGGAAAAGATGAATGTGCCATGGGAAAATAAACTAATATGCTTGAGAAGGACAGTGACGGGACCTTGGTAGTCAGTAGAAGAGCAAATTCCCGAGTAAACGCTTGGAGAATTGGTAGACAGGAGTTTGAAGTGAAATATCTTTTTTATGTCTTTTTTGTTTCAACAAACAAGTTCGGAGCCTGCTCCTCTACCCTCCTCCCAGCCTGTGAATTGAAATATGTTCTAATTCACATCTGTTCGTCACATGATAGATAACTTTATGTATAGTACAGGACAGGTGCTGTGTACCTGTACATTATGTAAACAATATTCTTGCATAAAGTTTCCTCATGTGCTTTTTTGTTTGTTTCACCATATGATTTTTTGGGGCAAGTAGGTTTGTCTCTTCTGTATCAAGCTTTTGTTTATATAATCACATGAACCAAATATCTGAAAGTAACTTTCTTACATAAACAGCCCCTTAAAGTTGCATGATCATTCATTTTGGCACTTCAACTAATGTTGGTTCCTACTAGACGCCAGAATGTATAAAAATAATGTTAAACATAGTGTTAGTAGTGTTTGCATTAGTAATGCTTGTATTAGTTATGCTTGCATTAGTTATACATAGAATATTTTTTATGCATTGTTTGATTTGATGTATTTAAAAAATACACGTCTTATGTTTCCCTTATTTCTAATATTCCCTTCTATTTCTAAAAATCTCTAAAATTCCCTATTTCTCTCCTAATTCTAAATTATTTTATAATGTATTTGAGCTAGTTTTTAATGTATCCGAGCTATATATTTGATAACGTTCAAAGATACCTCTTGAAAAGAAATATAAACGATCGTATGCAATATATTTACCCAACTATGAGTTGGGGTCGATCCCACAGAGAATATGGAAGAATATTGTCAATAGCAAATATTTAACTCGATAGTCGTTATATAAAAATGGGGGGATTTAAATTGAAATAAAATAAAAACAATAAAAAGATAACTTTGAACTAAGTATTTATTTATATTCAGATTATTAAAAGTAACTAGGAATGTGTTCCCCATAAGCTCATAACGC
>NW_006239066.1:678388-696517 GCF_000226075.1 Solanum tuberosum
TATACCCTAGTTAATTTTCTCATCTTGATAACAACCGAAATTGACTTTTGATTATTGATTACTTACTGAATTCTTACAAGTTGCTTCACAAATCCCCTCTTTTATTTCTTGTTTCTGGAAGTACTTTGGCTAATTGAATATAATTGTTGGTTAAAGTAAAGTCTAAACCATTTTCCTCGTGGGATCGACCCCAACCTACAAGTTGGGTTCTTTACTTGATAACGATCGCTTATACTTCTTTAGGGAGGTGTAATTTGAGCGTATCAATATTGTGTATCCGGTTTATTTTATAATGTATCCGAGCTATATATTATGTGTCCGGTTTGTTTTACTTTTTCAGGGATTAATGTAATTACAAACTAAATAGGGATAGATTGTAATTTCATATTAAAACTATGTGATTCCTAAAATTTATACTTGAAAAAATATGTATTGTATAGAAATATTTATTTACAAAAGTATCCTCCATAATTATGGTTGAAAAAATGTAAAAGTGCTTTTGAGGGGTGATTGAGTTTTTAACCATGCTAAAGCATGTATTAAATTTATTTGCATTACTAATACCTAGAAATCCATGGTATTAGTAATACACTCCTCAATACACAATAGAATGTATCACTAATGCTTAGGGGTGTGTATCGGTCGGTTCGGTTGGGTTTTAAGTATTATCAGTTCGATTTTTAAATACGCTAAACCGATAACCAAACCAATAAGATATTTGTTATCGATTTCTGGTTTATCGGTTTTGGTCTTTAACGGTTCGGTTTTCTGTTTAACCAATAAGAAAATGATTTCAAAACAAATACATGACTTGTCCAACAATTTAACGCGAAATAAAAAAAGAGGAAAATTTAATTACTCATGGAGTGCAAAAATTCTGCTTAGTGTAGTAAAAGTGTAGCAAATACTCACAATTCACAACCCTAGTCGTTGCCTAACCTTTGCCGTTGTCGTTCTTAGTTCTTTAGGTTTTTGACGTTGTGAACGTAAAGACTAAAGTAATACTAAAACCTAAGGGTAAATGCAGAGAGCAGAGTTAATTAAGTAATGTTAATTGTGTAGGGTCCTTATAGTTATAGTCTAATATAGTGATTATATTAATATTTTTTGTTTGATATTTGTGTATGACTAAAAATTAAAATAGTAAATTATTATATTCTTGATGGGTTATCGATTAACCCAATATAAAAAATCAATACCGAACCGATAACCGATTTTTTTTTATAAAACCATTAAATAATCGTTAACCCAATAACAATAAACTAATAACACTTTTTTCGGTTTGATTTATCGATCGGTTCGAATTTTGCACACTCCTACTAGTAATGCTTGCATTACATAGCATGAAAAAAGGTAATAAACAAGCTACTATTAATACACAAAGCTAATACAAGCAATATTTTTGTTAATACACTCTACCAAACGACCAGGGTGTAAAAGAATATTGTTGAATAAAGTGTGTTAGTAATCTCATTAGGTAGTGTGATATTATTTCTCATGCACATTTTGATTTGGTGTATTAAATAACATACATTGCATAATTTCTAGAAATGTGATTTGTTTATCGAAATACCTTCTACAAATACCATGGAAAAGATGTGGAAAATATTTTGAGGGGCAATTGCGTCTTTGACCATGCTAATGTATGCATTAAAAATTATTGTATAGTTAATACCATGATTTGGCATGTATTAGTTATACATATCATAATACCAAATAGAATGTTTAACCAATGGTTAGCTTAATTATACATAGGTTGAAAAAGTGTACAAAATAAGATATTAGTAATTAGATAAAAGAATACGTTCTTGCATCGCTTTTTTTTGTAGAAAGCTCGATCAGCGAGAAAAAGTGTTTGACCAAAGCCAAAAAGAGGGTGACCCATTTTATTCGCCAAGTGAATGATCTTCGCTTCGCAAGAACAACAAAAATCACCATCTCGCTCTTTCTTTTTTTCCGATGCTACCTTCTTCTTTTTTCCAGGGGATGGGATTGAGGTGTATAATAACCTTTTTTAGGATGCCTGAGAACAACTCCTAGATCAATTAAGTAGAAAGTGTTGCAACCCCATGGGTAAGGATAAAATAATACATAAAGCTAATGCATACAATATATTTTCTAATGCATCATATCAAACGAGCATTATCTCAAATTTGATGAGCTTTATGACATGCATTTTAGGCTCATGCGTCGAGGAGTATTTCAACTCGAAGACTTTGCTCGAATTTGATGAGCTTTGAAATTTGGAGATCCTGCTTGAATTTTAGGAACATCACGATTTGACGACTTAGCTTGAATTTGAGAAGTTTCATGATTTGAATACTTAGGTCGATTTTGACAAACTTTACGACATGAAGATTTAGCTCAAATTTGATGAGCTTTATGACATGCATTTTAAGCTCATGTGTCGAATTGAACAACTCTTGATCTCCATTTGTAGCCATACTTAGTTTCATATCATGAGCACAAGCTGTTAATTCTTTAATCGTTTTAGGTTTATGCCTTGAAATATGTAACGAAGATCCCAATGCATACCTTGGATGCATATTTCAATCCCAGAAGTTTCACTACGGCGATTTTTGTAGTTAAGGCTCAAGCTACTCCAACGATTGATAATGTCAATGGATTGCTTATCTACTTTGATGAGCGTTAGTAAGCTCTATCATGCTTATAACACGCCTTGTGTGATAAAAATGTTTTAAGGAATTATTGCTCCATATACTTCCAACTATTGATAGAACTAGATTCAATATCTATGTACCATTCGAAAGCAATTCTTGTTAGAATCAAGCAAACTGATTAACAAGATAATCACCATATATGTCAACTTTATTGTAAGTTTCGATAAAGCGTGCTACATGTTATTTCGAATTTTCCTTGTCGTCGAATTGTTGAAACTTAGGAGGTTGATAGTATCTTTAAATTATCAATTCTTTGAGGATATATATATTTACATATGTGGGAGGAGATTTGGATGTGGAATTATATTTATCTTTGATAGCCTCCATAATGAAGTCCTTCAATTGGTCAACGAGAATCAGACATTCAGCAGATACTTGAAACTCCTTGATCATTGTTTCTTGTTTTGTGAAAGACTCTCTTTTCTCTTGCATTTCATGATGCTTCACACGTATTTGAGTGGATTCTTCTTCCTCTATATTCTCCATCATATTTGTCAACTTGGTAATTTGAACGTCTCGACCTTTGATGTACTTTGATAGACCTTCAACTGCTTATGTCAAATTTACAAGTTGTTCTTCTATGGTGAAAATTTCGATCACCATCACTTGCACAACCATCATAGATGATGAAGATAGTGAGGAACATCACTAGGATAAAGCCGGGATGGAGAAGTGATATAAAAGAAGCTCGAAGCAGATCTAGTACTTAAGAAATCATCGTCTTCATGTATGAAGGGGTCATTATACTGACAATGTTGTTCTTCTGATAGCCTTAGTCGATACAAAGTTCTTTCTACCACCTCAGCTATGTTGCTCCCTCGTTGTAGCACATACAAAGATGATATTTTTTCTTTTGGAGAAGATAAACCAACAACATGAGATGACTTGGGCAGTGCTTGATGCACTTCTTGTCCCAATATTACGGCTTTACTCTTAATTTGGCCAACAATTTCCATGGCATTTTTCAAGCCATCTGTGGAGTCAACATTTTCCAAAGCATCGGATTCAGAGTCGATATTTATTGCGTCATATTGATATTTTTAAACTTTGAAGAGAGAATTTGAATCCAACAATTTTTGCGGATGCAAATGCAAATACAGATTTCGATTTGACCATTTTAGAAGCTATCTCAATGTTCTTGAACTTTGATTTTTGAAGAGAAGAGATGAGAGGTAAAGATTGTCCCACTTGACGTGTCAATTTGTATGAGACTAAGTTTCATTCTTGAAATATAGCAATCAAGAAAGGAAAATAGCAAGCAAACAATAATATTTATATTTGAATTTGTGCGAAAGTTACAATCTTTATGAAATTTTAAGAAAAAAATATGTAACCCCCCGATTCTTTCCTTTGCGATTGTCAAATCAAGAGCTTTACTTTGTTTTTGATTTGATGAAATACTTGGGGCTCAACACTCCACTAAAGAGCGATGATTCTCCATGTATTTATGTGTGTTCTTCTTTTTCTTCTTCCCCTTTTGGTCTTATGAAGACCCCTTTTATATAGTTGAGAGCTAGGGTTTTGGTGTATTTTGGTCTTCAAGTAAAGGACCTTGGGCTTGAAGAACATGAATTGAGCCCGTCTTGTCAACTTAATTGACTGGCCCAAATGTAATTCAGATTTTATTTAGGTCATATAATTTTGACTTAAATATTATTTCGACTTTATTAACCAATAATTTGACTTGGTCAATAAATATATCATAAATTATGGATTAATTCAAAATTTAATATGCATTTATCAATGAAATTTCACTATCTATCGTAACTCATAGCAATAGCAAATTTAGAACAAACAATGTTGCAAACTTGCAATTATTATTTTTGTGATACGATGGAGAAGATGACAATATTTCTGTTTTTTTCATTTTTAATAAGGCTGATTATCAATTGAGAATTTTTAATGGATTTCAGTATCCTTTATTTATAAAATCGAATTAAATAAAAAATGCATTAGAAGGGTAAATTAGTCAGATTACAACTATTTAGATTAATACATAATAAATAAATTAAAGATTTTGTTATAAAAAATCAAAATAAAGGGGATAAATATAATATTGCAAACCACGAAGGAGGTTAGTGTTACAAGATCAAACTAAGGGTAGATTTCTGAAATTATTCAATTTAAAATAAAAAAATACATCTATGATGAAAAGGGCATAATATTTTTTTAAATATAAAAAATAAATATCTCTTTGAACATTGTTATACAAGATTCTGGGTCCAGCAGTGCTCCTTATCTTTGAATTTTTCCCTAATAACGGAATTAATTCCCTTGTGCTATTTTTTGAATTTGTTGAGGATAATTCAGTTTTTGCAGTAGTCCATAGTAGACTGTGCCAATTTGTTCCTTGTCTTCCTCTCCAATATTTGACATTGCAAAGAAAATAGGAAAATGTCTATGTTTCTTGCAATCAAAAGCCAGTGCCTTTTTCCTTATCAGAGTCATTTCAAGAATCGCCCAATTGAACTTGTTTTGCCTCAGACTTTTTTTCCAAGATTCAGAAATGGACCCAGATACCGCAATTGCATCCTGGCGAAAGCTGAAGACAAAGCCAGAGAAAATTCGGACCGGCAGCTTGAGGTAAATGGAGTTGAATAGCTCAGAAAGTCATTGATTAATTGATTTATATACCCAAGTTTAACTAGTCTGGGATTAACATGTAGTTGATTCATCCTTATTTAGTAGTGGAATGAAAAATTGAGGGAAATGAATATAGATGAATCATTTATTTGATTCCAACTAGATTGAGATTGTGGCATGGTTGCTTGCTTGGTTGATCGGAAATACTCTTAATGGTCTCTTTGGAACAAGAGGGATTTAAAATGGTTAAGATTATACATTTTGGGAGTGCAATCTCTTTCTTTGATTTCCTTATTTGATTTTGATTCATCATGCATAATTTAGTATCTATCTCATTGGGTTATCTATTTTTGTATTTTCAGTATGGAGCCTCATTCTTTATTGTGTATTTATCTTTCTTAGTCAATAACATGATTTTAGTTTCCACAAGAGCTTGTCATTTAGAGGATTTAGATTCGTCAGGTTAGTATATTACTAGCTTAATTGAACTTTTGGTCTCAGGACCATATCATTTGATGAACTTAATAGGAGTTAAGGGTTAGGCCTCAAGAGTAAGTTGTTAGGTTCACTTTCAATATTCTCTACATTTGGACGGGACCTAATGCATTTTATGAACTCAATAGCTTCACCTTGAAAGTAGGCTGTCTCAGGTTCAGTTCCAAAATATGGATGGACAGCCTATCTTTGCATTATTCCGTCAAGCTGATGGTGTACATAATAGTTACATCCCTAATTATTATGGTAGAATAAGACAAAAGGAAATGAAAGAAAGTGCAGTGGATCGTACTCACATTACTGAGAGTTAAGTTTGCTTCAGGAACTAACAACATCATCAGGAACATGTGATCCTTTGTGTTCAGTTGATGAAACAAGCTCACAAGAATTTGAAGCTACTTACCAACCGAAGACAGATTTCCTGAAGGCCTTTGCCATTCTTGCTGCAGCTGTCACTGGTACAATAGCAATAAATCAATCATGGGTGGCTGCAAATCAGGTGTTCTAACTGGAGCCTGATATTTTTATTTCAGGCATACTAGTGAATGAAACTATCATAAATATCATTGGCTTGATCAAATCTCATGCTTCAGGATATTGCAATGGCGTTGTTGTTTGGAGTAGGATATATGGGCATCATATTTGAAGAGTCTCTTGCATTCAACAAAAGTGGAGTAGGACTTCTGATGGCCGTGAGTTTATGGGTCATCCGAAGCATTGGGGTAAGGCGTGAGTTTATGTGAGATTACTTTCGTTTACACTATATCGATTATTGAATGTTTGATAGTGAAAGTAAGATTTAGTAATAGGAAGGTTTGTTCAGGACCCCCATTACCCATTACCCATGTACACAGTCAACAATACACTAACACTTCATATAGAGTCCAAGAAACCCTCAACTTGCCTTAAATCGAACCCAGAAAAGTTCATATTGCAGCTTGCCCTTTTTCAAAGCCTCCGAAAAATTTCAATCTGGTCAAATACGTAATCTACATAAGTAAACAAGTTTGTAGCACACATATTGCTTTACTTCTATTTTGCATCAAAAAAGTCAACCGCGAGCCCATAAGGGATAAACTGAAATTTTCCTTGAAAATCATGTAACCATATTGTTAGGAACTTAGATATCAAATTTCATCAAAACCTGAGCTCTAATCAACCTTCAAATCACCAAAATATGATTTCGTGACTTTAACTTGAAAATCACCTTTTTCATCAATCTAAAACATTGATCTAAAGGTAAAAAATCGATAAATAATTAGCGAGAAAAGCATAAAGAATGGCTGAGAAATATACCCAACGACGAAATTTTGAAAATCCCCTTTTGAATCGTCCCAAAATGTGATTTCAAGCTCCCAATATTGAGTTATGGGGTTTATATTCGAAAATGGACTTTTAAATTTGGCCAGGTGCACTTCCTCTTCGCAAACGCGACGGGTTCCTCCCGATCGCGATTGTGATGCTTTCTTCGTAGACAGAAAACAAAAAACACTTGGACCCGACTAGAATGCTCTTCGGGATCGCCGGCCCTCCATTGCAATCACGATAATCATCATCTTCGAATTACTGGCACCAAAAAATCAGAAAACCAGCAACCATGCATTGAGTCTACAATTCCTGAATGGACCCTAGGGATTCGTTTGAATCTCGTGAAGACAGACCAAATATTCTACTAGATTGAGAACGACATTTCAAGCCTGTTGGAACCATCAAAGCACCGATCCGAGGTCATCTTGACCAAATGTTGACCGAGGTGAACTCTTAACTTCAAAATTTCCAACTTTCATTCGAGCTCATCTTCTTCAAATGTTGACTTTAGTCAAACATTTCAACTTTCAAACCTCAACAATAAAAAATTCATTTAAACCCCGTCCGATCACCTCGGGAACCGTGCCACCCATCCCTGCAGACCGCAAATATCATAAGAAGCTACGGGAAGTGGGTAAAACAGGGAAAACACGCAAAAATCTTAAAACACTATGAGTGTCGTTCTATATTCTTGCAATTGTATTGGAACTTATTTCTTGTACTCGTGCTATACTCTTTAGTTATTTGCATTTTTGGCAGGAGTTATATGACTGCAAACATCATTGTGCTAAGCTGCTTCTCCGATCATTCACATGATAGCATTGAATGAGTGTTTTGTAAACTCCCTTATAATGTGGTGCAAGGGTTCTATATGAACTATGTGAACTCTTAATTACCATAGTTGAAAAGTAGCTGTACATGTAAGCAAATTTTGCGAACATACATGAAATAAGATAATACTTGGATATTGGTCGGCCATTGAAACAAGCTCTAGGATGGTTTTCTTGTTAAGAATAATAGAATTTAGAGCCAAGAGGGCTTTTTAATTTCCATTCAAGTGGTGTTTTACAATCTTTTATGTCCTTGGCAGGCCCCTTCAAATGACATAGCTCTTTCCCAGTTGTCACATGCGACTGCTGAAGTTAGTGAAATAGTGTTCTTTTTGCTTGGTGCAATGACCATCGTTGAGATAGTTGATGCTCATCAGGGATTTAAGCTGGTTACAGATAACATCACTACTCGCAAGCCAATAACTCTGCTTTGGGTGGTTAGTGATTCAATAATCTTTCCTGTTTCAAATTACTCTTGATTCTGTTTAGTTAAGCCGTTATTTGTTTTTCTATCTGAATATAGACAATTCTGTAATATCTTGCTTTTGGTCTAACCAAAACAGATAGTGGTCTGATTTTTCATGAAATACGTTACTTAATTGAAAATGCATATATACTCTTCAAAATAATATGATAAATTTAAAAGAGTCCTCGTAAATCTAAGAATGTCAGAGTAAGGACTAATACGAGTGGATAATAATGGAAGGACCACTTACCTACTGATTTAGCAATCTATTGAGCCCCATGTTTCATTCCAACATATTCAGCTGTAGTACTCTTTTGTGAAATGCATGCTAGAATGCAACGCATCTAACATTTTCTTCTGTTGGAAAAGTCATCTCTTAGGAATTGACAATTTCTCAAAGTAAGAACTGCTCATTTTTTCTTCAATGGAGAGATTCACAGTTCTGTTTAAGAGGGGTTGCTATTAATTGATGGCTCTTAATATTCTTTGTTGTACGTATTTCACATATATTTTGCTTCTAATGTCCTTTCAATGATAATGGTTTTTGTGAAAGCATGTTCTTAGGCAGGAATTGTCCATGCTAGGACGCAAAGCATCTTACATTCATTTATTTTATGAATTGACAATTTCTCAAAGTAGCTGAATATTCTTTACTAGATATGCAGATGCATAGTTATATCAAAGAGGGTTTGCTTTTAGTTGATGATCCTTAGTAGTCTACGTTGTGACTATTTCGAATAATTTGATTTTGCTCCTAGATATTGTTGGATCGTATAATGTGCAGCAGATGGGGGAGGTATAATTATCCCCACTAGATGAAGGACATGACATACATAGATGAATTATAGACAGAAGTTGGCTACACATGAAAACAATGAGTCAATAATATGATTTACAATAGTAACCTTTCGTTCAAAAAAAATAAAATGATTTACCTGAGAGTCAAGACTGCTTCAACATTTTTGTTTGCTGCTTGTTTCCTTCAATTGTCATTAACTTTCTAATGTAATGGTAATTTCAGGTAGGTTTTGTGACTTTCTTCCTCAGTTCAATCCTTGACAATCTGACTTCTACAATTGTGATGGTCTCCTTATTGAGGAAACTGGCACCACCTTCAGAATACCGAAAGTAAGTGTCAGCAGCTTTGAGCCTCATCCGTTCAACCTTCTAGTAGGAGCAAAGATATTATGATTTGCTCTCATATTTGGTCGAAAGTTCTTATTTGATCTTGGAACATCAATCTTGATTTCCATAAGTCTCAAGCGGTATTGATATTTGAATTAGAGAGAAGATCGGAAAGAACTAGGGATGTACATGTGTAAGCAAGTTAGATGTCTATAAGAGGAATGAAAAGCCCAGATGCTCTCAGGATGCAACTTTGAAGTAGCTCAAGGTTCTTGTATTACAATTGTCGGAATTATTTTTATGAGAATTCTTGAGTTAAATTTATGATTTAATAAGGCAGTGAATGGTTGTACGGTGATGCTATGTTTAAAAGCATTAAGTAGCTTCACCGCAGCTATATTGGTAAGTGTCTTCTAGAACTTAAAGCTTATTCTTTTAGCAAATAAATCACGTTTGTGTTTCTGTGCAAGTATAGACTAGACTCTCTTGTATCTCAGTCTACATTATTCATTTTGAGTAATTTCCCAGAATTCTGAACCATTTCTAGCTTTTGTTTGTTCAGCCTTAACAGTTGAATCTGGTTTTCAGATTAACAATCTTCCAAGTGTGAAGATTGTGGATCTCCCGATTCCCAGCCCTTTATACTGTAAAACTTAATTTAGGGATAGGCCTGAGAAACTTCTCCTGAGATAAATATTGACAATTTCTAACTATTTTGTGCACCCAAGGGTGTGGCTTAGTGACTAGTGAAGTGGTTGAGAGCCATGAGGTCTCAGGTTCAAATTCCAGCGGAGACAAAAACTCTAGGTGATTCTTCCTATCTGTCCTAGCTTTGGTGAATGCTGGTGGCAGGTGACACGTATCCCGTGGAATTTGTCGAGGTGCGCGAAAGCTGGCCCGGACACCATGGTCATAAAAAAAAATAATTACTTTGTCTTGCTCCTAGACTACCTGTTTCTTGCTGGGTATCCTTTTTCTGAAGGCTCTGTTGTATTTATTTTAAAGTATATAATCTGTAAATTATTTGTTCCCAGGCTTCTTGGCGCTGTTGTTGTTATAGCAGCAAATGCTGGTGGAGCATGGACTCCCATAGGTGATGTTACAACTACAATGCTCTGGATACATGGCCAAATATCCACATTACCGACGATGAAGGTTTTTGAAATTTTCTATCTCACTGTTTCTATTTGTTTATACATGTACGTCTTTCCTTGTGTTATAATTGTGAGAAATATTGGAGAAGAATATTATTGAATTGTTGTTTTAATTATTACATAGAGAACCTTATTTATAGACACTACAATACAATTCCTTACCAAATAGGAGACTATAAACTATTCCTATTATGTGTAGGATTGTGTGTACATATTCTATTCTAACACTCCCCCTCAAGCTGGTGCATACAAATTATATGTACCTAGCTTGTTACAAATGTAATTAATACGAGGACCGGTGAGGGACTTGGTGAAGATATCTGCAAGTTGAAGCTTCCCATTAACGGTTCTGAAGTGATCATAGGGCTTGAACTTCCAATTCCTATATTCTTGGAGCCAAAAGTATCAATCCCGAAAGACATGTTGTGAAATTAGAATATGTAGCCAAAAAAAAATAAAAAAATAAAAATAATAATAAACTGTAATGAGTAGCCAAAAAACTTGGATTTTTTTTTTCTGTCGGAATCTAGGAAAAGAAATAGGTTGTTGCCGGAAAAGTAGATCTGATCGCCAAATATTGGTCGGAATCAGGAAAAAATTATATGGTCAGCCTCGGAATGAAGAGGCGACCCAGATAGGAAAAAAAAATTGTCGAAAAACTGGCCGGAACAGGTCTCACGTGCCGGCGAGTGAATCTGCCAACTCGCCAGAGAAATTCTTCCGGCGGCGCGTGTAGCACTGGTTTCCGGCGGGGATGATTGGGGTTTGGTCGCCGGGAAGTTCCTCAGCTAGTGGTGGTGTTAATTTTTGAAAAACAGTGACGGAAAATATTAATTATCCGGACAGCCACTAGGTTACCGGAAAAAAACTGTGCGATTTTTTTTTTTCTCTCACAATTGCTCTAATACCATGTGAGAAATATTGGAGAAGAATATTATTGAATTGTTGTTTTAATTATTACATAGAGAACCCTATTTATAGACACTACAATACAATTCCTTATCAAATAGGAAACTATAAACTATTCCTATTCTGTGTAGGATTGTGTGTACATATTCTATTCTAACAATAATGAAGGAAACAATCTTTAGGGAGGAAGGGAGAGAATTATTATCAAATAAGCACTGGACGGTTGTCATTTGGTATAGCTTCCAATATTTAAAGATGATTGGTCGACAATGCAATGATATTCGTAGCATTGTTAATGTCATTTTGAATGGTACACGCTGCCTGAAAACATGCTTGCATTGGCTTAGATGGAAACTATAACCGCATTCTATAGTGAGGAATTCATATTTAAGTTTAAATGAATATATATTTGAGACTATGGATGAAGGTAGTGCTGAAATGAATGAAGAAACTTACAGCTCAGTCTGCATTCTCTCGAGCTGCACTTATTATGGAATCAAGTATGGATGATGGAAAGAAATATGCAACTTTTCTGTTACGGAGGATGGTTTATTTCAGTGCCGCCACTGGTTCTATCCACCGTGCATATTCATTTAAAAGAACATTTTTCACTTGGTTATATTTGGTAAATTAGTACCTGCCAGATCATGTCTAAACCTGGATAATAGTCTTCACTTAAGAACTCTTTACTTCAGTTGCCAGCTGAAGTCTCTATCCCAGTTCTGGTAACAGGTGCAATGCACTTTTTCTTTTTGCAGGGTTTATTTTTACCATCAGTAGTTTCTCTAGCTGTTCCTTTGGCTCTGCTGTCCCTTACAAGGTATATTTCTAGCATAGACCTGAAGAGCTTCTTGAATTTCGGAAATATTTCAAGAAATTAGAGTGGGGATGAAACTATATTAGAAATTATTTGTGTTCAGTGAAGTGAATGGGAAAGGACAAAATTCCGCTGAGGTTCTGGCATCCGAACAGATGGCTCCTCGAGGACAGCTAGTTTTTGCAGTAGGACTTGGGGCTTTAGTGTTTGTACCAGTTTTCAAGGCCTTGACTGGTCTACCACCGTACATGGGTATGCTGCTTGGACTGGGAGTTCTTTGGATAATCACAGATGCGATTCACTATGGAGAATCTGAAAGACAGCGGTTGAAAGTACCACAGGCTTTATCACGCATTGACACTCAAGGAGCTCTTTTCTTCCTTGGAATCCTATTGTCCGTTAGCAGGTATTGCAGAATCCTTTGGGTTTTATAATACTTACATCAGCATGACAATAAAAAAGTGCATGCAGAACTCTTTTCTTGACAGAATAGATTCATACATCATAACCCTAAAATCATTCTAAACCAGATGTTGAGAAATAACTCTGTTAAAAAATTTGCCATCCAGATCATTTGGCATTATATCATTTCTTAGTCTTGATTAACAGTGTAACCACTATGAGTGAAATCATTGGGGGGAAATGGGAAGTGGTTCTTATTTTACTTTTGCGGGTACGATGGGTGTAGGATCCATTACTTTGTTTAGCTCATGCATTGTGTACTATCAACCATCATCCATGCCCACCTGAATTAGATAACATAACATGACTAGTCGTTCTGGCATATTAACATCTTTTCTATAGCCTGGAAGCAGCAGGTATTCTGCGAGAATTGGCAAATTACCTTGATGCCCATATACCAAGTACTGAACTCATTGCAAGCTCAATCGGGGTTGTGTCAGCAATCATTGACAATGTTCCTCTGGTTGCAGCCACCATGGGAATGTATGACCTATCTTCCTTTCCCCAAGATTCTGAATTCTGGCAGCTAATAGCATTTTGTGCCGGTACTGGCGGATCTATGCTAGTAATCGGTTCAGCAGCTGGAGTAGCATTTATGGGAATGGAAAAAGTCGACTTCTTTTGGTATCTGAGAAAGGTACATATGCTGCTGTCTGCTATTTTGATGCACCACTTTGAACATTTCTGCTTCAATATTTGTCACTCTTATCTCTGCAGGTTAGTGGGTTTGCTTTTGCTGGTTATGCTGCCGGTATTGCTACGTATCTTGCAGTACATAATCTCAACATCTCACTCCCTACAGCTCTGGCTCAAATTCCTTTCCTTCATGGATCTTGATGTCATTCGAATGATCATTAGAGCTATCAGTAAATCTGATCGTTTATGTATTCTCTGCATCAAGTTAATGAGCAGAACATATGAATACAAATCCAGAACCTTCAGTGGCGGAGATGAAAATGCCATATATCAATCTCTTTAGAACTACTAGTGTGTTGGCCTGGGTTGGGGTTTAAAGCCCCACATAATGTAATTTATTGATTCTAATAGGTTAATAATGTAGTGTTTCTCAACTGCGTTAATAATTCGTCGTAACCGTGGGGTTACTGGAAATCTAGTCCTCCCCACCCACTTTTTCTCTTCTTTCTTGCATGAAACGTGAGATAAGCCGCTGAAGCTTAATTTCAAGTTAGTTACTTTGGCTGTGAGCTAGCTTCCTTTTATTCAGGATTGATTACAAACCCGATGCAGGTTATAGAGCTCAGGGGAGAACAAGGAGATGCTCCTATTCCCTCAAAGCCAAAAGAAATACAATATGTCAAATTGAAAACTCAATGTAGTAATAATACCTCCAACTTCAGAGCTGTCCTACACTAAACTACTTGTGAACAACAAAATCATCAAAATGGCTTCATAGAGAATTCAGATCCCAAAATAATAACAGCAGGAGCAGCAAGGCACCACACGAGCGGTCTCACAGGAGAAGCCAAAGGCTCCGTAGCTGCGGCTTCCTGTTGAGTCACCAGCTTTCGCTGAAGCACTTTGTTCGCCGCAGGGATGGCTCTGCCAAAGTGAGCCAAGGCCAGCGGGAGTGGCTGCATCATCAGTTTGGGACAAAATCTTAAGTCTTCGAACAGACACCTGAGATTTATTTTGAGTCAAGTGAATGCAATCCGAGCATGCTGCCCAACCAGAAATGTTATTCCGGACTCAACAGAATTGATGAACCAACCAATAGAGTCGTCTCGATGAAATATTGACAGAAGTCTACACTAAGCAAACAACCAAGCATCCCAAAATCAACCCAACAACTACAAGATCCGAACCAAAGATCCTAATAGACCAAACTCAACACTCGGGGGCTTACAGTACTAATGTAAATCTTATTCAAGTCCATTTATCAAGAATGTTCACCAAAGTCAACTCTTTCAACACAAAAACTCCAAATTGGAAAACTCAACTAAAGGGGTAAAATGAGTAAAAACACATCAAAGTAAGAAAATGACTACGAGGGCCATTACAACATCCACTACTGAAAGGACTTTCGTCCTCGAAAGTTAAGGGATAGGGAAGTACCGAAAGGCTCGAAAAGGCGAGGATACAACATGTTAAGCTCGGACTCCTAAGTAGCCTCTTCAATCTGATGATGCCTCCATTGAACTTTAACGGATGGAATCTTCTTAGGCCTTAACTTCCAAACCTGCCTATCTAGAATAGCCACATGCTCCTTCTCAAAGGTCAATGACTCATCAAGCTGAACCATATTCCACTGAAGCATGTGAGACTTATCCGGAACATACTGTCTCAATATAGAGACATGGAGAATAAAGTTAACACCTGAAAGAGCTGAGGTAAGGCTAACTCATAAGCCACCTCTCCAATATGCGTTAAAGTCTCAAAAGGCCTGATGAACCTAGGTTTAAGCTTGCCTTTCCTACCGAGCCTCATCTTGCCCTTTATGGGCGACACTCACAGAAACACATGATCTCCAACCATAAACTCTAAAGCCCGCACTCTCCAATCTGGATAGCTCTTCTGCCTACTCTGAGCAGTACGGAGCCCCTCCTGGATCACTCGGACTTTATCCATGGAATCACGCAACAATCAGTGTCTGAAGGCCTAACCTCAAAAGCATCAAAGCCGCCTACCAGAGATCAATACCTTCTGCCATATTACACCTCGAACAGAGCCATCTAAATACTCGAACAATAATTATTATTATATGCAAACTCCATCAAAACCAAGAGTTGGTCCCACTGATTTGACTAGTAAATATCTAATTTGACTTTTAACTATTATAACGTGCAAAGTGTGCAAGAAGAGTTTGATACCGGTTTTAACTAAAATATTTCAATTAACAAATAAATAAAACAAAGTAATGATGACTTAAGTACAAACTGTGGTTGTAATCAAGGTTGGAAAACTTTAGGACTATGACTTTTATGAGAATTCATGCACAATGTTTTCAACCTTAGATTTTGCCGGGTTATTAAGTTATTGACTTACAAGGTTAATAATATGATTATGCTCTCCCGAGCCTCTAACAGTATACCAAAGTTGGATACCTAACTACATCATTGAGCAGGGATAGATGAATCAATTATGAAGCATTACATTATCTTCCCATTTCTTAGCCAAATGAGGCAAGCTAAGTATATCCCTATCATAGATGCAAATCAACAATTTTTTTTAAGTGAAGAATGATCTCACTCCTTATAGTTTGCATTCTATCTCTCAGTCCCTCTCCTGAGATATATGTATTTCAATGGCAGTCAAGCATCAAAATAAAGTAAATGAGAACATAAGAATAACTCATAATGATAACCAAACTTCATCTAAAGTATTGTAACTCCACAATCATTCGTAGCCACAACCCTAGAAAGATAGGATTTAGCCGAGTTAATATCTCAAATGGTCACTCAATTTTGACTAGTTTACTTAGAAAGTCACTCAACTTTGAATAGTTTACTTAGAAAGTCACTCAATTTTGTTTTATCACTCAAAAGTCACTCAACTATTGATATTTTACTTAGAAAGTCATTCAACTAATGATATTTTACTTAGAAAGTCATCCAATTAATTTAAATAATTTCTTCATTAAATTTTGTTGAAATACAATTTCATTTTAAACTAATTTTAAAAATAAAAAATGCTCAATTTAACTATTTTATTGAATTTTGTTGAAATATTTTTTTTTAAAAAAATAATAAAAGATCGCTATTGTGCATCTTTTTTATTACTCCTTTTAATTTAGTAAAAGATTGCTATTTAAAACGTATAGTGTAATTGACAAATTAAAATTAAAACTTACAGTAGCATTGCTTGTAATTTCATAAGAAATAATAAATGATTGTTATTTTAAATGTACAGTAGCAATTAAGAGAAAAAATTGCTTTTCTGTTCTCGCAATTGTTTTACTGGAATTAAACGTGCTAAAAAAATGTTATTGTTCGTTTTTCAAAAAAATTGTAATTTAATAACTAAAGAAGGTCAATAAATAAGATAATAAAAATAAATATCTTATTATTTCTTAAAAAACAATTCTAAATAAACATTATAATTTAACAAAATTTACAAACGAGTGAAACCTAAATTATTCATTGAATTAAGAGAAAATGGGCATATATACTGCTCAAGTATTGGGTGACTTTCTAAGTGAAATACCAATAGTTGAGTGACTTTTTAAGTGAAATACTAATAGTTGAGTGACGTTTGAGTTATAAAATAAAGTTGAGTGACTTTCTAAGGGAACAACTCAAAGTTGAGTGACTTTCTAAGTTAAGTATGCAAAGTTAAGTGACCATCTGAGGTATTATCTCGGATTTAGCCACTCATAATTTGATTCACAAGTTTAGAGTCTTCAAAATACTTTAAAGAGATGAAAAAGAGTAGAAACGAATCTTAAAAATCATGTCTCCAAACCGTGCGTGTGTTGTTCACAAATTAGGAATAATTAAAATCTCACATAAGTGTCTTGTTTATAGTAGAAAAGGAGTGTGATTTGCTAATCCTAGGTCTGCGGCATTCACTTCTATTTTCTTGATTTTTCATCAGTTCCCATTCATCCATTGGCTTAAGCTTCAATTCCTATGCATTACGTCTTAAATTTAAGCTCAATCCGTGTGCAACTCCATCCTACACAACATTAATCACATTTGTTAGTTCATGAATACAATTACGAATAAACATGCGAATACAATAGACTTTATTCTTGAACTTAGCTAAAATATAAGTACAAATTTGGAATTTGGGCATATAAATATGCCCATGATCACGAAATTTTTACAATGGTAGAGGCCAACCAACAATAGTTGTATGACCCTTCATTGATTAATTGACACATGGATAGTGTGTCTACTTCTTTACCTTTTTACCATCTCTCTCCTACTCACTCTTCTTTTCATTCATTTCTTATTTTCTTACTCCTAATAAATACTTTTTAACTTCATTTTCTTAAGATGTTGATATATTGAATAAAATAATTAATAAACATTTTTTTATCACAATATCTAAAAACGTTTTTAGGATTGAGTATTTAAAATCCTCATATCATTCAATATTTTTAATAATATCAAATTAACTCAAAAATATTTAGTGTTTTCTCAATTACTAGCACCTAAAAAAACAAATTAATTCAAATTTAGTTTTTCATATTTTTTTAAATTTTGTTTTAATTCATATATTTATAGTCATTCTTTTAACAGAGAGTATCCATTATTTTTCTTAATTTAAGTTATATTTTTTAAAAATACTTAATAGAAAAAGGTTGGGAAATATATATTATAACTGAATGTACGTAAAG
>NW_006239066.1:696617-708255 GCF_000226075.1 Solanum tuberosum
ATTATAAAATAATAATAATAATAATAATAATAATAATGTAATGAGTAGTTAATTTAAAATTATATGGAACAGATTGATTCTTGAAAATAAATTAAGCATTGTGTCAATTTTTTTAAGCATTGGTGGTTTTTCGATTTATTTTTACTTTAAAACCAAAACTGATTATGTCAAAAAAATTTAAAATAAATTAAAGTAGAAGAAATATTCAATTTGACTAGATTTTTGTTTAGTTCGATTTTCGATATTCAGTGAATACTTCTTAATACAAATATAAAGTGTGTGTGAATTTCTCATTCAAAATTTATCTTTTAAAGGTATCCTAGGGATTTGATTCAATTTTTTGAGATGTAAAATGAAAATTTTCAAAGATTTTTTTTCTAAGGCTATGAGGAATAATTTTTTAATTTTTTAAAGGAATATCTTTTTTTGAGAGGTGGCAATTTTTTAAATTGATTTAGTTGAGGAGCAGAAATGATTAATGGGAAAGAAAGAGCTAATCAAGTTACTAATTAATAAAGAGCACAAAGAATTTAAAAAAACTGTGAAAAAGAGAGGAATATTGAACAGAGAAGAGCTAAAATACTTTGGAGGGAAAAGGGGGGGATTTGGCGAAAAATAAGGTGAGAGAGTGTGTGGTATTAAAATGGGCCCACAAATCCAAGTGTCAAAAATTGAATGGAGCCTCACACAACTATTGTTGGTTGTGCCTCAACCATATTAAAATTTTTCCATGATCACCACCCACACTTAAAGCCTTGTTCGTCCTCGAACAAATCTTTGCATTCTCACCAAAGACGACTCTGCCAATGACTTTGCACAAGGAATTTAAGCATGGACTACAACGACTAACATGGCTAGCATATTTCACACCAAGCACATCACAATATCATTATCAACAAACATGTGACTTTATCAAGACCTCCTAGCCTCAAGAATCGACTCTACAACTTTAGTAAACTCCTGCATATTACTCATTAAATAAATCTTATAAATGATCTATCCTTCATTAAACATGCACCCTCACTACAAAAGAGTCACCCATAATCACTCATAAGTAAGCAATATATCAAAATAACAGGTGTAAGAATATAATTTCGCTCACTCTCCTAAAATAATTCTTATGCACACGAGATGAACAATAAGCTTGCCCTTAGTGTAATGCTCCACTAATGTAAGAATATGAAGTTCTAGATCAAATAGGACTTTTCAGGTTGTAACGTAGGCTAGGGGACGGGTAGGTACTATGTTTGGATAAAAATAGTGACTAATGTTTCCAAGCGCTTTAATACGTCACAATTTGCACTTAGAAACTTCTTTAACAACATATTTCACACCATTTTATTTTTTCCGATTCTCTTTGTTTACCCCCTTTCTTTATGTTAACCTACATCATGATAGTAGGAAATCTTTGATTTATTACCCAAATTATTTTCTCTCTTTTTGGTTTTTAAACTCCCTACTAATCACAACTTAAGACTGTTCTCTCCAATAACTATTAATTTGGTAGTTCTACATTTACTCCTTCCTTTTTTTCAATCTTCCAGCTCTGGTTTTTATTTAATTTTTAATATGAAACACTTAGGATTTTTGGGATCAAATTCATGGTCTATTGAAAATTGGGAATAAGTTTCATATGGGGCTGCCAAAGAACAAGCTAAAGTATCAAAGAGGCTAACTAAGATCATACATTGAGGTAAATAATGCAAGGTATAAATAAGGCTATAAAAAAAACGCTTATATCACTTCCTGAACTCACATTCTTCATTTCTCTTTACACATGCTGGACAAGTTCTAGACATCAATATGCACATGGAATGTAACAAAAGCTTACCACACATGGAACATGCTTAAATCAAGAAGGATCTCTATAAACTCTTAACAAAGCAATTGTAAGAGTACATATTTAAGCATAAGTCAATTTGAGTCAAATAAATGAGCCTATGTGTCTTAAATATAGTCATTCAATCATGCTTTTCATATTTCAAACATGCCTCGTGCAGTCATGTAGCCTATCAAGAACACCTTAACACAAACACAAACATAATGATGAAATCACCCTTAAGACGACTGTCATTCATCCATCATAGGGAAATATCACTACTACAACTATTGACTAAACCCTAAGAGGAAAATGTTGTTTAGGCGGTTCAATGGGACTTTCCTTGGGAAAAGAACTGAAAACAAAAGCCAAGAAACCTGAATTAAAAAATACAAAATCAAACTAACTACTTATTTACAAAGAAACTCCATACCCAACCACCTACACTTAAACATTAACACTGTCCCAGTGCTACAATATTATCAACAAACCAAAACAATAGTGAGGTGCTTAGAAGCTCCCTAATCAATTGTCCATGGCCTCATCTTTAGCCTCAACCATCACGAGGGGTTACTCAACTTTTTCCTTTACCTTTTTATTGGACTCGTCATTCCAATTGGTGTGACACTTGTCCTCATCAGTGAGACATCATCCTTTGTGGGCTCTTCAATATTCCATAGTAGGGCCATGGAAAAAGGGTTCAATGGATAATCCTTCTCAACTTGACACTACTCATCACATTAGGATGGCTTACCTCCAGTTATGTGCCTCAGCATTAAGGCCATACACATTAGCAATAATACAGTCATTCCGAGTATGTCGCTCAAATAGTGTAAGCACATCCTAATGTTAGGTTTCCAGCCTCTTAGTTTTGGTCACATCTAATGGTACCATCACTAGAGGTGGTTTGTAACATTTCCTCCCGGCCCCTAATGTTATCTCAACATCCTCGTTAACAACCCACCAAAGCCATATCTACGACCCACAAGCACCTTAGGCTTTCTCATGGTTGACTTGTTCACAACCCAAAATCTATGTCTGAGTCATTAGAGCCTGAACCAAACACATTATATATCTGGTCTTATCAATCATGTGGACTTTGGAAATAATACACTTGCACGTGATTTTAAGCCACACCTAAGCTTCCTAGTTCATCTAAACATAGGCGATAGTTTGATGGTATCCCAATAGCCATGGAAAGCTGTAACACCCCAAAAGTTCCTAAGCCGCAAATCAAACCTTGGAAAGTTAGAAGATCTGATATATGTTATTATGGGGCTTTTACAAACCCTTTCATGGATCGTGAAAGGAATGAGATTTGTAAACTAGAGCTCAGAACTTGGAAAATTTGGAAGAGAGTTTCATGGACATGTTCACGAATCGTGAAGGCTTTCACGGAATGTGAATTGGCCTGTAAACCCAGACCCCAGAACTGAAAAACTGTCTTTCACGGACACTTGTACGACCCATGAACAACTCCATATATTGTAGAAGCTTTCGTATAATGACCTTTAGAACAATATAAATTTCTCTCTATATACGGACACCTCCATGGGTCGTGGAATGATCCACGGATTGTAGAAGGTGTTCGTAGATGGCCGTTGTCAGTTTTTAGTCAGGGCTATTTTAATCCTTTTCCACTCTTTTAATCCCTATACTACGTCATTTTGGACTATTATAAGTGGGATTAATTGATTCCTAGTGACCCTAACCTCCAATTCTCTTCTAACTCTCCCAAATCAAAGTTTCTTCTCTCTCAAGTCTTCTCCCAAAGCAAGAACTAGGGTTCCAAGCTTGAAGTCTCTATTCCAAAAATCAAGATAGGTTTCTACTCCAGGTATGTGGGATTTCATCAATGTGTATCTCTTCACCCATTGAGTCTAAAAAGAATTCCAATTTCTAAAGTTTATGATTTTCTTGAAGGGATACCCATTGAGTTCTCAAGAAGATCAATGAGTATCCCTACAAGCTAGAATTTTTCTAGTTCCAAGTACGTGAGATTCCACTTTTCTAAGAAGATCAATGGGTATCCCTACAAGCTAGAATTTTTTTATGATCTTCATGTGTTTTCATTGTAAATCAGTTTTTCTTCGTGATCAGTCCCTAATTGCATGATTTCAATTATAATTCCATATTTTCAATGATAATTTGATGAACCTATAACATGCAAATATTTCCATGACTCAGAATTATGCTATTTTAGATGCATGTCTTAAATTATCAGATTTTCATGATTAAGATACTTTCAGATAAAGTATCTTCTAGATTATTTTTAGATATCATGATATATGATACTTTCAGATAAAGTATCTCTGAGTATGATTTAAGTTAACATGATCGAGGAGCTACTAAGTATGCATCAATTATCACTATGATTCAGTATTATCATATTATTACTATTTTTAGATTATGCATCTTTCCATTGAGAGCATACTTAACACCAAGCGCCCATAGGGATGAAGGTTTTCGGTCAGCGTCAGTGGACCTTTAGTAACAATCTATAAGTCCTAGAACTATGTGCCACCGTAGGATTTGCTTAGATAGACATTAGCTTAATGGATCAATATTAGCTCAATTATCATGTCCCTTACGATGGCAAGTATTGGAGACCCTCTTTTTGGTATGGGGGCAATACAATAAACTTTATGTTGTAGCTCGCATAATTTATGTCAGTTTTCGTATCTCCCACAATCAGATTTTCAGTTATTGTATGACCGTGTACTTATGTATTTCAATTCAGTATACCTCAGTTTCATGTTATATTAATTGGTCATTGGAACAACATGTTTCATAGATTCAGTATGATCAAATATCATGTTTATTATGCATATTCCTCATACTCAGTATATTCAAAGTAGTTACCACATACTTTATGCCTATATTGTTTGATAATATAGGTCCTGACACTCAATATCCAACCCACAATTAGTATAGATCCGGTCAGCGTTGCAACAACTTTTGGTGAGTGCTCATTATCCGAGGATAACCCCTTTATCTTTGATTTCAATATTTCACTTTCAATTTCAAACAATTGGAGTTAGCTAGGGATTTCTCCTAGCAACTCATATTAGTAGAGGTTTTCAAACACTTAGATACATATTCATTTTTAGGCATTTCTCTCAGATATTAGTCTATCTTAGTATTATGGGATTTATTCATTAATTTCATATTTATCCTCCTGACGAGTCCACGATTTGGACTCATTTAGAGATTTATTTTAATAGATTTAGTATCCTCAAATGCTTATTTTATGCAAATAACTAATGTAAATCCTTGATTTCCAGGTATTTGGATTGAGGAACAAAACATGGACACTAATGAGCAAAAAGGAACAAGGCAGCTGAAATAACGAAGAAAAGAAGTCCTGGTGATCGCCTAACCCATTGGGCGAGTCACCGAATGGCTATGATCTCACCTAAAGTTCTAGTGTGCCAAGCCCAGAAGGAGAAAATCAAGTCGGCAATGGAATGGAGCAGTCGACGTGTCGCCGAATGGTTTCGTGATGCAATGCTAAGATTGCCTAAAGTTACAGAACTTGAGGATGATCAAGGCCAAAGTAAAAAGGAGATGGAATTGACCAAAGGGCGGATCGCCGAGTGGTTCGATGATCCCGACTTACTGTGCCGAATGGTCCTTCGCATCATATTTTTGGTGACTATAAATACATTTTCAAACATTATGTTTGGGATCTGAATTTTATTTTGAACATTCATTAGAGTAATTTTTAAGTTTTGAATAGAGAGTATTGAGACAATATTTTCCTTAGCTTTGAAGAATTGAAGTTTTTCATTTTTGAGAAATTGGAAATGGGTCTTTGAGATTCTTCAACATTGACCTTTGTAAAGATGAAATTAATCTTACCCAGTTGATTTAAACACAATTTGGTAACGATTTTTATCTTTTTATGTTGTCTAGCTAAAACCCAAATTCTTGGGGTGTGATTGTGTGATTATGGGTTGATTTAGTTGCTGGATGTTGTTAAGTGATAGTTTAAATGTTGTTTTAAAGTGATTTCAATCAGTAATTGTGGTTTAATTTAAAGGGTGGTAGTTACAATTGCAACTCTACCTTCGTGTTTTTGGCTTGCTCGAGAGAGAGGTTTTAAACCAAGGTTACTGATTTGATGATCTGTGGGTATTGGGTTGTCATGGGTTCAACTCGAGAGAGTGAATCCTAAACCCTTTTCCACACATTCAGCTCGAGAGTGTGAATGGGCTAAAGCGTAGGTTGTTCTTAATTGCTGCTTATTGGTGTTCGAGAGAAACCAATTTGATTCGAGGAAAATTGTTCGAGAGAAAAGTTTACTCCCCACTAAAGTCTAGCTTATTCACTAATTTACAGCTATTTACTATCAGTTGCAATCACCCATTTGTCTACGTTAGCCTATAATCCAATTACATCCTAAGAACCCGTCTCTTAACTTGTTAATTTGTGTTATTTACTGCTGTTGTAGTTGATAATTAAAACCAAAACTCCCATATTTGACACTTGTGTCACCCTTAATTTGAACTATGCTTTTATTCGTAAATGTCTTTACCTATGATTGACTTGAACATATTTATATTTGGCTCTTGAATCTTAAGCACGTACCACTCCCTGTGGGATTCGACCCTAACTCACTTAGTTGGGTTATATTACTGACTAACAATCGTTGGCACTTAGAATTGGAAGAAGTGTCCTGATACGTGAGATCAAAATGGCGCCGCTGCCTGAGAGTGGTGTTGTTTAAGATTCTTTATTTAAGTTGAATTTTGTTCTTGTTAGTTATAGTTGAACTTGCTTATTTTTAGTTTTGGTTTTTGTGTTGCTGTTTGAGCAGAGAATTGGAGCAAATCTGGTAGCAACAGTGACCCAATGGATCACCGTCCTTTGAGATTGATGATTTTTAGGGATAACATCCTAAATTTCAAGCAATTGGAGGGTGAAGCCATTTATGAGTTGTGGCAAAGATTTAAGGCCCTATTGCAGCAATGCCCAACTCATGCAATTCAGATCAGATGCTTCTGGAATGCTTCTACTGGGGTCTTGGCCCCGAAAATAGAATAATGGTTGACCAGATCTCTCCAGGTGGTCTCATCCAGCTACCTTATGCTAAAGCAACTCAACTTCTTTATAACATGGCCAAGACCAACAAGGAGAAAGAAAAAGACAAAGAATTGGCCACATTGTTAACCCAGTTGGATGTCTTTGCCAATAAAGTCATGGAATTGGAGGTAGGGTCCAAGAGGAAGGAAAAATACATCCCCCCTCACGAGTGTCGAAAGATGAAGAAACATGAGGGTGGGAAAATTGAAGAGGTCCTCTTACTCATTCTACACAAAGTCAAAAAGCACGACAGAGTGTTGGAAGAGTTAAGAGAGAATGTCTTGATGCTGAACCAGATGACAACCTCTCATTCCATGCTCATTTAGCTACTAGGGTCCCAAATGGACCAAGTGCTGTCTCACCTCTACCCAGAGCTAGAAGAGGGGCTGCCTTATGAAAATGAGGCAAGTCCCACTAATGGAACTTAAGTGGAGACTTGTGTCGTGCCACGACGTTAACTAAGGCGCTTCTTGGGAGGCAACCCAAGTGTTTAACGCTTTATTTTGTTTTAGAAATAATGGTGTATTGATTGTGCAGGTTGAAGTGTAGAAAGTGTTAGAAAGGTAGAGATTGGCGAGCTAAAAGTCTAGTCGGCACATCGCGAAGAGGTCAGCGCGCCTCACTTGGACTGCCGTTGGACTCAAGACAATTTTAAATTGGTGTCTGTAAAACTCGGCGAGCCCAGAAGCAACTTGGCTAATCGCCGACCAGGTCAGCGATCACGACCTAGTCCGCCGTTTGGACCCCCACATTAACTGGAGGTCCTGTAAAACTTGGCGAGGTAAGTGCCCACTTGGCGTGTTGCTGAGTGGGTTGGCGAGCAAAGCTAATGTCGCCGAATGGGCGAGAACTGGACGGTTTTTAAGGGCCAAAGGTTTAAACTTCCAACTCTTTCACTTTCCCTCACTTTTGAACTTCCCAAACTCACACCCACACTTTAGTATCCTATATTTCTTGCATTTTTATTGCATTTTAGTCGTTGGATTTGTGTTCGGAGTGGATTTCTTTGCCGCTTAGCATTTCAATTTGTTTAATCGGTATCTAAGGTTGGTTTTCCAAACCCCGAATCTTAATATAACAATTTTGTACTCATTTGCAATTAATTTTTCTTAGTGATGTGTGCTGGGCCTCTCTGATCATAATTGTATTTGCGTGTGCCTTTGTTAATTTGATTATATTGCCTTAAATGCCTTTAATGTTAAATTCCTAAGTTTTTGTGCCTTAAAATTGGTTAAAAATTAGTGAGTCTAGTTGGGTGAAGTCTAAGTAGCCCGTATTTGTGCCAAATGACATATTTTGCTTAATAATGGAGCGGTTGACGTCATTCTTCAGGGCAAAAGTCATCAAATGGCCAAATTTGGCCAAACCGGGAGAAGTCTGAGTATCCCGGGGGCATGGGAGTAATGTGTCTTGGTTTAATTTTATGGGTGCATGTTTTGATTTTTTTTTCGGGGGATGCGGGGTTGAATTTGAGAAGTTGGGTTGAAAGTAGGCACGCTGGGTCATTTGGCGAGTTGGGTCAAGCTCGCCAAACCACTCGGCGGTTCGCCGAAGTTCCCTATATCTCCTCTAATTTCATGCTAAATGTGAAGTTTGGTTTCGTAAATTTTGGCGAGAAGCCTGAGGTTGCCAAATGCACTCGCCCATTCGCCAAAATTCCTTCTTGATCGCCCTTTGTCTGCACCCCTGACCCTTAATTGCACTGTAACTTTTGGGGGGCTAGTTCTTGATCATCGAATGCTCTCGGTGATTCACCGAAAGGCCTTCCCATCACCGATATGCCAAAATTTTCTAAGATTTTTGAGCCAATCCTTTCGGTGAGCCCAATCTAGCTCTCCAAAGAGATTCGGCGAGTCTATCTGTAACTATTTTTTTGTGTTTTTACTTGAATTATTTCTAACTCTTGTCCTGATGTTTTACAGATATGGCAAGGACAAACCTCGACATGCCACCCCGCAAAAGAGCACGGGGTATTGTGATAAATGAAGGGGGAGCAAATCTTCCCAAAAAGGGAAGAATAACGCCTCCAACGGGAGGTCAGAGAAAAGGCAAGAGTCCCACATCTGAAAGAGTGGTTGCTGACTCCCGAACTGCTTTATCTGAGCTTGAGGATGACTAGCCATTACAGTCTCGGAGGGCTGAGATCCGTGCTAGATCTCAACCTGACTCAGCTAGAGTCCCTTCAACTTCCACCCCAACAAGTTCAATGCCAGCTCCGACACCCTTTGTGGCTCCAGTGCCACTAGTAGTCCCTCCTCAGGCTTCTCACCAGGTTAAAAGGTGATGGATTGCGAACTATCCTCGAGGAGAAGTTGTTATCTATAGAGGGCCTTGAGGGAAAATACTCTGGGGTGAGGGACACCCTTCACTTCCACCGGTTTGAGCAGTTCGCCAGGCCCCAAGGCCCATATATTCCTTCATGGGTTCGGGCGTTCTATACAACGTATGGTGACTTGGTTCCGAAGAGTATGAAGAAGGCCAACGAGTTCAGACCGGTTAAGTCGGTCATGGTCCGGGGTAATGAAGTTGAATGCAATAGTGAGTACATTAATACTATACTTGACATGGGTCTTGGAGCTACAATGGCATATGAGGGTTTGCCGGTTACTCAGTCCTTGGTTGACTTGAAGGGCTGGCTGGCTCCATTGATTTCCGATACCACCCTGAGGTGGATCGAGGCAGGGGTCCCCATAGAGAAGAGAGACATGAGTATTGTTGCTCGGTTCTGGTTTGGCTTCATTAGCAGTACCATAATTACATCCTAGTACGAGTCCATCCTGTGCCACCCTAAGGCGACATGCCTTGGGTCGATCATATCCTAGATGAGCATCAACTTGGGACTCCTCATAGAGCAAGAGATGGCCATGAGGGCCAAGCATATACAAACCTCCTTGCCATTCCCGGTTCCTGATCATTGAGTTGTGCCGGCGTAGTAGAATGCCTCAAGATGATACGAGAGATATTGAGATTACCCTTCTTCCTCCACCGACATCCGGCGTATTAAGGCCGAGTACACACGAGAGGAGGCTGGCATGAGGAGAACAACTCTGGTGGCTACATCCTCGAAGGTGGATATTGATTCGATACCTACAGAGGCATCTTTGCCTACTCCAGCTCCCAGGCCTTCAGGTACATCTGCTCCAACTTTTTTTTCTTCACAGGCTCCAGGTGCTTCCACCTCCTCCCAGCCCGCCAAGATTACTCAGGAGGCTATGATCCTGAAGATGGGGTACTTAGCCCAATCGGCTAATGTGAGGGCTACTAGATTGGAGGTTGTTGTCCCGTGGATGATCAAGAGCACCCTTCTTGGTGCACTGATTGTCCTCCGGACTTCTATTGACACTCTCACTACGAGAGTTCAGGCTTGTAAGAGCAGACATGGGGAGACCTCCGAGGTTACAACTTTGAAAGCCGAAGTAGAAGATATGAGGAATGATGTAAACTATCTAAAGTCTACTGACTTTACTTCACTACTGGAGGTTGCGGATGATGTGGACCCCCCTGAGCCTTCAGAGATTCCTCCGGCTACTACTAGAGATGTACATAGGGATGGCACAACAGCTGATGAGTTGGAGACAAAGACCAACGAGGAGCAGATAGAGGTGCATGATGCTGAGGTTTATGATGATCACCTAGAGGATGCTATGTTTGAGACGGCACGCCAGACCACTTTGAGAGACACCACCATGTGTGGGTCCAGTGGAGCTGGTACTTTTGAGGTGACTCCGGGCACTGATGCCTAGGTTCCAAGCACTACACCGGGAACTGATTCCCCGATAGATGGAGCGACTTTTTAGACATGATTCCTTTTTACCTCCCTCTCTGTCTTACTTTTTGACTCTTGGATATTTTATTTCTTACATTTGAGGACAAATAGATTTTGTTTGTGGTAGGGTGAGGCCTACCTTTTGTGATTATTGTTTTGTTCGTATATTTGGGTTTTGTGGTATATATTGTGTTTTGGCTCTGTTTTTGTGGATGATTGAGCTTGTGGCTCCTTGTTTTTAATTGAAATGATTTTTGGACCTTTTTGGACCCTTCCAAAAAAAATTGTGCCACCTCTTGTTTGTGTTTGAATGTGGTTGTTCTCTTGCAAATTTGAATATCGGTCTTGACCAATACTGATGACTTGAATAGTGCTCATAAGCGAATAAAAATTAATGTGCGGCTACGATGAGGCCAAATAAAGTTACATAGACAATATGTGAACTTTTTGCATCTCGTTGTGACTAGCCAATTATCAAATTGAGTCTCTTTGTAAGATCCCGTAGTTTGTTCTCTAATCGTGCAAAATATATGTGGCGTAGTATGGCATGGTTATATGAGGTGTATATGACTTTGTATCGTACATTGGAGATTAAGATTGCAAGTAGGTGGCAATATCAAGGAACTAAACTAAAGTTTTAGGTCAAAGGAACCCCTCAAACAAAGTTCATGAGAAAAGAAATGGCTCGGGTAGAACTTTGCCCGTTTGAAAGGTTTAACTTGTCCCATACCTTGTGGATAAGCCTATGAGTGTAAAACATGCTAAGAATAGTGTGTTATGAGGTATTATAATAGCACAAGGGTCGTATGTTAAGTTTGGAAGTCAAGAAAATTAGTGAAACTAAAGTCGGCAAAAGTTATCGAAGTTTCTCTAATAATATTTTCTTAACTTTGGGTCAAATGTCTTGGATGTTTTCTCCCAATATACAAAGAATTAGAAGGCCTATCACCCATTAAATCGAAGGCCTA
>NW_006239066.1:708428-708580 GCF_000226075.1 Solanum tuberosum
AAAATGTGGTATGTCGGCTTACTCAACGTTTTAAGCCATGAAAACATTTCATTTTACTTGCAAACCAGAAATAAAGCTTCAGAGAAGGTTCCTATGGAGTACTTTCATGATGAAGGTAAGTTTTCGACGATTTCTACCATTAAAGATTGCCC
>NW_006239066.1:718042-718138 GCF_000226075.1 Solanum tuberosum
TACTACGGACTGTCGGGGCAGAATCCGGGTCGGATCCAAGTCGGGTCAAAAATGTGGTATGTCGGCTTACTCAACATTTTAAGCCATGAAAACATT
>NW_006239066.1:719307-727014 GCF_000226075.1 Solanum tuberosum
TCTCTCTCTCTCTCTCTCTCTCTATATATATATATATATATATATTCATGACATACGATTATACGAGCATACCATGCATATTTAAGTAGTAGGGGGCTAAAGGTCAGCCATGGAGATTATTTGGGTTTCAGTTCAGGTGGTATCTCTATTACCCTTTTACAGTAAATGTTTACAATTTTACCTTTTCTCTTTACATACCAGTACATTTTTATTCGTACTAACGTCCCTTTGCCTGGGGACGCTGCTTTTTGTTTTGTGCGAGCAGGTACAGTTATGGACTTTAATCGACCTACCCGCTAGGATTCAGGTTCAATTGTGAGTTGGTAAGCTCCATCTTATCCTAGGGCTATCAGAGGATGCTTACTTTTGTTGTACAGTTTGGGTATAGTCGGGGCCTTGTCCCGACAGTGCTTATGTCACTCATAGAGGCTATTGTGGACACAATATTCTGGGTTTTGTTTTTTTGTATGTTTCAACCTCCAGCCAATAGTCTTGGCATGCATATATAGGTGTGTGTGTAAGTAGGTATGTTTTCGGTTGTGGCCTCGTCGGCTAGATAGTACATCTTTATCTATTTTTATGGTTTGTCTACCATTGTTTGTATGGTTATTCTCTTTCAGGTTATGACCTCTAGGTCCAGGCTTCACTTTTTTAGAGGTTGTGCTGCCCAATATATTTGCCTCACAAGTTTGGTTTAGTTAGTATGTTTCAATGGGTAACTCGATGTTTTAGGGTATCGAGTACCAGTTACGCCCTTATATCGGGGCGTGACACTCTTGTGATGAACATTGCACACTAGCAAAAGTGTGGAGTCTTGTTTGACATTGTTGTCAATGCCTTGTGTGATGAGATTACCATGAACCATGTGTGATGACACCTAAAATTTGCCCCGTTGGTCCGGTTGACTAAGTGATGCAATATATTGAAATTAACTTAGGAAACTTTGAAGAGTGTGAAACAATTTGACATTATACCTCTTTTTGTGGCCTACCTTGTGAGTGTGTGAACCTCGCTTGAACACTTTTTGAGCCTTAGCCTTTCCTTGGAAGAAACTTGATGAAATAGTGACCTTTCTTTATCCCTTCACACTCAATCCTCATGAGATGTGGTTTGTTTGAATAGCCAACTTAGGCCAAAAGCCTACATTGGGGGTGTGGTGAAAAGAGAAAGTAAATCAAGAAGTTAAAAGAAGTCCCCTTTGACCCATGGTTTTGAGAAAGATGGAACCCCTCCATACAAAAAAAAGAAGAGAAAAAAAAGAAAAAAAAATGTGGAATAAAGTTGCGAAAATGCAAAAAGAAATGGGGTTTCCAACAGTCCATGGAAAGAGAATAATGGGGTGACTTGTGAGCACGAATGAGAATGATGAACAAAAGGAAAGAAAGTGTTGTTCACACCACATTTCATGAGGATAGAAGTCACTGAGCCTAAATGTCATACCTTTACACTCAACCCCATTGCAAACCTTGAAAAGACCTTTTTGATCTTGAGTGAGCTGAAACAAGTGTTGATTGGAAAATACAGGCAAACCTATGAGTGAAGTCATGCATTGTGTTTATCTTTTGAGTGTGAGTGTTGATTGTGATTCCGGAGCTATAAATTGTTGAACCATTGTGTGTGAATATGGAATCATTCTTTGTGTGAGGGCATTTAAGTACCTTTGTTGAGCTTGAACTTGCATTTGAAGCAAGTATTGTGAACTTGAGAGTCTTTGATAATGGCGAGTCACAACTTGAATCTTTAAGTGTACAATTGATCCTTTCATGAGTAAGTTGAGTCTTTTTTGTGTGCATTCATGATTGAGTCTTGTGTAGCACTGTTTGAGACATCCTTTTTGAACTGCTGAACTTGAGTTTTACTGAGGACAAACAAAAAGGTTTAAGTTGGGGGTGTTGATGAGTCCAATATTTGGACTCATTTAGGGCTTTTATTTTAATAGATTTAGTGTCCTCAAAATGCTTATTTTGTGCAAATAACTGATGTAAATCCTTGATTTCCAGGTATTTTGATTGAGGAACAAAGCATGTACACTAATGAGCAAAAAGGAACAAGGCAGTTGAAACAACGAAGAAAAGAAGGCCTGGTGATCGCCTAACCCATTGGGTGAGTCGCCGAATGGCTATGATCTCGCCTAAGTTCCAGTGTGCCAAGTCCTAAAGGAGAAAATCAAGTCGGCGATGGAATGGAGCAGTCAGTGTGTCGCCGAACGGTTCCGCGATGTAGTGCTAAGATCGCCCAAAGTTACAAAACTTGAGTAACGATTTTTATCTTTTTATGTTGTCTAGCTAAAACCCCAATTCTTGGGTGTGATTATGTGATTATGGGTTGATTTAGTTGTTGGGTATTGTTAAGTGATAGTTTAAATGCTGTTTAAAAGTGATTTCAATCAATAATTGTGGTTTAATTTAAAGGGTTGTAGTTGCAAATGCAACTCTACCTTCGTGTTTTTGGCTTGCTCAAGAGAGAGGCTTTAAAACCAAGGTTACTAATTTGATGGTGTGTGGGTATTGGGTTGTCATGGGTTCATCTCGAGAGAGTGAATCCTAAACCTTTTTCCACACATTCAGCTTGAGAGAGTGAATGAACTAAAGCGTAGGCTGTTCTTAATTGCTGCTTATTGGTGTTCGAGAGAAACCAATTTGATTCGGGGTAAATTGTTCGAGAGAAAGTTTACTCCCACTAAAGTCTAGCTGATTCACTAATTTACAGCTATTTACTATCAGTTGCAATCTACCCCATTTTATCTACCTTTAGCCTATAATCCAATCACATCCTAAGAACCTGTCTCTTGACTTGTTAATTTGTGTTATTTGCTGATGTTGTAGTTGATAATTAAAACCAAAACCCCCATATTTGACACTTGTGTCATCCTTAATTTGAACTATGCTTTTATTCATAAATTTCTTTACCTATGATTGACTTGAACATATTTATACTTGGCTCTTGAATCTTAAGCACATACCACTCCATGTGGGATTCGACCCTAACTCACTTAGTTGGGTTGTATTACTGACTAACAATCGTTAGCACTTAGAATTGGAAGAAGTGTCCTGATACGTGAAATCACCTCCGTGTTTACTTTCCAATGTTATTTTGTTTATGCAAATCATAGTGTCATGTCATGCAATGAGATTAGCTTGGGGTCACTTTTGGCTCTAAGCATTGTGTCGCATTTAGGGAGTAGTCTCGTGGCATGAGAAAAGCCCATTTGACAATTACCTCTCACTAAGCATATAATGAATTAAAACTTACAGAGGTATGATGTTAACATCATTCAAGGTGTAATGGAAGAATTTTGAGTCCCCAAATGACCATTTAATGAGAATGAATAAAAAAATATTCTTTTTCCTCTAATGAGGACCTCGTGAATGTACTACTAGGGATCCTAATTTTCATAGAAATCTCTAACCATGTTAAGGTTGCATTCATTCGGTTCATTGAAGATGAACTTCATATTTAGTTCCCTTATTCTCCTCATAATCTGGGGAAACTCCCTTTCAAGGATGTCACTATCAATACTCACTTCAGATAATTGCTTAGACTCTGTGTGAGCTTTATACCATATCTTGCCTTCCGCTGTAACTTCTTTGATGCCAAATATCCTTGATTGGACTCTATGCACTGCAGGTCACCGTGGAACTCTAACAACATTTACACCCTTTTATTGGTGCCGGAGGTGCCCATGTCATTTTTTTTTCTTTTCCTATCAGACATGGTTACCTATCAAATTAACACAACAACACTAGAATTAGTCACTACTAAAAAACTGCTTAAAAATGACGGATAGAAAAGCGACGGACGGTGTCGCTCCAAAAAGTGACGCCTTTTGTCATACTGTCCGTCGCTTTTTAATAAAAATAATGATTTTTTAAATTATTTTACAAAAAGTGACGGACTGCATCTCTTAGTCCGCCACTTTTTTTCGCGGATTTTTGGGCCAAATGTATAAATAATTAATAATTATTTATTTAATATATATGGCAACGCCATCCGTCACTTTTATTAAAAATAATTATATATAAATTATAAATTAACGACGCTATCCTTCGCTTTTAATTTATTTTATTTTATTAATAATTTTTTTATTATAGCGACAGACAGCATCTTTATGTCCGTCACTTGTTGGTCAAAATATATGGTCAACTATTTTTTAAAAAAGCGACGGACAGTGTCTCTTAGTCCGTCGCTTTTTGGTCAAAATGTTGGTCAACTATATTTAAAAAAAGCGACGGACTTAGAGACACTGTCCGTCACTTTTTATTAAATATCAAAAAGATATATTGCCATTTTCTTATTTTCCTTTCTCTCTTCACTCTTATTCTCTCCCTTCTCTCTATATATATCAATCTCCCTCCCCGTCGCCGTCGCTGCCCTTCCCCGTCGCCATCGCTGGTCGTCGTCCTCTCCCAGTGCTCCCCTTCCCCGTCGTCTGCTGCCTTCGCTGGTCGTCGTCGCTGCAGTGCTGCTGCCTCTCCTTGTTAAGGTAGGGTTAACTTTTATTTATTTTTTTCTTCATTTCTAGTGATTATAATTGATTGTTTGTTAGTATACTATTGTTTTTGTTTGTTGGGTTGTGTTATTCAATTGTTAATTTGATTTGATTATTGTTAGTTAGGTATAGATAATTGAAGATTTTTATTTTAGGTTTTTTTAAAAAAAAATTGGGCATTTTTAAATTGGACATTGTTAGTTAGTGAAGAATTAGCATTTTTGTATTTTAGGACTAGTTTAAACTTGAGAATATGTAATTTGAGGTTGAATTGAATTTTTTTGGATTTGATTTTAGGACTAGTTAGTAAAGTGTTAATAATTTAAAGTTAGAAATTAGTAATTGAAGTGTTATGAGTAGATGATGAATGTTTGAATGTCATGAACTTAGAACTTGAACTTAGAATTTGAACTCGAACTTATAACTTGAGCTTGAAATTAGAACTTGAACTTGAATTTAGAACTTGAAGTTGAACTTAGAATTTGAACGTGAACTTAGAACTTGAACTTGAAATTAGAACTTGAACTTGAACCTGAACTTGAACTTAGAATTTGAAGTTGAACTTAGAATTTGAACGTGAACTTAGAACTTGAATTTTTAATTAGAACTTGAACTTGAACTTAGAATTTGAACTTAAACTTAGAACTTGAACTTGAAATTAGAACTTGAACGTAGAATTTGAGCTTGAACTTAGAACTTGAACTTGAAATTAGAATTTGAACTTGAATTTAGAATTTGAACTTGAAATTAGAACTTGAACTTAGAATTTGAACTTGAACTTGAAATTAAAATTTGAACTTAGAACATGAACTTAGAATTTGAAGTTCAACTTAGACTTGAACTTGAAATTAGAATTTGAACTTGAATTTAGAATTTGAACTTGAAATTAGAACTTGAACTTAGAATTTGAACTTGAACTTGAAATTAAAATTTGAACTTAGAACATGAACTTAGAATTTGAAGTTCAACTTAGACTTGAACTTGAAATTAGAATTTGAACTTGAAACTAATTAGCTTGAATATATAACTAATTAAGTTTAGAAATTAGATATGAACTTGAATTGAAAACTTGAACTTATTAAAACTTGAATATATATATATATATATACATAACTAATATTCTTGGATTTGAAGTTTATATTTAACTAATTTTAGAACTTTTCGTGCTAGGCAACTAAGGAAGCTCAACATCTAAAAAAGTTGATAAGAGACTATATTGCTTCTTTCATCAAAGTAGGAGATACGGTTGGTGCTTCAAAATTTCTAAAGTTCAAGTACAATTGTTTTCAATAATGTGTTTGTATCCATCTAGTATTGATATTTAGCTTTAATTTTGTGATAATTTTTTTGTGTCCATCGATTATTTATTAAGTATAAGTACCAACACTAGTTGATCCTAAAGATGACAAAATTGATTTTCTTGCAAGATCGATTTGTGTCCATCTAGTGTTGACACTTAGCATTAAATTTAGAAATAATATATTTGCTAAGCATAAGTACCAAGGCTAGTTAATCCTATTGATGACAAAATTGATTTTCTTGCAAGATCGATTTGTGTCCATCTAGTGTTGACACTTAGCTTTAAATTTAGAAATAATATATTTGTTAAGCATAAGTACCAACACTAGTTGATCCTATTGATGACAAAATTGATTTTCTTGCAAAATTTATTTGTGTCCATCAAGTGTTGATACTTAGCTTTAAATTTAGAAATAATATATTTGTTAAGCATAAGTACCAACACTAATTGATCCTATTGATATCAAATTTGATTTTCTTGCAAGATCGATTTGTGTCTATCTAGGGCTGACCCTTAGCATAAAATTTAGAAATAATATATTTGTTAAGCATAAGTACCAACACTAATTGATCCTATTGATATCAAATTTGATTTTCTTGCAAGATCGATTTGTGTCTATCTAGGGCTGACCCTTAGCATAAAATTTAGAAATAATATATTTGTTAAGCATAAGTACCAACACTAATTGATCCTATTGATATCAAATTTGATTTTCTTGCAAGATCGATTTGTGTCTATCTAGTGCTGACACTTAGCATTAAATTTAGAAATAATATATTTGTTAAGCATGAGTACCAACACTAGTTGATCCTATTGATGACAAAATTGATTTTCTTGCAAGATCGATTTGTGTCCATCTAGTGTTGACACTTAGCTTTAAATTTAGAAATAATATATTTGTTAAGCATGAGTACCAACACTAGTTGATCCTATTGATGACAAAATTGATTTTCTTGCAAGATCGATTTGTGTCCATCTTTGATGGCAAAATTGATTTTCTTGCAAGATCGATTTGTGTCCATCTAGTGTTGACACTTAGCTTTAACTTTAGAAATATTATATTTGTTAAGCATAATGTACCAACACTAGTTCATCATATTGATGACAAAACTGATTTTCTTGCAAGATCGATTTGTGTCCATCTAGTGTTGACACATAGCTTTAAATTTAGAAATAATAAATTTGTTAAGCATAAGAACCAACGCTAGTTGATCCTATTGATGGCAAAATTGATTTTCTTGCAAGATCGATTTGTGTCCATCTAGTGTTGACACATAGCTTTAAATTTAGAAATAATAAATTTGTTAAGCATAAGAACCAACGCTAGTTGATCCTATTGATGGCAAAATTGATTTTCTTGCAAGATCGATTTGTGTCCATCTAGTGTTGACACATAGCTTTAAATTTAGAAATAATAAATTTGTTAAGCATAAGAACCAACGCTAGTTGATCCTATTGATGGCAAAATTGATTTTCTTGCAAGATCGATTTGTGTCAATCTAGTGTTGACACTTCTATTTAAATTTAGAAATAATATATTTGTTAAACATAAGTACCAACAGTAGTTGATCCTATTGATGAGAAAATTGATTTTCTTGGAAGATCGATTTGTGTCCATCTAGTGTTGACACTTAGCTTTAAATTTAGAAATAATATATTTGTTAAGCATGAGTACCAACACTAGTTGATCCTATTGATGACAAAATTGATTTTCTTGCAAGATCGATTTGTGTCCATCTAGTGTTGACACTTGGCTTTAAATTTAGAAATAATATATTTGTTAAGCATAAGTACCAACACCTATTGATCCTATTGATGACAAATTTGATTTTCTTGCAAGATCGATTTGTATCCATCTAGTGTCGACACTTAGCTTTAAAATTAAAAATAATATATTTGTTAAACATAAGTACCAACA
>NW_006239066.1:727114-728267 GCF_000226075.1 Solanum tuberosum
AGATGGATGTTGGGACAGACCCCGCAACATCCTGATAGCGCAAAACTAAGAGAAACAAAATATCTGAGTCCTCTGGAAAGCAAGGAGGAGTCCCCTTGATCAATTTGAAATAATTCCATTGCCCAATTCGGTGCTCAAGACTACTCCCAAAAATACTTTAGCTCATAAGTGTTTTAAACACATCTTTCTTTAGTTGAGATAATTACTAAAAATCTAGCCCCAAAGGCTCACTTGGAATCGATGTTCCTTTTCTTGAAAACTAGCACAAAGGCTCTTTTGGAAACATAGTTCTTTTCTTACTCAAATGTAAAAACATTTAGAAACTTCTTTGGGAATACTTAGTTCCCTAATAGCTTTTGAGAAATGAACTCAACTTTAAACTTTTGACTCAACTTGAACCTTGAGACTCTTTACTTAGCTTGAAACTCTATACCCTTTACTTGACTTGAAACTTGAGTCTTAAAATGAAGTTAAAACATTCAATAAAGACTCTTGAACAACTTTGAAGACTTGCTTGACTTGCTTCTTAACTCATGAACTTAACTCTTAACTTCACTTGACTTCTAATTTCACTTGACTTGGAAACTAACTCTCCTTGAATTGGATTATGAATTCAAGGTGTTTGATCACATGTTATGGATGAGTTCTTAACGTTTAGACGTACTTTGGAGTGTCGGAAACGACTAGGAAACATAGGTACAATACCATGGAACATGCATGGACAAGTGGGGGATAAATGAGAAAGGTTGGCGTCCTTGGCGCTCTGCAAGGCGCGGAGCGCCAGCCCTCGAATTTCAGAGGGGGCCTGTTGGCGCTCTACTAGGCGCGCCGCCCCAAGGGGGAAACTTCAGAACCCCTTTTGGGGCGCGCTGGTAGGCGCGACGCGCCACCCTCTTACCCAGAAAACTCGACTTTTCTCCCTCTTTTTTCTAACTCTAAACCTTCTAAACTTCAATGGTTTCAACCCCAAGCACTAAGGATCATAAAATCCCTCAACATACAAGAGATTCAACTCGAAAACACAACCAAATCAACAAGGAACTCCAATAACACAAATCAATAACATCAACAACACAACCAACAACTTCAACAACACAAATCAATCTTTTCTTGACAATAAAATGAGTTTGGCGTGTGGGGGAAAGAACCAACC
>NW_006239066.1:728341-740169 GCF_000226075.1 Solanum tuberosum
ACAACCAATCTTTTCTCAAAATAAAAGGAGTTTGATGTGTGGGGGAAAGGATCAACCCGACACTAACTACTCACATACCTAGTAGGGATCACCCCCGACGATATCCACGACGGAACTTGCTTGATCTCCTTGCTTGCTCTTCTCTTTCCCCTCTTCTTCTTCTCTTCTTTCTCTCTTATCTCCCAGGCCCTAACTCTCACTCTTTTAAAATGGGAAAGAACTGATAAAAAAACAAGCCTAACACCTCAATATACCCCAAAAGAATTGGTTAGTGAAAAGACCAAAATGCCCTTAAAATTTCCGGACGGATTTCCCTGACCACTGCCCAACTTCCAAAGGGCATAACTCACTCATACGAGCTCGAAATCGAGCAAACTCGGTGGCGTTGGAAAGACCATTCCACGAAATTTGCAACCATAACTGGAACTACACCTAACTCATCCTGAGCTAGAAGTTATGATTGCTCAAAGTTGGCCAAAAACTCACCTTTTTTCATACTTAGCCAAATTTCCAGATTTTTAAATCTTTCCAAAAATGACTATTTCCAATTCTAAGCCTCTTCATAATTATTTCAAATCGTCGGATGTTACAAGGTGAGTACCAACAACACACTACACATCAAACAACCTACTAAACAAGCAACTAGCTAGAGATTTAATACCCCTTACGCTCCAACCGAACCTCCTCAAACTACAACTTACACAAAATTCAGCTCAATCTAGCAATTCTATAATATACAACTCATAAAGCCCAATATACACGGTTCAATCTTCACAATTCAACAATCAAGAAATCAAATAACGCAATCTCAATGTCAAATAGTTCAGTTACACGTAATAAGTACATCAATCACAATTAACAAGTAAGTCACACATAAACATCAAATGCATCAAGTCACATTGATCAATCTCTTGCCGAAATCATTTCCCATCACCTTTATATGACTAGCCAAAATTATTTCCCATCGAATTATATCACATCACTAGCCGAAACCATTTCCCATCGGCTTTATATCAAATCACTAGTCGAAACCATTTCTCATCAACTATAATAACCACTTGCCAAAAATGACCTCGGCATTAGAACATTCACCGACAAAGACCTCGACATCATAACACTCGCCCTCAAAGACCTAGGCATCATAACACTCGCAGGCAAAGACCTCGACATCATAAATAATCACATATCTCATCACGATGTGCACAATCAATGCATACAAGCAATATCATACCACACAAAAGAGACAACAATTCACACAATTCAAGTCCACATTCATACTTTCGAGCATTTCATCAATCAATCAACAAGGGTCATAATAAGATAATTTACAGCATCATGTTCATCATATAGCCATTTTCATTTCAATCCCTTTTTTATTCATTTAGATGTATCAAGTGGATAATTTAAACCCTTCACCTCATACCCATTACTCCCAACACACAAGCAACGAAGGAAGCACACGAGTTCTACTAGAATACAAAGTCTAAGAAGTCACTTGACTTATATCAATAAATTGTCAGTCCAAAAGTAGAGTCTTCCCCTTCCGAATCACTTCCAAAGCCACACAATCTATGCACAAGCAAGTATTCACAATAAATTTCTTGAAACAACAACATCCACAATCAATACAAAATCCAATTCCGAAAAAAGGTTTGGATCCAAAATTTAATACTTCAAAACATTACTCAAGGCTTTAGGAACTCACTAGGGAAAATTATTTTTAAAAAAGAACTAAAAATCACTTCAAAATCATAAATTTACTAATTTCTTGGGTTCTTGAAGATAACCCCAAATTTCTCATTTCAAAAACTTGATTTGAACACATAAATAATAATGGGCAATTGAAGATTTAGAGTTAAGAATCGTTACCCAAAAGATTTTCCTCTAAAATATGGTCGAAATCGTCACCTCAAAGCTCCCAAAACTCAAAAATGGTGAAATGAGGCTTAAACCCTAAAAATTTGCAGGCCAAAAACCCTCCAAGTATCGCAAAAACGACTAGGGGTTTGCTTAAGTAAACCCCGCAAAAAGTGTGGTCTTCGCAAAAACGAAGTCTCCTTCACTTAAGTGAAGGTCGCTTAAGCGACATGTCCTTTGCTTAAGCTGAGGTTACTTAAGCGATATGTCCTTCGCAAAAGCAAGGCCTGCAACACCAGAATACACAACCAACTTTTCAAGCATCAATGGACCCTCGGGATTCGTTCGAAATCTCGTGCACACAAACCACATATGCAATTCAATTATATTTGATGTTCCAGACTCAATGGAATCGTCAAAACATGAATATGAGGTATCCTTAACCCGACATTTGTGAAAACCACAAAAAACTAACTCATACCTAAAATGGCTAAAACAAGCTCAGAATATCTCAAAAATCAACTAGGCCTAAAATCATCCCCCGACTCCAATGGAACTCTCGGAATTCTAATCTGAGGATGCGAACCACGAATGTTTATCAAAGTCAACCCAAAGGCCAAAGTTCCACAATTTCACAACTTAGGAACTCAAATCCTCAAAAAGACTTGAAATATGAAATCGACAACTCGTACAGATCATATTTCGCATTGTGGAACTGATGGAATCAACAAAATTCTATTCTAACACTCGAAACTCCAAAAGACACCGAAAACCATCGAAAATCTCTTTCTTAACAACTTAACCTTTCAAACTCAAAACTCACCAATTCTCAACTTTAAAACTTACTCATAGAAGATTCATGGTCAAAATCGAGAGGGCATAACGGTAAATTCATAAAACTTTCCAAAAATGACCGACCAGGTCATTACAAAAAGATTTTTTAAAACCTATATGAAACAAGACAATATATTGTGACAAAGAGTGAGTTTCAAAAAAAATTATTTTACTTCGTCATATCAAATTTGTATTGCATTTTACTACATATATTCTACTATATTAGAAGAGTGAGTCAAATATTGGGTATTAACATGTGTGCTTTAGGTCATAAAATCATTTTATTGAGAGCAGTTTTGTCATTGCAACTAATAGTCCTATTCTCGATATTATTCCACGTGGTTTTGATTGCCATCTCATTGTTACAGATGGCTTTCATGCCAAATTCCTCATTCCTAATTTCCTATATTATGTTCATCTTTTGTCTTCTCTCTTTTCTTACCCAAAAACTACACTTTTGCCTTTTTCTATACAAATTGATGGAATATTATTTCCAAAAGAAATAATATTATGTGATGAAGACGACGAATTAGTACAAGTAGAAGAAGGAGATGAACAAACAAATGCAATTTTGGGAATTTCTAATGAATTGGAAGTGCTGGAATTTTGATTAGAGAATGATGTAAACATTTCAAAAAGTAGATTCTTAAATTCATATGGTGCTTCTTCACCATCTGTGTTGTTATTATTATTAATTGAACCTTGCATTTTTCATAGCTAGCTAACTTAACAAATTTGAAATTGTTTTCTTCTTATATAGTGGACTACGAAAATCACTTGTGAGCAGTAGTCATTGTTAGGAAAGTCGTGGGGTTATTGTTTTTATACTACCTTTGAATTATGAGTATTCTTTATTTATTTCATATTTCGATGTAGTTTAACTTAGCATGAAGTTTAAAAAAGAAAGATTTTTATTTGAAGTTCATAATTTAAAGTGGCAAATATTTGGGTCTTATAAATTATTTTATTAGCAATAAAATGAATATTTTAAAATTAAATTATTATTAAATATATAAGTATATCCTTTTATAAAAATTAACTTAAAAAGGAAAAGTAAATCGTATAAATTGAGAGACAAAATATATATTTCAGTGATCCCTAATTATTATGACGAGGGAATTTTTTTTTATTTGTGTGTTAATTAGTGTATAAATTATTTACAAAATACCGGCTAACAATGTCAGTACTGTAGCTAGCTTGAGATGAAAATTTGGTTACCTCATTCTTGGTGCCATTTCTCATTCCCACACAATATTGTACCTACCTGATTAATATTCTCTCGATCTTAATTTATGTGATATATAAATAATATGCTTATGTAAGTAAATATTTATTCAAAAATATTTACTCAAAATGATTTAGTTACCCAAATCATAAGTAACCATTTCTTTCAAATTGACATTTAAAAAATAGTTTTCATTTTTCACACAAATATACATTTAGATAAAGCATATGCATTTTTCGCCTAGTGCACAAGAAAACAAGAAGTATGTATAGAATCTCTATGATGGTCCTCTTTATAGATGAAGACTTCTTACAATTGGAGCATTGGGCTCCAATATCTTGTAATATCAACTCTTTGTTTACCTCACAAAACTATTATTTGATGCCATAAAATCATTTATAACTGAAACATAAAGCATTTCGCTAGAATATTTATGAAACCAAATTTTTGTTTACCTCTAAAAAAAAGTATCATTTAATGTCATAAAACCATTTATAACTGGATTTGAAAGCACTGTGATCCGATCACCAATAAAACCAACTCTTTATCGACACCTTATTAATGAATTAATTAATTTAGGTTATTTAAAAATTGAACAATAGATAATCGACACATCATTAATGAATTTATTAATTAGATTTAATTTGGGGTTGGTTAAAAATAAGGGTCAATATGGGCCTAAAGGTCGACACCGAGGGTATTTGAGGCCTAATATGGGATGTGGTGTGAATTTATTAATTAGATTTAATTTGGGGTTGGTTAAAAATAAGGGTCAATATGGGCCTAAAGGTAGACACCGAGGGTATTTGAGGCCTAATATGGGATGTGGTAATTTATATCATTTTCAATAGTTCAGGAGTAATTTAGGTCTACGGTGAGAAAACTGAAAGAAGAAGAAAAGAAGGTAATGAGATACACAAGTTGAGAAAAACAAAAAAAATCACATTGAACAAATGGGAACAAGCAATGGCGGATGAGTGTCACGTCACACTACTTTATCGAAAAAATTAATCAAATATGTATATATAATTGAAATGAAAATCCAAAAAAAAAGCCAAATACAATAAATTGACACTTCTTACACAATGGTGGTGCAGCTCAGTTGGTTAAGATTTTTCATTTTTGGTTTGAGGTCAATGACTCCTTCAGAGAGGATGTTGTTTCTTTTTTAGTTAATATTTTTTAAAATTTATACTGCTAGACACATAAAAATACTTTTAAAAGTTCATTAATAAGAATTTTTTTCAAATATTTCTTAATATGATGTTATAATATTTTACGAAAAATCCTGCGTACACCATTTGAAACAAGAACATAAGATGAAAATGGCGACCATAAGAAGAAGAAAAAAGGTATTGAGTTATGTATTTGTTCTACATGCAAAGAATCATATTTGATTATATAACTTTGAAAATGTTCTTACAAATTAATAAAATGTTTATCAATTGTTGCAATACAATACCTTGATTCTTGTTCTCAAAAATCTTATTGATAGATGATAAGTTTTATTAGTTTGATTCAACGTTCTAGAATATTAGAAAACAATTCTATTATATTTAACTAAAAACTTGATTGTTTTTCTACTACATTTCTAATGGCATGATTGTATAAGAAAATAATGTTTTTTTTTCTCTAAATATCAATTTTAACTTTGTAATACATATAGTTAGAATTTTCTAGTGTTTATAGGAAGGGTTTTGCCAAAGAATTAAAAGTAATAGTAACTTGAGATATATATAGAACATTAAGTTTGTTCTCAGCGCGGCCAAACACCACTAGTTTAATAATAAAAGCTAAATACTTCCCCTTTTTTTCTTTTTTTTCATTTCTTACTCAATTTTGTTGATTACCCCCTTCAAATATAACTTCCCTTTTAAGTTTTTATGTGTTAACACATTATGAGAATTTAAAAAAAGATTCAAAGGCATCAAAATATTCTTGAGTCATTATTAGGAGGAAGAATATTTTTACAATACGCCATTATTTTTAATTTTTGGTTGTTGTTGTTGCTGTTGTTGTTGTTGTTGTTGTTGTTGTTGTTATGAAGGTATTTTTTTTTATTTTTTGCTTTATGTTATGGAAGCTGTGAGGTTTTGTTGTTTCGATTTCGAGTAAATTTCCTGAATAGTCACTCATGTTTAAGAAATTATTTAGTAATATCACTTCTGTTTCTTCTACTTTTTTTTGGTCAAATGGATAATATTATATATATATATATATCTATATGTGTGTGTGTGTGTGTGTGTGTGAATTATAGAAGATTAATTCTATATGTGTGTGTGTGTGTGTGTGAATTATAGAAGATTAATTAGTTTGTGGGAAATGTCAATTAATAATTGTTTGGGCCACATCTCGGCCCTAGATAATGTTTGCATAAAAAATAACTCTTCTAATAAAGGTAGATTCTATAGTGTTTACTGCCGAAATCCAGTAGACATACATTGGAAGGACTAACAAAATATTTGATACATCAAAAACTTCATTTCTTGCCCCTTCCTTACTCATCACATCCACCACTCTATTATGTTCTCTGAAGATGTGGGACATCTTGGAGCATCCTGCCTCTGCATGAAGGACATGCACTCAACAATTATGTTAGTATGGAGTAAGTGGTCATGATGGATCATGCTAATGATGTGCGCTGAGTCATTATTGATTTCTAGAGGGGTTAGATTGAATAATACTCCTAGAAGTTGTCCTCTTCGTAGATCCTGCAGTTCAACCATAGTGGAATTGGTGCAAGACACGTTTTCTGTGAAATCTAGCACATAGTGTGGTGTGGTCTCTAAATACCCCCCGAAGTCCCCAGATCTAGGTTTACTCTTCATTGCACCATCAATGTCAAGTTTGTAGGTTCCTCTATTAGGAGGTTCCCACTTAACTTGTATGGTGATCGGGATCTTTTTAGGAGCCTCCCCTTGCTTGACTATTAGCTAGTATTAAGTTGATTGATTGATCAAATGTAATGAATCACTGGGTCATTTTCTCTGTTTCCTTGTAATTTTAGTGATTAGAGTTTTCTATAGCGGTCGCAAGTCATTTATGACTAGATGAAACTGATAGTTTGGTCACGGGGCCATTCGTTTGGTTTTGATGCAAGTTTTCTTATTTTGAAATCTGAACGGCTGACTGCGGTCAAATCTTCCTCTAAACGACCTCAAAATGCAATTATGATGGTTCTGTTAGCTTCAAAACATCAACTTTGGTTTAGAAGGAACTTTGGTACGGATCCTGAAGCTTCCAAACTCACTTCGAGCTATGTACCTTGTGAAATTTGGCAAAATGGGACAATATGGTGTGGGACCACTTTTTGTCAAAACAAACTCCCTTGAGAATTTTGACCATTCAGAATGTTTTTTTTTATTGGGTAGCATATTATGTTTGTGTTGGTGGGACCCCAATCAAATTTCGAAAGTCTGTTCGAGACTTGAGATTTTATTCCTAAGTAGCTTATGCACCAGTTGCCGGTAAAATCGCTCTTGCGGAGCAAGTCTCGCTTTGGCAGAGCCGCTCCTATGGAGGCTCGTCATGTCAGCAGACCTCACTCTTGCAGAGTCGGGTCTTCGCCTGCAGGGTTGACCTGTCTGGGGGACCATCACTCTTGTCGAGACGGATCTGTGACTGCGGAGTTGACTGTTCCGGGGGACCGTCATTCCTACGACCCTTGGTCCACTGGTGCGATGCCGCACCTTCGATTCTTGGTCTTCCAGTGACATGCCACTGACATATTATATCTCTTCATCTCTCATTAACGAATAGGTGTTTTGAGAGACTGATTTTTAGGGGATTTCTTGGGGAATTAAAGTGTTGGAGCTGGGAGTAGCTTGGGGACATCATAAGGGTCGATATTATTGCTCCTAAAAACATGTAAATTCCCGTTAAATTTGTTAATTTTAGCTAAAAATGGGTTTCTTCAGCTATTTTAAATGTTGAGTTATGTTAACTTTGATAGAGCTCAGATTTTGCCCATTTTTAGGACACAAGTTTCTTGAGTTAGTTGAAATCTATTGACGTAGTCAATTTTGTACTTTCTTGCGTGGGTCCACAATGTCATTTTACACCTAATTTTCAATTCAACTTTAGTTATTTCTTTATAGGTGTCAAAATGATTGTATTGGCATCGGGCTCACTATTGTGATATGTGGCATTGTTTGGAGGATTCTCATAAGAGAAAAAGTCATGATTAAAAGATTTGGAGCAAGTGTGTTTGTCTTCGATGTAGGCTACAACTTAGTACTATTGGACATTACGTGTTTATTGTTCTAGCATGATGATTTTCTAAGTGTTGGACTGATAGTTTGGCATGTTTTCCTTGTAGTTATTGTTATTGAATTGATTTAGCCTTATTTTGATTATTTCGGGTAATGTTTTAGGCTGATCATGATTAGTGAGTTGATGTGGTTGTTCCCGTGAGTTGTGAATAGGGTAGGATGACCACAATATTAATGTTGTTGAGCCTTAGCCTAGGTTTGGCTAATGCATGCCTTAGATGCTGACTTTGGTGATTGTGGGCCATCTTTTGGAGAATGAATTAGGGTTAGATACGATGCTAGGTTATGACCTTTGGGTAGCCCTATTAGTATGTGCGATTATTTGACTGTGGTGAGATGAATATCTAGTCTCATTTAGGATCCTACTCCATTTCGTGCCACATCTAACCCGATGTGAGATTTTTGGAGGGGCTAGATCATGGTGTTGTTATTTCAATGTAAGATTCGAAGATATGCTAGGGTATTATATAGCTGATCTAATGTAAGATTTTGAGAGTTTCTAGCTTTCCATGTAGTCATTGCAATGTAAGATTTTGAAGAATGATAAACCTATTTCGCGACTATTCCAACGTAAGATTAAAAAAGATGCCTACTTTCTTATGGTCATTCTGATGTAAGATTTTGGGATTGATTGGCTTCTCCGATGTAAGATTTCAGGGGATTCTAGGTTCCATATAGTTGTTCTGATGTAAGATTTCGAAATATACTAGATATTGTGTGGCTATTCCAACGTAAGATTTTTGTAGAAGCTTGGTTCTAGTGGGAACGATCCGATGTAAGATTCTAGGAAGACATATGTGTTCTTTACTGAGCTGTGTCTTGTAGTGTAGATCTTGTCTGTACCTGTCGGGCTTATGAGGGTTTGATCAGGTTCTTATTTGCATCATTATTACTAATATACCTTTATTTGTGTTTCTAGGCTTATGGGTGTCTATTTAGGTTTTAGATAGATTTAGTTGTTTCGTTATTTATCTTAGTATCCCTATTGTGATCCATGTCTAGCTAAGCCTTTACTATTGCATCATTACCCTGTTATTTACTCGCTTATTATTATGTTATTGCAATTGCGAGCTTGGTTGCCATATGGTGCCTACTAAGTACTTGTCATTTTGGTACTCATACTACACTTTGCATCTTTTTCTCTGATGCAGATTTGAGTTCTAGTCGACCACGTTAATTATTGTGCTACTGTAGCTGGTGTTCCACAGATTGAGGATGAGCTTCTTGGTGTTCGTAGTTGACTCATTTCCTTATGTACATTTATGACTAGTCTTTTGTATTTTGAGATAGTATGTATAGTCTGTATATGTCTAGTCTTGTACTCGGTCTTTTGTAGTAACTTCGTACCAGCATTCAACAAGTTTTGGTGTTCGTGGTTGACTCATTCCCTTATGTAGTCTTTTGTATTTTGATATAGTATGTATATTTTGTATATGTCTAGTCTTGTACTCGATCTTTTGTAGTAGCTTTGTACCAACATTCACCAGGTTTTGGAATGGATCTTTATATTTTTGTCCTCGTTCGAAGGTTGTTTATATTATGGTCTTATTTTCACTACTTTCCCTTAAATCTGCTCTATGATGCTCTTGTAGATTTTTTCTGCTCCCTAAGCTTGGGTTGCATATCAATATGTTTAGTGCGATGTTAAAGTTTATCAGTTTGATTTATTGGTTATCGATTTGTCGATATGTTAAAATATTATAGAACCATTAAGATATTGATTTGTCAATTATCAATTTTATCAGTTATTGATCGTTATCGGTCTAATCATTAAGATTTAACTCAAAAAATCATTGAGATTTAACTCAAAAAATCATTGAAGGTCGCTTAGAAACAAGATGACAAACCAAATGAACCATGCACGTGATTTGACAGATTGTATCTTGCTCAAAAGCAAATAATGACACATTATAGAATAACCGAGAGTTGAGACAGCCAGAAATAAAAATATGAAATTAAACCCTAAATCAAGGACTTTATCTATCGGATGGTATAAATATGATTTATTAATTTACTATCAGATTATCGGTCAACTCATTAAGAAAAAATCTCAAATTGTTAAGAAACGATAACCCAATAATTAAAAAGAATCAAAACTGTTACTGAAATCGCTAAATCAATAATCCATAATTGATAAACCAATAAAAAAAATTCAGTTTCGAGTATCGATTTATGTTTGGTTTTGAACAGCGCTACTCTCAGCCCATAATCTTTGGGTTTCGAGCTAAAGGTTGGTTTACCTACTGGTGGGAGTTTCTACGTGTCATAATAACCTGAATTTTTGCATCGTGCATCGAACCATCCACACTTTTGTTTCTTTTTCTTTGTTAAAAAAGAAAGAAAGAATAATGTGACATGACATTCCATTAGGAGAGAGAATTGATATTATTATAGTGTATAGAAATAGTTGAGTGATACTATAATCTTAAAAGAAACAAAAGTGATACGACTAGGCAATTTCTACAACATGGATTTAAGAAATTTAATCTTTAATTTATTGATAATTTTGGTTTATGCTCTTAAAGAAAGGTTCAATACTAATAAACATGTGAATGATTTATTTATTTTTATTTTTTTCTTTTGAGGTTCATGCACTCTTCTTGATGTTTTATTCCATGCCTTTGTATATTTAAATATCATAAGAATTCCAAGAAATTTAACAGATTTAAAGCAGAAAAGAGCTTAAAATATTCTTGAACTTGTCACGACCCGAGTCTACACCCTGGACGTGGCCGGCACTTAAGAACCATTGCTGCTCCCCAAGCGAACCCTCATCCTGGCTGACTACAAGCGGAAGACCAACTTAAGCATGCAAAAGCTTAAAATGAATAAAAATTCAGGAAACCTAAATACAAAGCTTTAACTCAAAAGAAAACTCTGAATAAAATAAATTATTCAACTCGCCATAAAATAGGCAACTTAAGTCTTTAAAATATTTAATAAAATAAATAAATAATACAGACTTCTCAACTACTGACTATCATGAAGCCTCTAACTGATAAAGATGGAAGTCGGGACAAGACCCACGACATCCTGACTAAACCCTAAACCCTAAACTCTTGCTCTTGGCGACTGTTGATTGCATAGAGGCGGTTTACTCCTCCATCAATACTAGAAGTAGCTCCTCTAGGTACCATCCTGTCTGGGGAAGCAACTGATGAAGCTTGGGCCCTATTGCTCTAATTTCCACTACCTTGTCTGTTCTTAGGGCACTCCTTCATGAAGTGACCCTCTTGACCACACTTAAAAAAACCTGTCTGGCCATCGCGACACTTACCTGGGTGGGTTCTACCACACCTAGCACATGCAGGAGCCTTACTACCCCGTAGCACCATACTTCCTTGAGGATAGACAAGTCTAGCCCTGAAACTATAGGAATCTCTATTATACCCATAATGCCAACTCTGTATGTATGCAAAGATACATATAACCCTGAAATGTATGTAAAAATACAAATAATCTGATGTATATAAAAAAAATACAAAATACTGTTGTGGGAGTTTCTCTAACCGACAACCATCACATAAGAGCTATTGTGATGATACAACGATCTTTCTCACGCTGTTAGCGCATCCTATACCTTGCCACAGGTATAGGACCTGAACTACTAAGTGGATCCACTAGTCTATGCGAAAAGGATT
>NW_006239066.1:740241-752281 GCF_000226075.1 Solanum tuberosum
GCATAGCGGGAAAGTTGTGTGAACTTCAGACTGTACTCATGAACACTCATAGACTCTGGCTTAAGGGTGAGAAACTCTTTTATCTTTGCCTCTCGCAACTCACGAGGAGAGAAACGGCCCATGAGAGCACTCTCAAACACAACCCAACTCACTGTTATGTTTTAAAAATATACTCCTTTCTATGATTTGAGATTAGCGCTAAAAAACTTAGCTCAAAGGCTATCTTGGAAATCAAGGTTTCCTCTCTTGCTTTATTGTGAAAGCATTTACTCTTTACCTGAAAACTAGCCCAAAGGCTCTTTACTGAAAAACTAGCTCAAAGGCTCTTTTGAAAATCTCAGTTTTCCGTTCTTATTTAAATGTGAAAACATTTACTCTTGTGAATACTTAGTTCCCATATATCATTTTAAAGAAGATGAACTTTACTTTACTCTTTCCTCAACTTCAAAGCTTAAGTCTTAAAACAAAGTTTAAACATTTGTGAAAGACTTCTTAAAATATGGTTCATGCCGAATTATGGACATGAACGACTCACTGCAAGGTTTTCAATAACCATAGATAAACCTCAATACTTGGAACTCAAGAAAATCAAGGATACTACTCATTTCAAGAATGCTCCACTCAGAGGGTTCATGCGGAATTATGAGCATGAACTACTCAATTCAAGGACTCAAACATACTTCTCATCTCAAGACTGTTCGACATATCATGTTCATACGGAATTATGGGCATGGACTTCATGGGTAATAGGTAATAGTCTCATCATTAGGATTATAATCTCGGAAGGGTTAGGAACTCGATACTCAAGACTTAGAACTTGAAGATACTACTCCTTTCAAAGATACTAAACTGATGGAGTTCATGCGGAAGTTATGGGCATGAATGACTTGACTCAAGGGTCAAAATATCCATAAGGAACTCAGGTATACGACTCTTCTCATTCTCATACTTACTTCTCAAAACTTAGTTCAAATTAATAGTTGATCTCAAAGGATTCACAATTGAACTCAAAGACTTTCTTGAACTCTACTCTTAACTCTCTCTTGAATGTGAATTATGAATTCAAGAGTTACGGTTCATGATATGAAGGATCTTGTAATGATAAAGTAGACTCATGAATACATTCTCCTCATCCTCATACTCACTTGCTCGAGTCTTGAAACAAGTTATTAGAAATTGTAGAAGACTCTTCAAAAGGACTTAAAGGACTTTCTTAGAATTTTACTTTACTTTATCAAAAAAAAAAAAAAGGACTTTCTTAGAATGTTCAAAAGAATTCTCAAAAACTTAACTCTTAACTCTACCTTGAACTTGAATTATAGATTCAAGGTTGTGATTTGTGATAGGAAAGATCTCATGATGTTTAGGATTGATTTTAGATAGCTAAACATGAGAAAAGATAAAAAAAATTCACTACTTGGAAGCTAGTCCGCGACGCGGGGACACATTAAAATAATTGGTCGCGAAATAACTTTTGAGGCAGAGAGGTCCGTGACCTCTCTGCGACGCGAAGACAACTTTATGAAATGGGTAGGCAGGTCCGAGACGCGGAGTCAAGTGTCAGATTTGTCCAACTTTTCTCTTCTTCATTTTCTAACCCCAAATCGCCTAAATTCGATTCTTTTGCTCAACTTTTCTTTAGATTCAGATAACCATCACATGTACACAAGAATCTAACTCAAAACTACTTTATAAATCGAAACAACAATCTCAAGAACTCCTAAATCTCAGCCCAATTCAAGAATGAAATCAAATTCAAGAACACATATCAATAACATCAGATTTTCAACTTTCTAGAACGAACTTAACGCTGAAATTTACATGATTGGCGTGTGGGTGAACAAACCCAACACTATGGAAGCTTACATACCTGAAAGAACCATCTTCTTGAAGAACTTGAAGGAAAATCTTGAAAGATGAACCCTAGCCTTGGCTTTTCTTGAATTTCTTGAGCATAGAATCTTGGAGTGGATGAGAGGGTTTAGATTTAAGAAAACTAATTTTCTACACGTTTAGGAAAATTTAGATGACCTCCTAAGGGTTTTTAGGATTAAAATACCCCTAAAAAAATAATAAAAACGAGCTAGGAGTCGGTATAATTTTTCACCAGGCAGTGAGGTTCGTATTGGCTCCGTAACGCGGAGCCATCGCGGAGCTGCTGCCAGGTTTGTGCGTCATTAGTAAATCAGTCATAACTTTTTACTTAGAGCTCAGAATTTAGCAAACTCGATGGCGTTGGAAAGAGGACTCGAAGGGCTTTAATTTATATGTTGTTGCTCACCTAACTCATCCTGTACTAGGAGTTATGGTCGTTTGAAATTTGACCAAAAACTTAAGAAAAACTAGAAATGACTTGAATGCTTTTCTCTTCAGTTCTTCTTGGAACTCAATGTGCTACATCTAGTGACCTTAATACTCAAGAAATTTTAAATTCCTTGCAAAAATCTCACTCACTACGAAGAACAGTTCAGGCCTTAGCTCAAAAAAATTCTGGGGTGTTACAGAACTATTGAAATTGGTATAAAAATACCCTCCGTTAACCTACTGGATCTATAATACCCTTGATGTCAATCTTTACGGCCCTATAATACCCTTATTACAAACGACCTCATTAGCAAATATAATTAGAGTTTTCATTTAATACGTGGCATCCTGTGATTCGTTGAAAATTTAATTAATCTAAACAAATTAAATCCCAACCCAAACTTGGATCCACCTATTAATCACCCGCCCCATCTAGAAGCCCCAATTTCCCTTACGTTTCTGTCCGTAAAAGAAACATTGATTCAAGGTCAAAATATTGTGATGGATGAATCAAAAGGCCCAAATTTGTGATAGATGAATCATTTTTTTATAACAATTATGAAGAACCTGTCACTTTCTAGCTCATACATAAACTCTCGATCGTGGGACTCCAAGAAATCCCTTAAGTATGCATATTGTGGAATTGATTCGATTGATCTGGACATGAATGGGTATTGACACTTCAATTCAGCAACTATACAAAATGGATATGAAATGCAGGACTCAAACTATTCATAAGTCGAGAATTGATTCTGAACTAAGATACTTTACCGATGTTGATTTTAATTTGGTGGAATGGACATTAAGAAAGAGGTTTATCATGAAAATAAAGTACACAATGGTGAGAAGTTTGAAAAAAATAAAACATATCTTGCAGGTCCCAAAAATTTTGGTCTGCAAAGGGAAGCACCCTCAAATTGATTCTCAAAAATCTAACAAGCCACCAAGAACAAGGAGAAAGTCTTTTGATGAAACATCTTTTTCAAAAAAGAATTGGGAATTCGAAAAATCTTAGCTATGTTCATGAAGAATTCCATAGCAGAAGGAAAGAGAAAATGGACCTGGTTTATAGGTTTTACCTCTTTAGATGATGGGTTTTCTAGTTGGGGCGGGTAGAAATTAATGGGTGGATCCGGATTTAGGTTGAATTTAATTTGTTTAGATTAATTAAATCTTTAACGAATCGCAGGATGCCACGTATTAAATGAAAACACTAATTTATATGTGTTAATGGGGTTGTTTGTGATAAGGATATTATAGGGCCGTAAAGATTGACGTCAAGGGTATTATAGAGCCAGTAGGTCAACAGAGGGTATTTTTGTACCAATTCTAATAGTTCAAGGGTATTTTAGACTCTTTTCCGTATTTAAAATAATTCTCTAGTCATTAGTAAGAAGAAAAAAACATAGTGAAGAAGAAATACAAGTGCACTCATAAAAAAACATTAAGTAGATGAAGAGAAGAAAAATGTGCATTTTTTGTACACAATATTAGCTCGTGTTGATTATGACAAGAAATTGTGATAAATTTGCATATACACAAGTTTGAAATTACTCACTTTTTGAATGCAATTTTGCAGAGTTAAATTGGAGAGAGAAAAACTTGGTATAATACTAATATAAGATGTGACACTAATTAGTAACTCTGTAAAGTAGATAGTAGCATCTCAAGTAGGGACCTTGTAAGAAGGGTCAACCATTTTCAAAATGAACAAGTTGCCAAGATCACCTCTTGATACCCTGTCAAAAATAGGATAAAGAATTAGAATGGTACAAGAATGAAGTGACATAATCAGCCTAAACTCATTTGATCCGTACAATCCGTTTAGAATTTAATGAGTTGAACATAAAATACATAGTTGATGGACTAAATTTGGGCAAACCCAACTATCTAGACGCAAAGGACTTGTTTGTATGAATTTATGTCATATATATGAACACTTAATTGGAAACATTTGATTGAGAATGTTCATTAATATAAAGAAAGAATAAAAGTTGAGACGGGTTGAGCTGCTATTACTCGTTATTTAACTTATCTTAGCCTAAGTAAATTTTGAATAGGATTGGGCATTGACTCAATTATCAATTTTTTATCTGCCCAACTTCAGTCCAAATTGTCCATTTGTCACACCCCTAAGAAATAGTATTAATATTTGAAGATAGTAATCAATTTCTGATCATACAAGTTCATTCAGTAAACGTGCTATGCAGAATGGAGTTAGTTCAAGATAACCTTGAACTGCAGTATCAAATTCATCTCTTGCTACACCATAAAGCATAGTTGATTACAGAGTGACTAAATTGGCTTAATTGCCCTTCGTTCAGAAGCTCAAATTCCTAAAAACAAGGTACTATCACTAGTACATGAAGTGTTACTTTGTGTTGTCATCAATGTACTAAAGAATCTAATCCTTCCGTGTTGGGATTTATGTAGTTTGATGATTGACAAAGAAAGATGAAACACGTCAACATGATCCAAAGGTACGCTGCCACAAGCAGTACAATTTGGAAAAGTTTTTAAAATAAATTAAAATAAGAGTGTAGAAATTAAGGAATGGATAATGCTAATTTCGTGATAAAAACCCAAGGAAATACACATCAGATAAATTGAAAAGAAAGAATCAATGAGTTATATTCAAAGAAGGAGTCTAAGGAGGCAAGGAGTTTTAATTGAAGGAGTCTCACTTGAAATAGAGCTCTTTAAGTTACTACTGAATTGAAGACTTGGAGCTCGACTATAACACAAGAATCAATGAATTTGATTTGAAGGAGTCTAAAGAAGCAACGAGTTTGAATTGAAGGAGGAGTCTCACTTGAAGTAGAACTCGAAGTCAAGAAAGTTCAAGTCAATGAGGAGTTTGAAGTGAACAATAACTCTACGAAGAATTGTGCTTAAATAGAGGTGTAGTCATCCAAAATACTTGTGCACTTACCGAGCAAAAAGAGCAATTGAAAAATTGACTTCGCAAACGCATCTTCTTTGTGATTGAATCTTGATGTAATCTTAGTTTAGTGAGTTATAAACTGAATTAAGAGTGTTGTCTTCAGGTTGTGATAACTCGAAGAGTTGGGAACACATATCTTGGGAGGTTTGTGTTGAAGGTTGGAAATTAGAGTTAGTTCCTAGGATTGAAAGAGTTGTAATCTAAATCCATAACTTGAAGTTAAGGAATTAGAGTTATTTTCGTAGGTTGCAAAGTTTGTAATCTATTTCCTGTGGAGGCTCAGTGATTTAGTGACGCTGGAGTTAAATCCTGCAGGGGTACAGGTCGTGGTTTTTTACACCTTTTGAGTTAGGTGCTTTCCACGTAAAAATATTGTGTTTTTACTTACTGTTCTTAATGCTTTTTTTGGAACACGTTAGGCAACCTGTCTCACACTTAGGCAAAAAGTTATGTTAGTAAATTACTAGGTCGTGCAAACTATCCTTCAGCAACTACACAAAAAGTGTGAAATAAAGTAAATCAACACAAGGATTTTATGTGGAAAACTCAACTCCCAGGAGTCGGAAACCCCAATCTCCCTCTCTTGTAAATTAGTGAATTACCACTAAATTTGGGCTAACTACCATAGCACATCCCCCCCCCCCCCCTACAATGCACCTGATTGTAGCTAACCTATTCAACAAATCTAGTCAGTCAAGTAAGCACTAAAAATACAAAACAACTTAATACAAATCACTAGGAATGTAAAGGTTTATAATTTACAGCATACCGGATCAACTAGACAACAAGAACTATTATGGATAAAACTTAACAGGGACAATCGATGTTACTCTCTCCAATATAGTTTTGAAATGATGCAGTTGCCGCCAATGATCATAATATGGAACGTCCCTTTTTATAAATATAATTGATACCATTGTGTTTCAAATAGTGTGAAGTCAATTGGTTCTAAAAAGTTTGAAAGCAATTTTTGAACTAGCCATCACATATTGCAAAGATTTTATGGGTTCTGCTAACTTTACTCTACTAATTACTGTTTGGTTATCTACCTTTTTTTAAATTTATGTAATTAAATTTTATACATATTAGGATAGAAATCTCAGAAAATATACTTCGTACTTTATGTTGTATTTTATGTTGTATGCATGTTATGATTAAAAATGACATGAATTTAAAGATTATGTATACTTGTATTGAGATTTTATTAACTGATATATAAGTTGGTTCTATGCATGAAATAATGTGACATTTTTTTTCTGGAATTTGAATAAGTGTTTAGGCTTGCTACTTGCACTAATATTTGCCTTTTCAGTATCTTTTGCTCCATTAATTGAGATTTCGTCTTTCTTTGTATTATGTAACAATACCCAATTAATTTTTACTCGCATGAATAAATTTCTCTTAATAGGGGATTACACCAGGTATGTTGTTGTAGAGTAAATTTCTCTTTAGTGATCAACAAAGAGCTTCTCTTTACCCTTCTTGAGTTTATAATCTAACTCATAACAAGAAAGGGCTAATCTTAAAAATATATATATATACATTTTTAAACATAAATATATACAAAATATTTCTCCATATAACAAGCCATTTAACTCCATGAATTGATATTTTTTAAAATTATAGAGGAAAGAATGTTCAATTCTCTTGATTTCTTTATTTCTAATTATTGCAGAAAAAATTTATTACTCCATATAACATAGTCTTCAGGAAGGTTTCTGCTAGTTTGATTTTTGAAAGAAAGAAATGGAAAAGGGAATAAATTGAATAAGAAAAAAAGAAAAAAAATGAAGAAAAAAGGGAGAGAGAAGGTGGAAGAAGCCATGGCTTCTAATCTGTAAAGCGGAAGTAGCTGCGAGTTATAGAAAAAAGAGAAGGAAATGTAGAACAAGAAAAAGATAGAGAAAAAAGGGAAATGAAATCATCACTGCGAAGCACATTCATACTGAAAAAATGCTATTAAAATTTTTAAAAATTAATATTTGAACGACTTCAATTATACAGTTCTTATTATATATGAAGTATTCTACTTGAAATACAACTTCTTTTTATAAGCCAACAACAATAACATACTCAATGAAATCCCACAAAGTGGGGTCTAGGGAGGGTAGAGTGTAAGCAGTTCTAACCACTACCTCTTTGAGATAGAGAGGTTGTTTCCGAAAGGTCCTAATTTAACTATTAATTTGAGCAATGTAAGCTATGACTGCTAATGTTTCATGTCTTGAAATATTTACTCAGAAACTTTGCTTTATAATATTGATTTTATTTTACAAAACTGTGTACTATATGACGCAGCATACACATGCAACCGAGAAACTAGTATGAAGTAGACATACCATGTTAACAGAATTAAGCGTCGGCTTCTAAAGACTCAAGAATACATGAATTACAACATAATACATAAACTCACCTCAATTCTTCATCCAAGTAAGTAATTTCAAGCTCACCTCTAGCTCTTCCAGGAGCTTTAATAGGTATCTGTCAGCCAACAACGACGAGGCCGAAGTATGTTATGATACATTGAGAGAACACAAAAGGTTTGAAAAAAGAATAAAAAAATACTGATCCATATTTGTGCTCTCATGTTATGTACACCCTCCACAAACTGTCATGAAGTTACATTAACAGCTCATTCTATTTTTTATTTTATTTTTTGTATTTGGAACAGTGAAGTGTATAGAATGCATTACAAACAAAATAACCCTTTGTAGTAAAGTTATGAGTAAAGAATGTGGAACTTACTAGTCCAGCAATTTTGAAATAATCAAACTTTACTGCCACCTTTTGTGCATTCAGAGGGGTCAAATCTGCAGTAACCTTCAGGACATGATTGAAGACGTAAATGATAAAATTTGGAAAGATGCTACTAAAGAAAGAAATAAATGACAAGATATATGTACATATTTTGCTTGGCCAACAATGATTTAACTTTCGCATTTGCTTTCTAGTTAATTAATATGCTTTCTCTCTTCTATAGAGCAAATGTGCAAGGAAACACGCCATTTTTATCCACTTGTTAGAACTTACAGTGACCTATGCATTGTGTTATCGTTTTCGATTAGACAAAGGTTAAGTCACTGTGATATGAAGGGTTCTCTTAAACCTTATGTAGTTGAGGATGATTACCATAGAAGGCTAACTTTCTACCGAACTTCAGATTCATCTTAATAGAATACGATACGCTAACAGTTTGGAACAGTACAATCAAAATTTACAGGAATTAGCAGTTTGTCCTTTGACTTATTAGGGACTTTTGAAACTTTAATTTAGTATCGAAGATCCAAATCATAAAAATTAGGTAGAAGGGACATTTTTTAATTAGTGTTAATGACGCATATCTTAAAAATCCACAAGTTTACTTATTTACAGAAATCCCCTATTCCTCTTCCCCCTCCTCCACAGTCATCTCTCTTCCACTTCCTCCATCTCCACCACCACCTTCAAACAACTGGCAAATGTTTAAACATCTACTCATACAACTAGCAGATGTTTAAGCATCTCTCCAAACAACTAGTTGTAGCCTTTAATCTTTTTGCATACATGCCAAAGAAAATCTCTTCTAAGCTTGTCCAATATTTTCAACACCTTTGAAAGTAATAAGAATAGTGACATAACATAAGTTGGAAGAGCCTCTAGCAATGTTGTCTCATATATCCACATCCTTGTGTTTATTACCCAAAGGCATGCCCAAATAAACTGTGGGCATATTATCTACTTTGCAACCCAGATATCTGCCAGACACTGAATATTGTCCACCTCCTTAATAGGGAACAAATTGTTTTTCCCCCAATTTACTTTTAGACCTATGACAGCTTCAAAAAATAGTAAGATTGTTTTGATGAATCTTATATTTTCTTCCTTGGGTTCACAGACGATGATTGTGTCATCTGCATATAGTAAATGACAAATTTCTTAAATTCACCATTGTTTCCATTAATCTGGAAGTCTTTATTCTGGCTTTTTTGTATGGCTATCCTCATCAACTATCAAAACCTTCCATTGTAAGGATAAACATAAGGATGATAGAAGATCAACCTATATAATTCTCCTTTCATGGGAAAAAGCCCACTGGTTCATCATTCACAAGTTCATAAATCTTGATAGTTTTGATGCAGAATTTGATCAACCCACCCATCTACTGTAGAACCTCTCTAAATTAATACTTGGTAAACTAATAAACTCTCTAAGATAATATTTTTCTACGGTCCCTTCTTGGACCAGTGGAAAAAATCACCAATTTTGATAAGATAATATATTTTCTAAAACAATTTAGTGAAATATGATTTTATTTTATTTTATTTTTTGTTAAAATTTAAATATATGTGAAGTTCATCTATAAATTTTCTTATTGCATCCAAAAGTTCTGATGTTGTTTTCTCAAACTGCACCCAAAAAATTGAGAAAAGTTCTAGACGCGATTAGTGCTTCCTTATGCATAACTTGTTCCAAAAGTATTGTATCGTGTTCAACTTCATCATCAACATTTTTTCTCCGATGGTATCCACAATTTCTTTTAAGCTATGGACCTCTGGACATGTATTGTTTTCACCCGGATAATCTAATAGGCTATATATTGACATTCATTTTATAACGGTAACTAAGATTATTAATCCTGACCTCAAATTCATGAATGCCATTTTCACAAAAGAGTTCATTTAAATTCCTTGGGGTTTCATTCCCCGAACGATGTAATCAAAGTTAACCTTTTCATTAAATCTCGAAAACACTCTTTAAATTAATACATATTAATTTATCAATTAAATAATACCTCCACAAATTACTTATATTTCATGGTCCCAACAATATTAATTTAGAGAGGTTTTACTGTATCTCCAAAGCCCATTTGCTTTTCAGTGGACAACATAAACTTCAAGACTTTAGTTGACATGATCATATGTACTTCCAATGTCCAGCTTGCACATTACCCTAGGGTCATTTCCTCTCATTCTTGAGACAACACATTCACTTGTAATAAGAGCAACATCCATTATTTATCTCCCTTTAGTGAATGTCATCTGATGTTTGATGCAGATTGGAGTGGGGGTGGGGGTGGGGGGACTGATAACAAAGAAGATGAAGTACTCCTACCTGTACACCTATTATTTCCTTTTTGTTTAAGCAATAAAAGTTAATCGAATAAATAATAGAGAAAAACTAATAAAAGTAAGGAAGGGCATATTTGTCAATTAATATTTTATTTATATTATGATAAAAAAGTTTAAATAATAGTTACAAGAAAATCAAAATAAGAAAAGTAAGTGTAATATTGAAAACCATAAGGCAGGTCAAAGTGATGAAACGAAACCTGAGGGAAGGTCACGAAAAATTAGCTCTAAATATTAATGCAATAGTCACAACCTTGAGATATATTTATAATTAGCAAAGAGCTCCAACAATGGCCACACACACGAACTTTCACTATATCCTCCAGATTGTATGACATTAAACTCAAAACCGATGTTGATAATCTACCAGTTAGGAGTAAAAGAGTACACTATGCACACAACTCTTATGATGATAACCAGAAGTCACAAACTTGTGGCTGTTTATTGAGGTCAGTGAAACACATCCCATAACTCATGGACTGAGATCAATAAATCGAAATTATAAGCTTAATGCTTGTGACATAGAGAATGAAACCCGACATGATTTCAGAGAAAATCTCTAGAAGCCTTGCATATATTCTTCTTTTTCTTATTTGTCATGTTTCTCTTCAGTTCTGTGGTTTGCTCCAGATAGATATCAGATAAAGTCCAAAAACTTGTGGTGAATTGGTTATGGAAAACAAAAGAGAAACCCAAGAATCAACAAAATCTAAAATGTGCACACTGAAGAACTAGTTAAGGTGGAGAGAAAAGAAGAAAAAATAGTACAAATCAAGACTCTTCATCTGAATTGCAGAGATAAATCCAAGAAGCAATTTAAATTGTGTCAGAAAATATGTGGGAGGAGACTAGTAAGTGAATGCTGAGGATCAAACCGTTAAAGAGCAAACAGACTTTAGGAATGAGATTAAAGGTGCACCAATATTTTCCATGTAAAAGAAGAAGGATGATTTTGAGTCTAAACCCAAAGATAAGGGATTATTTTTAAATTTTTCTCTACGCAAATGTAATCCTGATAAAAATGGAGTTGGCATAACTAAGCCTTTAGTTACTTCTGTTACCATTTTATTGTGTTAGGAATTGAAATTATATTATTCAGTAAAGTTCATAAAAAAGAACTTGCACCATCCTGAAAATTCAATCAGAATATTCTGCTTAACAAAAATTTAACAAAGTAATTCTAGAGGCGATAATGTGAAGAAGATATATTGAAGAAATTCAACAGTAGTGAAACAAAACGACGTATACTAATTCTAAGCTCACCATAACAGATCAAACCTAATCATAATATAAAACTGTCATACTTGGGCAGAACTTGCACTCAGTACCACAGTTATGACAACTACAGATAAGGTTTGTGATGTCCCAGTAATTTAACAAAAGGCTATTATTCTGGTTAATGTGCGGAACTGGTAGTTGAGGAATTCATAGAAGTGGTAGTGTGGTAGTATGGTAGGTGAGTAATTTATTTTAACCATTTTTATTATAATATTTTTTGTCAAGTGTCTTAATCTTGATACCTCTTTAATATTATTTTTTAGGGTTGCGGAATTCATGGTAAAATGTAATAATATTTATTGTAATATTCTTCCAATAGTTGTTTTAATCTGAATATTTCTTTAATATTATTTATGATATATTCTAGATATAACATATCTTGGGTTCTTTGGTACATATATAAATT
>NW_006239066.1:752473-754265 GCF_000226075.1 Solanum tuberosum
TTTAATATATCTTCTGATTCGTTATCATTAAATATTTTTCCCATATTATTTTTCTTAATTCAATTATTTCTAAGTATATATAAGATTAAAATTTCATAACTTTTTATTATTTCATCGTGCATGTATGTAGTCATGTTCCTTATCATGCAGGTTTTTTATTTCAAATTATTCCTTCCTATCATATTCATAATTGATTAAATTCATATTAGATCATTATGAACTAGAACTATAGCTATTTTACAATCATCTATTATCTTCCACGTACTATACTACTTTATGCTAATATATATCTACCTTATTACTATCTTCCACGTACTATACTACTTTATGCTAATATATATCTACCTTATTACTATCTTCCACGTACTATACTACTTTATGCTAATATATATCTACCTTATTACTATCTTCCACGTACTATACTACTTTATGCTAATATATATCTACCTTATTACTATCTTCCACGTACTATACTACTTTATGCTAATATATATCTACCTTATTACTATCTTCCACGTACTATACTACTTTATGCTAATATATATCTACCTTATTACTATCTTCCACGTACTATACTACTTTATGCTAATATATATCTACCTTATTACTATCTTCCACGTACTATACTACTTTATGCTAATATATATCTACCTTATTACTATCTTCCACGTACTATACTACTTTATGCTAATATATATCTACCTTATTACTATCTTCCACGTACTATACTACTTTATGCTAATATATATCTACCTTATTACTATCTTCCACGTACTATACTACTTTATGACATCACATACCTATTTTATGGCTTTTACTACTTATTTTAATGTCCACCTACTATTTTTACTATTCCTACTTTACACCTTGCAAAATACTATTCCTACTTTACACCTTGCAAAGTGCTTTACGACTTTTCATCTTATCTTTGTACTATTTAGTTCTTGACTACTTTACATTGCTTTATATCTTTACATATTGTCCTTGTCCTCTTCTGCTCTTTGTCTTGTTTGGTCATTCCAGCTGTACATCTGGAATTATATTATCTTCTTCGTTGCATTTTGAACATATATGATCAGGGTATTTATGTCCAATTAACTTGCAATATCTGGTTAATAACTCTGTTGAAATAAATCCTGCCTTTAGTGCTCTTGTCGTAGGTCGTTCTTCTGGCTAACTCTCTTATATGTAATAAATGTTTTATGTAGTTCCAGTATTCCACTTAGTTCCTCTCCGTCATATGTATATATTGTATTTAATAGTCCATAGTTATAACATGTCCTTACTAAGTTGGCGTTAGTTTTCGGTTGTGCGATCAGTTTATTATAGCCTTGTAACAGTGAATTTTAACAGGATGGGAGAAACATAAAACAAAAGTAAAAATTGAGCTAATTGATAATAATAGTATAATAACCCAAAAACCATTAAAGTATAATTTTAATGATTTAACAGAATTTAAGATACATATAAATGAATTACTAGAAAAAGGATATATACAAGAAATCAATAGTAAGCACACAAGCCCGGCATTTATCGTAAATAAACATAGTGAACAAAAAAGAGGAAAAAGCAGAATGGTTATTGATTATAGAAATTTAAATGCAAAAACCAAAACATATAATTATCCGATACCAAATAAAATACTAAAGATAAGACAAATATAAGGATATAATTATTTTAGCAAATTTGATTGTAAATCAGGATTTTATCACTTAAAATTAGAAGAGGAATCTAAAAAACTAACAACATTCACTGTTACAAGGCTATAATAAACTGATTGCACAACCGAAAA
>NW_006239066.1:754365-756162 GCF_000226075.1 Solanum tuberosum
ATGAATTCCTCAACTACCAGTTCCGCACCGAAAAATGTATTGTGTTCCTCTTCCTATTTTATAAACTAAACCAATCTACGAATTAGGTAAGTTAAGAGAAACAAGATATAGGGTAAGACATAGTGAAAACTTAGCAGTTCCACCTAACACCTGTCATAAGCAACACAGCTGAAGGAAAATGTAATCCGAAGTGTGTGTGGGAATTTGGCATTAAAGGAAACTAACTGGAAACAACAAATTAGCTAAGTATATTCAACAGAACTACACATTATTGATTTAAAAAAAAGAAATCTTGTGCATTTCAATCTACAATAGATTAGCTGTACAATTTGGTTTTATGGTAAAATTAGTGGTTTGAAGCTTTCCTAGTCTCTTAAAACATGAGAAAAGTGTAGGTTGTTTGAAGGAATAGTATATGGGATTTCTAGAATATTTTTCTCCTCATCTTCTTTATGCTTTTCGCTATGTTTTAATACCATAATTACATTCATATAATATTAAATCTTAAACCCTTTTTTTTCTCTAGAGACTTCTTTCCGTAGAAGTTCCATCCTCTAGTTCATAAAGATCAGGGACAATTTAATTAGAACTCTGAAAATATCAGAAATGGCAGCTCAAATTCAAAAGTTAATTCCATTTGAGGTTTGTTCGATCACCAAACTTCAGGGGAAAATCAAATTTAAAGTATCATTATCTGAATTACAAAAGGAAATCTAAACAATTCTTTCCTGTTTTCCCCCATAATTCAACCATGAATTCTAGTTTCAGGTTAGTCTGAAAGACGAAAGGAAAGAGAAAAAAGAAACTGTAAGTTCATGGCCTTTGGTCATTTAATAGAACATTTCGTAGAAACAAGAATCCAATAAAGGGGAAGGATACTAAAATCAATTTATAGGTTTTGCAGGCTCATAAATAGAGAGTATTTCCACGATTACTAGTACGAGTAAATAATAGAGTTAACTTCTCAATAAATTTCAATATAACATTGTTAGGTATGTCTAAAACAAAAAAATTGATTCCAAATCAAATACCTGGTTGAAGAAGGGACCTCCTTCCATATTCTGAGCCCGAAGTGTATCGACATTTATTGCTTGGTAGTTCAATCTAGATCGCAAAATCTTGGGTCTCTGTTCAAAATATTAAGCTATAAGTACCTTCATTTGTATAACTGTTCGAAATAACAAGAAGATTAACATCAACACAATACTGGCTACTTGATCATACAGTAGCTGAGATAAGGGAACTAGAAAGTGCTCAGCACTCGGTATTTCACCCTCTTCCTTTACCTGACCTTTCTAAGCAATTGAGCACGCAATCACATACCAATTACTAATCTTGTCTTTAGTAAATACTGCCTTGTACAGTAAAATAGAAGAGACAACTAATTCCGGTCATCAATTACAAAAATTAGACCAAATAGGGTCCAATTCAGAATGATCTGAAGGATCTTTATGTTCTCTTCATAAAGATGACAGTTCATTACATGTGAATAATGCAAGTGATCAAGAATGGGCCTCAAACAAGTATTTTATGTGATAACCCAACCCCTAGTTTGGAGTATTTACGTTCCATTTTATGTTTTGGAACTTCCTATTTGTTGGTTTAATATTTTCGGACTTTTTGGTACAGTTTAGGTTGAGATCCGAGGGGTTTCGGATAAAAATTTCCATTTCAGCTGATGCTGATTCCTGGTACAGGCAATGTTATCGCGATCACAGTTAGGGAAAATGATGTGCATCACAATTGTGTACCCCCCCCCCCCCCCCCCCCCCCCCCCCCCCCCGGGATCTTTAAGCA
>NW_006239066.1:756685-766878 GCF_000226075.1 Solanum tuberosum
TAGATATGTGCCCCCCCCCCCCCCCCCGCCTTGCCGCAATCGCATAGAGTAAATAGGGGGTCAAGGTCTAGGCTTTTTGGCCTTTCCGAAATCATGGTAATGATCGTGCTGGGTCCCGATCAAGCTGTAGGCAATCGTGTGGGCACGTGGCGATCATGATGAAGGTTCACTCGAGTATAAAAGTCAGATTTTCTGGATATCTTTCATTGTACCACCATTTTTGGATATTAGAAGCTTATTTTGAGGTGATTTTAGACAAGGATTTGATTAGATGTTGGGATAACAACAACATACCCAGTGAAATTCAACTATGTGGGACCTGGGGAGGGTAGAGTATACGCAGACCTTACCACTTCCTCGTGGAGGTAGAGGTTGTTTCAGAAAGACCCTCGACTCAAGTGCATCAAACCTTAGTAAAGGAAATAGAAAAAAATGAAGAAAGCATAGCAGTTAATAAGAAAAGCAATGTAAAGTCTACAAGAAAAAAATAATAACAGCATATGGCAAGAACTACAAGGGTACGACTAGAACTACGACATGCACTAATAAGCCTTAACCTTTGCAAGGCAAGACAACTTAACCCTTACCAACCTTCTACCTCAGTATGTGACCTCTACTCCTTCCTATCTAGACTCATGTCCTCGGAAATATGAAGTTGTGTCATGTCCCATTTAATCACCTCTCCCCAATACTTTTTGATCTACCTCTACCCCTCCGCATACCCCCAACAACCAGCCTTTCACACCTCTTCACTAGGGCAGCACACCTCCTCTTCACATGCCCAAACTATCTCAGTCTCGCTTCCCTCATCTTGTTCGTCACAGAGGCCACTCCTACCTTCTCTTAGATAATCTCATTCCTAATCTTATCGCTCCTAGTATGTCCACACGTCTATCTCAAAATTTTCCTCTCCACAACATGCATTTTCTAAACATGTGAGTTCTTGATTAATCAGCACTCCACCCCTTACAACAAAGACAGTCTAACCACCACTCTGTAAGACTTATCTTTAAGTTTAGATGGTAACTCTTATCACACAAAACTTCAGAGGCAAGCCTGTATTTCATCCATGCCTCCCCAATGCGATGTGTGACATCAACATTAATGTCCCCACTACCCTGTATTACGGACCCAAGATACTTAAAACTTTCTCTCTTGGTAATGGTCTGTGCGGCAAGCGTTACTTCCACGTTTGCTTCATCCAAAATAACACTGAATTTGCACTACAAATACTTCATTTTGATCCTGCTCAACCTGAACCCTTTAGACTCAACAACTTGTCTCTAAACATCCAACCTAGCATTAACTCAGTTTCGTATCTCACCAATCAGTTCCGCAAATAACATACACCATGGAACCTCCTCCTGAATCACGTCAACTCATCCATCATCAAGGAAAATAGGAAAGGGCTAAGACTGATCCCTAATGCAGTTGCATGTCAACTTGGAAGTACTCTGAGTCTCCTCCCACTGTTCTAACCCGAGTCTTGACTCCATCATACATGTCCTTTATTGCCCTAATATAAATCATCGGGCCACTTTCATTTCCAAATGTGTTTTCAACTCTTCCAATTGTCCTTGTTTTTATATGGATATCCGGTATGATTGAGATTTCAAATCTCCATCCTCCTTCGTCAATATGAATTGATGTCTATCGGCAACACTCTATGGGAGGCTTCTTTATGCATATTTTGGCCCAAGTTTACTGGATCATATTCTTTGTGTCCTTATCAATTCCCACAAAGCCCCCACATAAATTACCAATGACATTAAACATTTTTAATGACCATGCATATGTTGGGATCCCAAAAGCTTTAATCATGCGATGTTCTTCTTTCTTGGCTGTGAGTTCTGATCCAGCGATTGAAGACCACCATTGAAGAGTCAACCATCTCCCATTCCAAAACCAATCACCAGCTAACCGCCTCCTTCCTCGATGGAAGCTCAAAAAGGAATTGATTATGGTTCACCAGTATCACCTTCAAGGTGGAGCATATTTTCCATCTACTAATGAACCATTTTTGTATAGCTTTTGGATTGGGGCTATGATGAAAGGAGTTGTTGAAGCATCCGATCAAACTTTTGGCTATAACTTGATGGCTTTCCATATCCAGATCTGCTACATTACCATTTCGAGTTTCATTGGGGGAAACCTTGGTAGAAGATGGCCATTGTGGAAGCCTAGCTGACTCAACATGTGATTTTGATGGGGAAGAGAGATTAAATCTAAGATTGCTGTGATTTCCCAGAAATCGAAGAATTTTGATGGCAATGTCTCTGCATCCTTTGTTTGTACTGCTTCTGGAATACTGATTGCATTTTTCTGGTGACCTAGCCATGTTTCAATTCTTACAAAGCGGACAAAGTAATTATAATTTTGATAGACTCTATAGATATATGTATTGAATTTCCTTCCCCATCTCCTGTACAGATTTCCTTTTCGTTTCGAAGCATTGTATAGATTCTCACAAACTCATCTCAGATTGTCTTATCTAGCTCGTAAAATGCCTATATACAGTTGAATCGTGACATTCACAAACTCAACAATCTACCCAGCTGGTTCGAATTTCAACAATGTCTACAGTTCCATTAAAGGACCTAGAGGCATGACATTCAGTAAAACATTTAATGATGGTTATAGTTTTCACCTGAATCTGTAAAATTGACTTTGATGTAGTGTATATAAGTTCCCATTTTCCATTGAGAAGACTTGAGTTGAGGGGCTCCTTTGTTGGATTGCAAGCTTCAAGTCTGCAAGCAATCTAATCAAATAACATTGTGTTGAGAAACTAAAAGAAACATAATGCGCACACAATCAGTGAGAAAACTAATATAAGGAGCAATTATATGGATCATCTTTGGTAGGAACTCTTGCTAACCTAACTTTATAGACATTGAATATCTAAACAATGATAATTGCAATGAGCTCATTAATTAATAAAGCAAACCTGATCAATTATCTGCTGGTCTTGAGGAGTGGCGTCAGCGCCACGATCAAGAGGTGCAATAGCTTGAAGAAGCTCTTGTTTAATGGGTGTAGGGTCTTTGGTCTTGTTGAAGAAAGCAGGGAAGAATGAAACATTGGTCTGCCATTTTTTATTGAGAGGAGAAATGTTAGTATTATTATTATGAGGATGAGTATTTTGGATAGAAGGGAAAGAGAAAAAAGTGGAATAAGAGAGATAAAGTTTGGTTGAAGCAACATGAGTTAGTGGAGGGGATAGTGAGGATAAGGCCATGGGAATGCTGCAAATGAGTTTCTACTTTCTACTTCACAGGAACGGAACATTTATTTGGTCTCTTAATTAAATTAAATCAGAAATATGGTAATTATCAAATTTTACAAGCAACTCTCCATTGTACGCCCTAAGCACGCCCAATGTTCAAGGCTCACTTAACAAATCTTATACAAATTATGTATTGAATTCTTTAGTTAACATTATTGACCCTTATAATTCTTGAATGAATGATACTTATTGTTTTTTAATCTATAGAAATAAGAAGATCCAGAGTAACTCAAATAACAAGTTGTAGTATCGTATAATTACAATTTGGTAACATTGTGAGGGTGATCATATATTACGTAACATTTCTATTAAAAATACATAGCGGAATTTTACTTTTTCACTTATCATTGGTCTTCATGTTTTTGTAATATGCCTCAAAATTATCATATTTTATTTAGCTATTTGAAAGTAACTTTATTTTTATTCATGATGGAGTGATGTTTTCATTATAATACTAGTAAGTTTTCTTGATTATTTTCTTTTAGGAGGTAAATTGTATAGTATGATAATAATATATGTTTAGAAAAAATGATTATTTATACTTGTATAATCATGTTAGAAGTTTTATTTTCTATGAGTTCCTTGGTCATGTTTGTAATTATTTCAAACTATTGATGTATTTTTATAATTTTGTGTTATTATTATATTATATATTGTAAATAAAAAATTTAAAGATTCATAGGGCTTACTCCCCACGTCTTGAGGCTTACGCCTCCCCCTATGGTAAGTAAAACCTCCACCTCACGCCCCGCCTTTTAAAACACTGTATCAGATCCTAATTTTTAATTTGGCTTAACACTCATTTCGTATCACTATTCACATCGATTTCAAATTTCAAATTTCAAATTCTTAATTTTTTTAAAAACAAATAAAGCTTGAAAATATAGCTAAATTATCTCTTTTTTGAGTTTTTTTATTTGAAAAACCTTGCCGCGTGACATTCCATATGCATCAAATTTTGTATTTCAATTCCATATTTAGTTTAGCATGTCAACTTCATCATGCCCAGCTTTACAGATTATCAGTCATATCTCACATACTCGGTACATTCAAAGTACTGATCACATACCTCATTTGCCTACATTTACAATGTGATGTAGATTTGGGATCCTAGTCAGTTAGATCGCAGCTTCCGTCCAACTTTTCTTATTTCGAGCACTCAAGTTAGTTTGTAATTCTAGTATGTTATTTCTATTCACATGTATTGATTAAGGGGAGCATGAGTCATACCCCGACTAACTTTAATTAGTATTAGTAGAGACTTCATAGAATGTCAGTTAGAATTGTTGTATTCAATCTATTATATTCCAGATTCTTTTCATATTATAGTTGTTGTATATAAAATTTTGTTCAGAAATATATTGAACTAGTATTTCATAATTATGTTTCCGCTCAATCACTTTAGTTCTTTTACATATTGATATTTAGTTGCTCATGATTATGCTAGTATCAAGGGTTTAGCTTGGGGTGACTGGTGACTCTAAGCACCATGTTACAACTAGGGGGTTAGTCTCGAATCGTGACATCTTTGAAGCTTTGCATCCAAACAATCTACGACCTAAGTTCAGTGGAGTCCTCAAAATTCTTAGACGACAATAATCACCACAATTATACATATCGACTTTCTCGATATTCTTTGAATTTTGTGACATATCTAACAAAAGAAGATGAATGGAGATAGAGTAGTAATATGAAAGAAGAGAGATATAAGAAGAAGAAAAAAAGAGAAAGAAGATGATCAACAGTGACAGAAATTGAGGACATATGATTTATAGACTAGAAGAGAATGCAATCATTAGGGGAAGTTAAAGTAAAACGCATTCACAAAATCATTTTACATGAATCAAGACAGTGTCATGTCAATAAAAAGTGCTTAAGTGACTCAAATGTTGAATGATAGATATATTCAAAAGGTACAAATTCTAATTAAAGTGTTCAAGCGAAATATGTGGACAACTTTGAAGGGTCATCAATAACTTAAACTATCTAACTTTTACAAGAATCTCAAATAGGAAAAAGGATTAGTTTCAAGTTTTATGTGGTCATTCAAGTGCGGACAATTTGCTAAGATATCGTATGTTTTTAGCCGCTTCCCTTCCCCATTTCAAGCTTGGAGAAGTACACTTTAGTTTTATCAAAATGGGCAAAAATGTCGGTATGTTAGGTTCCCAAAATAGAGAAAATGAAAAATTACTTTCACCACAGTTTTAACACATCTGCTTCTTAAATCTTACCTAGTCACGAGCAAGGGGAAAAGAGAATTTGGCATCAATAGAAGAGAATCAGATAGGAACACAGCAGGTCATTTAGAAGTTGGAAGGCATTGTTTATGCAGGACCAAATTGTTTATGAACTAGGAGAACTAGTTTCCATCACAAGTTATGTTCAAGCATACATGATATCACATTGTACGAGTCACAAGATATACAGTCTCCTAGACTCCTACTCTAATTTCACAATTTAACAAAACAAATTGACAAATCCAGCAAATTTTCTGGTCTTGAAGACCAAGAGATAAAAGGATGATTCGTGCACGCCACTAGACATTTTTGGCTCTTGAGCTCTCTTGTTCAATCCTGCAAGGCGAAATATTCATTAGGCAATTAGCATACCTCCTGTTTAGATGTATGCTCTTCTCAATCTTCTCCTAACAAAATCATAAATAATAAAGACAAACAGCATTCTGAACCTTATTATTCATGGTACAGCTTTGGTCTCTGATATATGGCAAACGAAAGATCTCCTAACTAGTCATGATCAAGAAAAAATCACTACTTAAGGGAACACAAACAATCGAACAACAGCTGTTGGCCGCCTAACAGTCACTTAAATGAAGCTTGTTGCTTACTTGGATACAACAGCAGATGCAAAAAACTCATGCAGCTAGAGAAGCAATTTGATCAAGTCCTGTGTTCGGGTCTAATGCTTTCAGCTTCAGCAGACTAATGACAACAAATAACTCCTATGATGCAGTCACTTTCTGATACCACAGCGGCCAGCTTTACCAGTTCCCGACTGCACAAATTATGTACCCTTCCTTTTCACAAGGTATATGCTCCCAAAATCTCTTCTATTTTCGTTGACAACTGAAATTTTTTGAGAGCCAACTGGTGCACAGTCTGAAGTTCGGTGGATAATGGACCTGTACCTTAACCCTTCTCCACTTAAATACCAGGATTCTGTCTGCGGCAGAGTTCAAACTTGTGACATGCACCTAATCCACACATCATGCGTTGTGCTCTTACCAATAGACGAAAGCCCTGAGGACTTCTCGAATTCCTCCTTGAGGGCCCAAAACCTCTGAGGTTCCTCATAACTTTTGGTAAAAAGGAATTCACACAACACAAGAATATCCAATTGGTTGTACGAAAGAACCAATTTATAAACATCTGGTAAGCAACTGTCCTTTCTCTGCAAAAGCAAAGGTCGAGGTCATATTGACTGCAGTTGTAACACCTCATTAAGGATTATGACTGGCTTGAAGACTTCCAAGTAGCTGGAGTCATCTAGTTATTATTGCTGAACAGAAGATATATGCATGCAATGTGCTGCAGAAGGCTCAGCAGAGACGATCTGTTGGTTCAGACAAAATCCATTTGACCAGATTTCTATTGTAGCATGGGTATTTTGTCTTTGAAATCCTGAAAAAGTATGACATAGCAGTTAAGTCTCAAAATAACCAAAAGCCAAGGATTTAGTGTTGTCCTTCAGAATTCTATAGTAAGACGAAGAGAGGGAGACACATTGAGAATGCACAACTTGATTTCTCTTTGAAGCTACTAGGGGGTGTGTACGCATGTTCCAAAATAGAAAATAATGCACAGATTACTAGAATACAACCTCCCTAACTAATCATGATTAAGAAAAAATCACTACTTAAGGGAACACAAACAATCGAACAACAGCTGTTGGATAAATCCTATGATGCAGTCACTTTCTGATACCCCAGCTTCACCAGTTCCTGACTGCACAAATTATGTACCCTTCCTTTTCACAAGGTATATGCTCCCAAAATCTCTTCTATTTTCGTTGACAACTGAAATATTTTGAGAGCCAACTGGTGCAGAGTCTGAAGTTCGGTGGATAATGGACCTGTACCTTAACCCTTCTCCACTTAAATACCAGGATTCTGTCTGCGGCAGAGTTCAAACTTGTGACATGCACCTAATCCACACATCATGCGTTGTGCTCTTACCAATAGACGAAAGCCCTGAGGACTTCTCGAATTCCTCCTTGAGGGCCCAAAACCTCTGAGGTTCCTCATAACTTTTGGTAAAAAGGAATTCACACAACACAAGAATATCCAATTGGTTGTACGAAAGAACCAATTTATAAACATCTGGTAAGCAACTGTCCTTTCTCTGCAAAAGCAAAGGTCGAGGTCATATTGACTGCAGTTGTAACACCTCATTAAGGATTATGACTGGCTTGAAGACTTCCAAGTAGCTGGAGTCATCTAGTTATTATTGCTGAACAGAAGATATATGCATGCAATGTGCAGCAGAAGGCTCAGCAGAGACAATCTGCTGGTCCAGACAAAATCCGTTTGACCAGATTTCTCTTGCAGCATGGGTATTTTGTCTTTGAAATCCTGAAAAAGTATGACATAGCAGTTAAGTCTCAAAATAACCAAAAGCCAAGGATTTAGTGTTGTCCTTCAGAATTCTATAGTAAGACGAAGAGAGGGAGACACATTGAGAATGCACAACTTGATTTCTCTTTGAAGCTACTAGGGGGTGTGTACGCATGTTCCAAAATAGAAAATAATGCACAGATTACTAGAATACAACCTCCCTAACTAATCATGATTAAGAAAAAATCACTACTTAAGGGAACACAGAGAATCGAACAACAGCTGTCGGCAGCCTAACAATCACTTTAATGAAGCTTGTTGCTTACTTGGATACAACAGCAGATGCAAAAATCCCATGCAGCTAGAGAAGCAATTTGATCAAGTGCTATGTTCGGGTCTAATGCTTTCAGCTTCAGCAGACTAATGACAGCAAATAAATCCTATGATGCAGTCACTTTCTGATACCCCAGCTTCACCAGTTCCTGACTGCACAAATTATGTACCCTTCCTTTTCACAAGGTATATGCTCCCAAAATCTCTTCTATTTTCGTTGACAACTGAAATATTTTGAGAGCCAACTGGTGCAGAGTCTGAAGTTCGGTGGATAATGGACCTGTACCTTAATCCTTCTCCACTTAAATACTAGGATTTTGCCTGCGGCAGAGTTCGAACTTGTGATGTGCACCTAATCCACACATCACGCATTGTGCTCTTACCAATAGACGAAATCACTGAGGACTTCCCCAATTCCTCCTTTGAGGGCCCAAAACCTCTGAGGTTCCTCATAATTCTTGGTAAAAAGGAATTCCCACAACTCAAGAATATCCAATTGGCTGTACGAAAGAATCAATTTATAAACATCTGGTCGAAAGCAACTGCCTTTTCTCTGTAAAAGCAAAGGTCGAGGATTGACTGCAGTTGTAACAGCTCATTAAGGATTATGACTGGCTTGAAGACTTCCAAGTAGCTGGAATCTTCTAGTTATTATTGCTGAACAGAAGATATATGCATGCAATGTGCAGCAGAAGGCTCAGCAGAGACAATCTGCTGGTCCAGACAAAATCCGTTTGACCAGATTTCTCTTGCAGCATGGGTATTTTGTCTTTGAAATCTTTAGAGCCTGAAAAAGTTGGACACAGCAGTTAGTTTCAAAATAACCAAAAGCCTGAGATTTAGTGTTGTCCTTCAGAATTTGAGAGTAAGACGGAGAGAGGGAGACATATTGAGAATGCACAACTTGATTTCTCTCTGAAGCTATTAGGGGTTAAACAGTGTGTACGCATGTTCCAAAATAGAAAATAATGCACAGATTACTAGAATATAACCTCCCTAATTGATGATATATAATAGATATATTATGCATTCCCTGACCTAATTCATAAATTATAGAATATTTACAAATATCTTAGACAAAATAAAAGAAAGCCACTATATAAGTATTAATCAACAAACAGGAAATGGGACCAAAATAATTTAGTTCAAGTGAGTAATTAAAATAAGAAACTTTCTAAGAAGACAAGTCAAAAGACCAAACTGTCTTCTTGCAGAAAGTACTGCTTCATCCCACATTTGTCTTCAACTGGTCTGCTAGACAAGTGGCAGGTTAGAAAATGCAATGTCTGGGGACTGAGCAAATTTCTCAAAACAATAACACACTAAGCCAAACCCTATTCGGCCTACATATGCATTTGCTTTGGTCCCGTGGAGAAGTGACAGATTGGAAACACACTGTTTGGGACTGCGAACGAATTTTCTCCGCATTGATACTCCCACCCAACTTCAAAGGAAATATTACTCTCCATCCCATTTTCTGTGGAGGTGTTTGATTAGGTACAAGGTGTTAAGAAAGAAATAAAGACTTTCGAAACTTGTTTTAAAACGAGATTTCTATGGCTATAAAATCATTTCATTAAGAGTAAAATAAATGAAACATTAAAGTTAAATTACTTCTAATATAGAAAGGTGTCATTTTTTGGGGACAAACTAAAAAGGAAAGTATGTCATATAAAATGGGACAAAGGAGTAAGATTTTGTGTGTGCTTGTGCACGTGTTCATCATCGTTGGAAGGCACTCTCAATCAAAACCACAAAAAGATGGGAGTTGCTGGAATTCAAAACACCGACCATACTGATCTTTGGATTTTAGACCTATCACTCATGTTGATAGTTTCTATAAGATATTTGCAAAGCTCCCCACCTAATGATAAAAAAAAAGTTGTTTCCGAACAGGTTGATGGCATTTATTAAAAGGAAACAAATTATAGATGCAGTGTTCATAGCAAATGCTTAGACAGATGAGGAGGAGGGGGGGGGGGGGGGGGGGAGAACGGCGCA
>NW_006239066.1:767184-773057 GCF_000226075.1 Solanum tuberosum
AAAATACTTTTAACCAATTATTTTGAGAAAAAAAAAAAAAAAAAGGGGGGAGGGGGGGGGGGGGGGGGAGCAGGTATAACGTGCAAACTCGACACTAGAAAAACATGACTATGTAAGTTGGGTTTTTCTGCTCAAACAATTCTTTGAAATGGGAAATTGGAAGGAAATGATTAAACTGGATAAGTCATCGAATCAGCAGAGTCAAATGCAATTATGAATGTTACGGAACATGAGTCATGTATCTGAGCTGCTAAAATGTCAAAACGACAAATGAAGGAACAGGGACTTGAGAGCATTGTGAGCCAGTCGAAAGATCTGACACCATAAGATGGAAGTTGGGGAAACAATGTGCTTTTTCAGTCAAGTCCTTATATGAAAAGCTTTTGGTGAGAGCAGAGGAGGTTTTCCTGTAAAGCCAATTTGGATTCCTAAAGGTGCCAAGGAAGGTGTGCTTTTTCACACGATAAGCTGCTATAGGGGTGATTTTGACGGCGGAAAACATTAGGAAAAGGAAAGTTGTTTCTATCAGCAGGTGTTACTTATGCAAGGAGGTAGGCGAAGATGTAGATCATCTTCTACTACATTGCAGTCTGGTCACGAGACTTGTGGAATATGTTCAGTTAATTAATATATCTGTGGTGATGCCAAAGTTAGTGAAGGATTTGCTGTTTTGCTGGAAAGCTGGAAGAAGCAGGAGGAAGAACAGGCATGGAATGTTGTTCCTCTGGCTTTGACGTGGATCATTTTGAGAGAGAGAAATAAGTGGGCTTTTGAAGGGGTAGAATTGAGTTTTGGGCAGTTAAGGAGTAGTCTCCGATCCCTTATTTATTTTTGGTGCGCCTATGTAGTTCTGGATTGTTTAAAGGATTGAATGTTTTTGTAGAGAACCATATCTTTTTATAGTTTCTTTAATTTTAGGTATACTTCCTGTATACTGCCGATTTTTGGCCTTTGATTTATGAAATGAAACCGTTTACCTGATCAAAAAAAAAGAGAAAGAAACAAGATTGAGGAAAAGTTGGCACACTTGGTCCTTTTGAAATAAATAGAACTTACCTTACTGATCAGAAAAAAGCAGGGAAAATAAAAAGCAGGGAAAAATAGTATGAACATGGCAAGAAGTTGCCTTTCATTTTATTTTATTTTTTACAAGTAATGATAGACTTTATTGATGTAAAGAAGTTGCATTTAAGTAATGCCTTTCCAATTGGTGAAGCATCAAATTTGAAAAAGAAATAAGGGATCCATAGCCACAAACTAGAATTTTTGGGATAAAACGATGGCGAATAGCAAAGATCAAATGAATCAAAAAAGCAATCCTATAACATCAACTTGCCAATCCAAACTATACACAAAAGGTAAGGCAGGGGTGGAACTATCCCAGGAGGAAAGGTGCCACTTGTTAGACCCTCACAGAAGTAGTATAAGAAGTAAAACTGTTGCATTGCTTTGCATCACCTGATAAATTTTTAGCTAGGTCAGTCACTTGCTGCCTCGATAGATTTAAATCCAGCTCTGCCAAGCCATTCGCCTGAAATAGTTTAATTTCCAATGCACATTCCATGTTGAAATGGGAAAAGCCATATGGTGGTTCACCTACATTTACAAGTTGGCCAATGCTATAACTGAGGAACTGAGAAGAATAAGCATCCATTATCCCAGTGCAGTCTGATCTCCATTCCAACCTGAAGTTTCTTCCCTCTAATGATTTTTCCCCATTTTCCAATGAGATTATAGTAACTCCCCCGCCATCTCAACTTCATCAAATAGGTATCACCAGTGTCATCATCTCGAGCATTAATATTCATCTGATGTTCATTTCTCAGTTGTTCTCTGGCTTGCTGTGACCAGTAAAAAAGAATATGATCTTCAACAGCCTTACCGGGCAAAGTAAGAAATGGATGATTGGTATCCACATCAGACAATGTAAGTGCCTTCTTAATAGGCCAGTTATCCATCGCCGAGGCTGTGGCAACATACCGCTCCTGGGGAACTGAGAAGAACAAGCATTCATTTGCCCAGCGCAATCTGATCTCTTTCCCAACACCAAGTCCCTTCTGCCGAATTATTGCTCCCCATTTCCCAATAAGGTTATAGTAATTCCCCCTCCACTTAAATTTCATTATATAACCTTCGCCAGTATCATAATCTCGGGAATTTACATTCACATGCTCCTCCTTCCTCAGCTGTTCTTGTTGCTGAGGTGTCCAATGCACAAGGATATGATCCTCAACTAATCGACGTGGCAGAGGGAGAAATGGATGATTGGTGTCCACATCAGAGAGTGTCAAGATCTTCTTAATGGGCCAATGGTCCTGCACTACTGGTGCTGCAACCATCCGAATTGGTGGGACTGCAACAATCTGCTGCTGTGGGACCGAGAAGTGCAAGCACCCATTTTCCCAACGTATTTTAATCTCTTGCCCTACATCAAGTCCTTTCCCTCGTACAACTCTGCCCCACTTACCAATCAGATTGTAATAGCTTCCCCGCCATTTCAACTTCATCACATACATCTCACCTGTATCATCATCTCGGGCATTAAAATCTACTTGGCCTTGGGCTCTCAAATGCTCCTGTTGTTCTGTTGTCATATGCAACACAATGTGGTTCTCCACTTGTTGCCGAGACAAAGTGAGGAATGGATGAGTGATATCTACATCAGACAATGTCAGAGCCTTTTTGATAGGCCAATGATCCTGCATTTGGGGTACACAGCTGTATATCGCTGCTCTTTTCATTCCTACAACAACCACAGATAAGAATCAAATTATAATGTTAAAAAATTATCAACAACAGCATAAATTGCAAGGCTAATAACACAAATAAATCTGACGAGCAACATTTCAATCATGTATGCCCTTAACCCAAACTAGTTAGGGAATTTAGAGGATTTACCTTAATTAGACAACTTTTACAGCCTACCGCACCCTCCTTTACTCCCCTCAAAATTTAAGCTAGTACGTGAATAGATTCAAACATACATCACGCTAACGACAAAGTCATTTTGTACAAAAACTCTCACTTGATCATTAATTTAACATAGTAACAAGACAGATAATATATGGACAAACTTAAAATCAATTACTAATTGTTTCAGACCTAGTTAAAAATTAGATAAGTGGAAAAGAAACATTTCTGTTTCAGACAAGAAAAACTCACTGCTTTGAGACCAAAACCCAGTACAGCTACTCCTACTACTACCACTAAGACTTAATTCCAAATTCATTGGGTCTGATATGTAAATCCTCAAATACCCATTCAAATCTAACACCAAACATGCCCCAAAAAAAAAAAAAAACTTGAATGAAAATATATAAAGTCAATGATAAGAATCTTGTTTTGCTCCATTAATCAATTCATAAAGGCATCAGCTTTGATACTTAGCCAAGAAAAACAAAGGTGATTCTAAGTTGTTACCAAAGTGGCACTAAGCTGAAGAAAACAAAACACGTTGGGTAGCTGAGAAAGAGATAGTTATTGGGGATGAGGTTAAGTGTGTGTATATATATATATTAGAGGAAAAAGTGAATCTTGGATCACAAGGGTTTGGAGGGCCAACAAGAAATAGTATGATGAACAACACATTTGATGAGAAGGAAAAGCATGTGAGTAGCGGTTTGAATTGGGAGAAAAATAGAGGTAAGAACGCAAATTGTCATGTCTTGATGATTGTGAATGGTGGGTGATTGATGCTTTGTGTGAAAGAAGAAACAACAAAAGAGGGTCATTGCCCGACCCAATTGGTGTGATTAGGTATTTTACACAAAATACCTCCATTTTACTACTCCTTCAACTTTAGTTGTTGGGTCCTTCAATTTTTTTATTTCTCTCTTTTTATAAACAAATAAATAAGTAAACACAAATCAATTATTTACTAAAATCTTAGCGGTTTAGTTGATTGACAATTCCTTCCCCATTACTTCTTTTCCTATCACAATTTTTGTTTAAAAATAGATATATTGTTTGACCAAATTTTATTTTGAAATCGACATTTCTGTTTATAATTCAAAATTAAATGAGTCCTTAGTTTCTATTATCTTGTGGAAGTATTATTTTTTTTAACTAGTCATGACAATTGACAAGTAAATACATGTGTTATGACATCGTTTTTTCTCAAAATTGTCTTTATGGGTCTCGTAGTATGAGAAAAATAAATAAATGCCCCCCCTCTCTTCAGTCTTTGGAATTTCTTCTTCGTTGTCGTCCTTTTCCATCACCCCTATTTGAGACTTTCCCAGTATTCCCCTCCTACCAACTTATAAAAAATTCAGATACAGAAATTGATCTCATAATTTAGTTTTCCTCAATGATTTTAGAATCAATTTTGATAATATCAAGATTCAATTGTCGTGACCAGCACCCAGGCCAATCCTCCTATGAATGAACATGTCACGACCCAAGGTAGCCCTTAGGTGTACATGGCGTATAGGAACCCGAGAGGCCCCATACAAGCCACTTGTAACTCCCGGAAAACTAATAGGTGAAACTAGAGCTTTACGTGTGAGTTGTTGAGTTTGATGTGGGGTTTTATGTTGTAAAGTGACTTCCCGAGCTTAGGTTGAGGGGTTAAACGTCAAGGTACGACCCCCTAAGGACCAACCAAGGGTCCTTGAGGGGGACCCTAAAGTCTAACCCCAAGGCTGCCCCAACAACCAAAATCTGCCAATTTTGCCTGACCCACGGATGGGACCTACGGGGGGTAGGTCCCTCCACGCCTTGTGGGGAGGCTTCGTGAGTGAAGGGCCTATTTTAGGAGCCCAAGTCCACCATCCACGGACCTGCAGGACGGGGCGTGACCCCACTCACGTTCCGTGAGTCCTGGGTCGTGGATGGCACCTGAGTTTCTGCCTAGGTTCGGTCAAGGGAGGGGCAACTTGGTAAATTCCTAGGGTGGTTAGTTAAGTTAGGGGTCATTTTCTATTGATTTATTAGACTTATTTAAGACCTTTTTAAGTCATTAACCACCCCTTTACAATTCATAATTCCCAAACCCAAATAGTAACCACCTCCTCTCCAAATATTCTCTCTCTAGAAACTCCATTGAAGAAGAAGAACAATGTCAAGGTCTAGGGCTCAAGGAATCTTCTTTTCCAACTCAATTTCGTCAGGAATCTTCAATTGAGGTATGGTAGTTTTGATTCATGGTTATCTTTCCATCCATGAAGTCCTCAAACCTTCAATTTCAAAGTTGGAAATTCTCCAAAACTAAGGGTTTTCATTCTAGGTCATGGATCCTTTCTCAAAATGTTTTCAATGGTTTAATTAACATATATTAAGATTGAATTGCTGTTTTATGGTGGTTTTAAGATAAAATTCCCCATGAATCCATGATTTCCCCATAACCTTAATTTATGACTATGTGATGTGGGTGAATTGTAGTAAGATGAATGTTATGCAATCGATCTTGTAATGCTTTAGTTACTTAAATTATGTCATTATTCATGCCTAAATTGTAGTAATTCTAGGTGTATTGGTGAATTGTGATTCATGGCCTTGAAGGAAAAATTATGAAGATTGATGTATAATCATGATGCTTATGTATATGCTTTGTGATTTCAATGAAAGTAATGTGACCATGACTACAATGCAATTGTGATATTATTGTAAGGTTATTCTCAATTATACACTTGTGAATGATGATGATATATTGTGAAAGGTTTCTTAAATGTAATGTTATACCTTGAATTGGTAGGCTTAGGACATCCTCTTCTTGTGTAATTGAAAGTGATCTTGATTGATGTACCTTGAATTGGTAGGCTTATGGCATTCTCTTCTTGTGTAACTAATTTATCTTGACTTAATGAACATTGAATCGGTAGACCTAATGGTGGTAGCCCTTTCATGATGAGTCTATGAACTAATGTAATGAT
>NW_006239066.1:773340-822070 GCF_000226075.1 Solanum tuberosum
CTTGAATCAGTAGACCTAATGGTGGTGTCCCTTTCATGTGTGTAATGTACTTTGGGCTGGTAGACCTAATGGTGGTAGCCCTCTTAAGTATAATAATGTTAATGAGGATGAACTACTCTATGGGAATTTAAAGCTTAGCACCGAGTTGATATGGTAAGTTGGAAGCTCTCTCTATGTTAGGCCAGGTTTCAATGAACATGTTTCTTTCCCCATAACTATGTGCCCACATAGGATATTAGCTAGTGGATCCACCTAAGCTAAAATATTACCGGTCCTACCTTAGGCAAGTAGACCAACCCTTTACGGTGTGGGATAGACACCAGATTCCATGATTTGCTCACATGGTCTATGCCAGTTAGTGCTTATTCCCATCATGTGAGTTACGTGCTATGGTTTCTCAAGAGGTTCTATGAAGTGTGGGTGGTAGTATGGGATGTCATTCATGCATTGCACGAGTAGGCTTTGAGAGGGCTATGGTGTGTTTCTCTAATGTCATAATGTCTAATGAAATGAATATGCTTATAATGATGCTAATGAGAATGTTGACTTAAAGGCTTAATATAATGATGAATGTTTAACTTGGAAATGTTATTATGAGTTGCTTTCCTTGTCATGACCTATTAAATGTGGCCTCAAAGTGGTACTTAGTATGAATGGTATTATGGGATGCCATTCATACATTGCACAAGTATAACTTAGGGTTGCCTAAGATGATGGGTCTATTATGTTATAATGATATACATGTTGAATATGCTTGTATCCTATGATTTTATGCTCAAGTCTCATGATGATTCTTAAAGTTGACAAAAATGCATGGTTTTCAACCAAAACGTCCTTTTTAGCATTATTTTTGCATGACTATCATAGTTAGTACATTTTTGTGCTAACCCATATTTCTTTTACATTTTTACAAAGTGTAGGTTCCGGATCTTAAGGTGACTTCTAGTGTTCAAAGCTTGGATTGATTCTCTCCAAAGCTAGTGGTGAGTCATCATGGTTCGAGGACGAGAGTTGTTCTTCCCTAGTTTCTTTTATTTCATTTAAAGTTTCGGACTATGTTGAAGGGCTGTGACCCTATATTTGATTCAAGTTGTATTAGATGGCCATGTGAGACAAGTTAGACTTCCGTTGTTTGTTTTTAAATAAATACTTCAATTGTATGGATAAATGTTTTAAATTCTGTACCATTTTCTTATGTCTTATGTTATGAATGCTATGAGGCTTGTATGAGGCTTTTTGGAGTCTTGTATGCCGTGTCACGTCCGGGGTATAGGCTCGGGTCGTGACAAATATGGTATTAGAGCACAAGATGTTAGGATGGTTTTTAAGATGATGTCTTACAAGCCACATCTAGTAGAGTCTTGTTCATAGTGTGAAGCGCACCATATTTATGAATGAGAGGCTATAAGATGTTAGGAAACTACACTTATTTCATTACTCTTTAAGTCGTGCCATATAGTTTAGCTCAATAAAAGTCCCTTTCGTAACCATTCTCTCGTGTATTCAGGAAATAAAGACACGAAAGGAGAATGCTAGAAGGGTGGAAGAGGAGAATGTGAATCAAGGAGTTCCTCAAGGTAATCAAGCTCTTCAAGTGAACCAAGCTCCTCAAGGGAATCAAACCCCAATTAACCTCTCGGCCATGACGGATGAGGAAGTTAGGTCAGCTCTTCTAATGAAGGCTCAAGCCGTAACTACATAAGCCCAAGCTATGACGGCCCAAGCCACTAGAGATGGTGGGACTCATGTGAACCCTAATGTGAGCACTATGACTTCTAGGTTGAGGGACTTTGTGAGGATGAACCCTCCGGTGTTTCTTGGTTCCAAGGTGAGAGAGGATCCCCAAGAATTTGTGGATGAGGAGTATAAGGCAGTTGATGCTATGGGGGTGACTTCGGTAGAAAAAGTGGAACTAGCCGCTTATCAATTGAAGGATGTTGCTCAAGTTTGGTTTACTCAATGGAAGAGTAATAGGACGGTAGGAGCGGGTCCTATTGATTGGGAGGTGTTTAAGAAAGCCTTCCTTGATAGGTTCTTTCCCCATGAGAAGAGAGAAGTTAAGGTGGAAGAATTTATCAACCTTAGGCAAGGTAAGATGAGTGTTCAAGAGTATTTTTTGAAATTTACCCTATTGTCTAAGTATGCTCCATCTTTGGTGTCGAATTCGAAGGATGAGATGAATAGATTTGTGACGGGTGTGTCTGACATAGTTGAGGAAGAATGTCGTACGACAATGCTCCATGATGATATGAATATCTCTAGGCTTATGGTGTATACTCAACAAATTGAGGAGTCTAAAATCAAGTAAAAGAATAGGGAGATGAAGAGAGTTAGGTCGATGAGCAAGGTCAACCAAGGTTCAAAAAGAGATCTTCTAACCCAGATTCTTCAAGCACTCCTAGGGTTAACTAAGAGAAAAGTAGTGGACCTCCATTTCTTAAACCTACTTGCACCAATTGTGGAAAGAAACACTATGGGAAGTGCCTAGCTGGTACAAATGGGTGTTATGGTTATGGAAAGAGTGATTATCAAGTGAAAGATTTCCCTACTCTTACGGCAAAGGGGAGAGAGGCCAAGCAAACTTCTCCTAGTGTCCCGGATCCTTATGCTCCAACGCATGGTCGTTTCTATGCACTTCGGTCTAGAGAGGACAAATGAGCCCTTTCAGATGAAGGCACCGGTATGTTGATAGTTCCTTATAGTTGTAAATGTTTTATTAAGGTCCCTATGCTATTTTCATGTTAGCCTTAGTATGGGTTTACTCCCAAGTGGGAGATGGTATGGTTAGAAAGCAAGGTTGTTAAGAGTTCCAATAATCTTATCTCTTTCTTCTATTCCTATTCAAGCTTGAGACAACGAGTTCCTTGTGACTTGTTTCATGTTTTGGAGTCATGTGTGATTATGTGTTTCCATGGTCTCCTTGTCTTATGCATGTTCTTGATGAATTCATGTTTAATAAGAAAATGAGTTTTTATGATTTATGTTCCTCATGTTGATGTGCATTCAATATGAGTTGCTTATATGCTTCATGAGATGAAATGTTGAACATGCTTAAATATGCTTTTGAGAATAATTGCATAATTTCTTCATGATGTTATGATGAGCATGATTTTAGTTGAAGAAGGTAATTCCTCCAATGGTATGAGAAATGTTGAAGTTTTCATACATAATGGGTTAGTAGATGTAGTTCCTACTTCCTTGTGTTGCATTGAGTATATTGAGATGGAGTTGATGTTTCCTCCTTGTTTTGTGCATTGTTATAATGTTTCATACATGATGGGTTGCTAGTCTTGAGTCTTTAATTTCGTAAAGTGTTTAAAGTGTCTTTTGAGGATGAATGTTTCCAAGGGGTAGATAATGTAACACTCGAAAAACTAGTAGGTGAAACTAGAGCCTTACGTGTGAGTTATTGAGTTTGATGTGGGGTTTTATGTTGTAAAGTGATTTCCCGAGCTTAGGTTGAGGGGTTAAACGTCAAGGTACTCCCCCCAAGGACCAACCAAGGGTCCTTGAGGGGGACCCTAAAGTCTAACCCCAAGGCTTCCCTAAGAACCAAAATCTGCCAATTTTGCATGACCCACGAATGGGACTTACAGGGGGTAGGTCCCTCGACGCCTCATGGGGAGGCTTCGTGAGTGAATGGCCTATTTTAGGAGCCCCAGTCCACCATCCAAGGACCTTCAGAATGGGGAATGACCCCACTCACGGTCCGTGTGTCCTGGGACGTGGATGGCACCTGAGTTTCTATATAGGTTCGGCAAAGGGAGGGGAAACTTGGTAAATTTCTAGGGTGGTTAGTTAAGTTAGGGGTCGTTTTTATATTGATTTATTAGACTTATTTAAGACCTTTTAAGTCATTAACCACCCCTTTACAATTCATAATTCCCAAACCCAAATAGTAACCACCTCCTCTCCAAATATTCTTTCTCTAGAAACTCCATTGAAGAAGAAGAACAAGGTCAAGGTCTAGGGCTCAAGGAATCTTCTTTTCCACTCAATTTCGTCAGGAATCTTCAATTGAGGTATGGTAGTTTTGATTCATGGTTATCTTTCCATCCATGAAGTCCTCAAACCTTCAATTTCAAAGTTGGAAATTCTCCAAAACTAAGGGTTTTAATTTTAGGTCATGGATTATTTCTCAAAATGTTTCAATAGTTTAATTAGCATAAATTAAGATTGAATGGCTGCTTTGTGGTGGTTTTAAGATAAAAATCCCCCATGTATACATGATTTCCCCATAACCCTAATTTATGACTGTGTGATGTGGGTGAATTGTAGTAAGATGAATGTTATGTCAATCGATCTTGTAATGCTTTAGTTACTTGAATTATGTCATTATTCATGCCTAAATATTAGTAATTTCTAGGTGTGTTGGTGAATTGTGATTCATGGCCTTGAAGGAAAAATTATGAAGATTGATGTATAATCATGATGCTTATGTATATGCTTTATGATTTTAATTTAAGTAATGTGATCAGGACTACAATGAAATTGTGATATTATTGAAAGGTTATTCTCAATTATACACTTGTGAATGATGATGATATATTGTGAAAGGTTTCTTAAATGTAATGTTATACCTTGAATTGGTAGGCTTAGGACATCCTCTTCTTGTGTAATTGAAAGTGATCTTGATTGATGTACCTTGAATTGGTAGGCTTAGGGCATTCTCTTCTTGTGTAACTAATGTATCTTGACTTAATGAACATTGAATCGGTGGACCTAATGGTGGTATCCCTTTCATGTAATGAATAATGAACCTTGAATCGGTTGATCTAATGGTGGTATCCCTTTCATAAATGATTAATGAATTATTCTAAGGCTTTGTCTTGAATCGGTAGACCTAATGGTGGTAGCCCTTCATGATGAGTCTATGAACTAATGTATTTATAAGCCTTGAATCGGTAGACCTAATGGTGGTAGCCCTTTCATGTGTATAATGATGAACCGTGAATCGGTAGACCTAATGGTGGTGGCCCTTTCTTGAGGATTCAATGAGCTATCCTAATAATGTACCTTGAATTTGTAGACCTAAAGGCGGTGGCGCTTTCATGTGTGTAATGTACTTTGGGCCGGTAGACCTAATGGTGGTAGCCCTCTCAAGTATAATAATGTTAATGAAGATGAACTACTCTATGGGAATTTAAAGCGTAGTACCGAGTGGATATGGTAAGGTGGAAGCTCTCTTCATGTTAGGGCGGGTTTCAACGAACATCTTTCTTATCCCATAACTATGTGCCCACATAGGATATTAGCTAGTGGATCTACCTAAGCTAAAATGTTACCGGACCTACCTTAGGCAAGTAGACCAACCCTTTACGGTGTGGGATAGACACCGGATTCCATGATTTTCTCACATGGTCTATGTCGGTTAGTGCTTATTCCCATCATCTGAGTTACGTGCTATGGATTCTCAAGAGGTTCTATGAAGTGTGGGTGGTAGTATGGGATGCCATTCATGCATTGCATGAGTAGGCGTTGAGAGGGCTATGGTGTGTTTCTTTAATGTCATAATGTCTAATGAAATGAATATGCTTATAATGATGCTAATGAGAATGTTGACTTAAAGGCTTAATGTTATGATGAATGCTTAACTTGGAAATTTTATTATGAGTTGCTTTCCTTGTCATGTCTTATTAAATGTGAATGTTCCTTGTCTATGATTATTTACTAAAGGAGAGAATGAAGAATGGTAAATATGTTATGGTGGCCTCAAAGGGATACTTAGTATGAATGGTATTATGGGATGCCATTCATACATTGCACAAGTATAACTTAGGGTTGCCTAAGATGATGGGTCTATTATGTTATAATGATATACATGTGGAATATGCTTGTATCCTATGTTTTTATACTCAAGTCTCATGATGATTCTTAAAGTTGACAAAATGCATGGTTTTCAACCAAAACTTCATTTTTAGCATGATTTTTGCATGGCTATCATACTTAGTACATTTTTGTGCTAGCCTATATTTCTTCTACATTTTTACAAAGTGTAGGTTCCGGATCTTTAGGTGACTTCTAGTGTTCAAAGCTTGGATTGATTCTCTCCAAAGCTAGTGGTGAGTCATCATGGTTCGAGGACGAGAGTTGTTCTTCCCTAGTTTCTTTTATTTCATTTTAAGTTTCGGACTATGTTGAAGGGCTGTGACCCTAGTTTCTCTCCTGTGTTTCTTGGTTCCAAGGTGAGAGAGGATCCCCAAGAATTTGTGGATGAGGAGTATAAGGTAGTTGATGCTATGGGGGTGACTTCGGTAGAAAAAGTGTAACTAGCCGCTTATTAATTGAAGGATGTTGCTCAAGTTTGGTTTACTCAATGGAAGAGTAATTGGCCGGTAGGAGTGGGTCCTATTGATCGGGATGTGTTTGAGAAAGCCTTCCTTGATAGGTTCTTTCCCAGTGAGAAGAGAGAAGTTAAGGTGGAAGAATTTATCAACCTTAGGCAAGGTAAGATGAGTGTTCAAGAGTATTTTTTGAAATTTACCCTATTGTCTAAGTATGCTCCATCTTTGGTGTCGAATCCGAGGGATGGAGATGAATAGATTTTTGACGGGTGTGTCCGACTTAGTTGAGAAAGAATGTCGTACGGAAAAGCTCCACGATGATATGAATATCTCTAGGCTTATGGTGTATGCTCAACAAATTGAGGAGTCTAAAATCAAGAAAACTAATAGGGAGATGAAGAGAGCTAGGTCCGATGAACAAGGTCAACCAAGGTTCAAAAAGAGACCTTCCAACCAAGATTCTTCAAGCACTCCTATGGTTAACCAAGAGAAAGGTAGTGGACCTCCATTTCCTAAACCTACTTGCACCAATTGTGGAAAGAAACACTATGGGAAGTGTCTAGCCGGTACAAATGGGTGTTATGGTTGTGGAAAGAGTGATCATCAAGTGAAAGATTTCCCTACTCTTATGGCAAAGAGAAGAGAGGCCAAGCAAGCTTCTCCTAGTGTCCCGGATCCTTATGCTCCAAAACATGGTCGTTTCTATGCACTTCGGTCTAAAGAGGACAAATGAGCCCTTCCGGATGAAGGCACCGGTATGTTGATAGTTCCTTATAGTTGTCAATGTTTTATTAAAGTCCCTATTCTATTTCCATGTTAGCCTTAGTATGGGTTTACTCCAAAGTGGGAGATGGTATGGTTAGAAAGCAAGGTTGTTGAGAGTTCCGATATGTTTATCTCTTTCTTCTATTCCTATTCAGGCTTGAGACAACGAGTTCCTTGTGACTTGTTTCATGTTTTGGAGTCATGTGTGATTATGTGTTTCCATGGACTCCTTATGTTATGCATGTTTTTAATGAATTCATGTTTAATGAGAAAATGAGTTTTTATGATTTAAGTTCCTCATGTTGATGTGCATTTAGTATGAGTTGCCTATATGCTTCATGAGATGAAATGTTGAAAATTCTTGAATGTGCTGTTGAGAATAATTGCATAATTGCTTCATGATGTTATGATGAGCATGATTTGAGTTGGAGAAGGTAATTCCTCCAATGGTATGAGAAATGTTGAAGTTTTCATACATAATGGGTTTGTAGATGTAGTTCCTACGTCCTTGTGTTGCATTGAGTATATTGAGATGGAGTTGATGTTTTATCCTTTTTTTGTGCATTGTTATGATGTTTCATGCATAATGGGCTGCTAGTCTTGAGTCTTTAATTCCGTGAAGTGTTTAAAGTGTCATTTGAGGACGAATGTTCCCAACGGGGAGATAATGTAACACCCGGAAAACTAGTAGGTGAAACTAGAGCCTTACGTGTGAGTTGTTGAGTTTGATATGGGGTTTTATATTTTAAAGTGATTTACCAAGCTTAGGTTGAGGGGTTTAGAGGTTAAAGGTCAAGGTACGACCCCCCAAAGACCAACCAAGTGTCCTTGAGGGGGACCCTAAAGTCTAACCCCAAGGCTGCCCCAAGAACCAAAATCTGCCAATTTTGCATGATCCACGAATGTGACTTACGGGGTGTAGGTCCCTTCATGCCTCGTGGGGAGGTTTTTTGAGTCAAGGGCCTATTTTAGGAGCCCCAATCCCCCATCCATGGACCTGCAGAATGGGGCGTGACCCCTCTCACGGTCCGTGAGTCCTAGGTCGTGGATGGTACCTCAGTTTCTGCCTAGATTCGACCAAGGGAGGGGAAACTTGGTAAATTCCTAGGGTGGTTAGTTAAGTTAGGGGTCATTCTATATTGATTTATTAGACTTATTTTAGACCTTTTAAGTCATTAAACACCCCTTTACAATTCATAATTCCCAAACCCAAATAGTAACCACCTTCTCTAAATATTCTCTCTCTAGACACTCCATTGAAGAAGAAGAACAAGGTCAAGGTATAGGTCTCAAGGACTCATCTTTTCCACTCAATTTCGTGAGGAATATTCAATTAAGGTATGGTAGTTTTGATTCATGGTTATCTTTCCATCCATGAAGTCCTCAAACCTTCAATTTCACAAGTTGGAAATTCTCCAAAACTAAGGGTTTTCATTCTAGGTCATGGATCCTTTCTCAAATATTTTCAATGGTTTAATTAACATATATTAAGATTGAATTGCTGTTTTATGGTGGTTTTAAGATAATATCTCCCATGAATCCATGATTTTTCCCATAACTTTAATTTATGACTACGTGATGTAGGAGAATTGTAGTAAGATGAATGTTATGCAATAAATCTTGTTATGCTTTAGTTACTTGAATTATGTCATTATTCATGCCTAAATTGTAGTAATTCTAGGTGTATTGGTGAATTGTGATTCATGGCCTTGAAGGGCAAATTATGAAGATTGAGGTATAATCATGATGCTTATGTATATGCTTTGTGGTTTCAATGAAAGTAATGTGATCATGACTATAATGCAATTGTGATATTATTGAAAGGTTATTCTTAATTATACACTTGTGAATAATGATGATATATTGTGAAAGGTTTCTTAAATGTACTGTTATACCTTGAATTGGTAGGCTTAAGACATCTTCTTCTTGCGTTATTGAAAGTGATCTTGATTGATGTACCTTGAATTGGTAGGCTTAGGGTATTCTCTTGTTGTGTAACTAATTTATCTTGACTTAATGAACATTGAATCGGTGGACCTAATGGTGGTAGCCCTGTCATGTAATGAATAATGAACCTTGAATCGGTAGACCCAATGGTGGTATCCCTTTCATAAACGATTAATGAAGTATTCTAATGCTTTGTCTTGAATCGGTAGACCTAATGGTGGTAGCCCTTCATGATGAGTCTATGAACTAATGTAATGATAAACCTTTAATCAGTAGACCTAATGGTGGTAGCCTTTTCATGTTTATAGTGATGAACCTTGAATCGGTAGACCTAATGGTGGTGAGCCTTTCTTGAGGATTCAATGAGCTATCCTAATAATGTACCTTGAATTGGTAGACCTAATGGTGGTGGCGCTTTCATGTGTGTAATGTACTTTGGGCTGGTAGACCTAATGGTGGTATCCCTCTCAAGTATAATAATGTTAATGAGGATGAACTACTTTATGGGAATTTAAAGCTTAACACCAAGTGGATATGGTAAGATGGAAGCTTTCCCTATGTTTGGCCGGGTTTCAATGAACATCTTTCTAATCCCATAACTATGTGCCCATATAGGATATTAGCTAGTGGATCCACCTAACCTAAAATGCTACCAGTCCTACCTTAGGTAAGTAGACCAACCCTTTAAGGTGTGGGATAGACACCGGATTCCATGATTTGGTCACATGGTCAATGTCGGTTAGTTCTTATTCCCATCATGTGAGTTACGTGCTATGGTTTCTCAAGAGGTTCTATGAAGTGTGGGTGGTAGTATGGGATGCCATTCATGCATTGCACGAGTAGGCTTTGAGAGGGCTATGGTGTGTTTATCTATTGTCATAATGTCTAATGAAATGAATGTGCTTATAATGATGCTAATCAGAATGTTGACTTAAAGGCTTAATGTAACACCTCGCATCCGAAAACAGACCTTAGTGCAGATTTCCAGAAGTTGTAGTTGCAACCCATGGACTGTAGGGTGACCCACGGCCCGTGCTGGTGGTCCATGGTTCACAACTATGACCCTCTCCTCAGAAACCCCCAGAAATTCTTCTGAAGGTCGACCCACGGCCGGACCTACGGTCCGTAGGCCACTTCACGGTCTGTGGTCTTGGTCCGTGGATCAGACCTCAGAAAACCAATAGCCTCTCCCCAGAACCCTCAGAAAAAAATTTGGCTAAGTGCTGACCCACAACCAGAACTACGGTCCATAGGTCAGGCCACGGTCTATGGTCTTGGTCCGTGGATCCGGACCTCAGGAATCTAGCCCCAGTCATGAGTGACGGTTCACTAGCACGGACCGTCAGTCCATCGACGGTCCATCGGTGCCGTCCGTTAGTCACTCCAACAGCAGTTAAGTCGAGGGTCTTTTGGTCTTTTCCTATTTTGTTGGACCCCTAAACTACATCATTTTAACCCTAAACTATGTGGTTTGGTTAGTTTTAGCCTAGAAACATAACTAGAACTTACCTAAGTCAAATCATTCTACAGAAATTAGAAAAAATAGAAAGTTAAGAGGAGAAAGGAGTCAAGAACCCTAGTTCAAGAATGCAACAAGATTCCATCAGTTCCAGCCCCGAAATCGAAAGATTTCTTCGTGGAATTCGTCACCAGGTATGTGGGATTTCACTAGTGGGTTCCTTTCGCCCATTAGGTCCCTAGAATTCAGTTAGATTCTTGATTCCTTATTATTAACTAGACCTAGGGTTTCTAGAACTTTAGCAGATTATCATGAATCAGTTAATTTAATGTTCCAAATCAGATTATCATGTGATTACTTGGTTTCTAGCATAAATTTCAGAACCTTAGCTATGTAGTTCTTTAGTTCTTGAATTATACATGCTAGGTCAGATATTTCAGTTATTTCAGAAATATATGCCTCAGTTTTGAATGTGTCATTATCAATATATTAATGTGCATTCTCAGTTCGCATGTCAGTTTGAGCTATCTAATATATTATAGTAATTCAGTCATAATGTGTTAATCATTTAATCTATTAGGAGTAGCATAATACCGAGTTGGACTAGGGTCAATCACCCATATAGTCCCAGAACTACGAGCCACGTAGGTTGTTAGTCCCCTCTGTGGGCATCATTTAGTGATCACGCCATTCATGCCTCTATACCTGTCTCGATGGGGCGTATACATCGGACTCCACATTTAGCTCATGTGGTTTTATTATTGGTTATTAGTATCTCCCACAGTTCAGTCAGACTCCATTGCATTGACCACACTTCAGTACTGTCTGTATTTAGTCTTAGCATGTTATAAATTTGGTCATTGCATCCAATTAGCTCAGTATTCAGTATCTATATTATGTTCAGATTATATCCTTGCTTTATTGCTTGTTCAGTTATATGTTTATTTTAGCTTTACTCTATCATGGATGCTCAGTACCTTTCAAGTACTGACGCATACTCCGTGCTACATCTTCTAGTGATGTAGGTTCAAGTTCTTAGCTTTCAAATCACGCTTATATCGATTCCCAATCTTCAGTTCAGCAACATTAGTGGTGAGTCCTCATTCTTCGAGGACAATCATCATGTTATCATTTCAGTTTTTCAGTCTTTTAGTTTCAGTTTTGCTAGACTTAGCTGGGGGCATGTCCCAGCACTTCTAGTAAGTTTAGAGGCTTATTTACAGACATAGTTAGATTCAACTTAGTATTTCGAGTTTGATATTTCTTTTGTACTAAACTCTCCGATTTGATATATTCAACTTTTAGTATATGGGTATTCCCCATCATTTCAGATTTCCTTCATGATTAGCTTTCGCATCAGTTATTATTATTCTTAGTATGCTCATGTCATACCAGCAGGGTTAGCTTGGGGTCACTTGTGATCCTAGGTCCCGTGTCCGCGTCAATGGGGGTAGCCTCGGGGTGTGACAAACTTGGTATGAGAGCACTAGGTTTAAGTGTCCTAGGATGTCTGAAAAGCTGCACTAGGTAGAGTCATTTTCATAGGTGTGTAGTGCGCACCACATCTAATGAAATGGAGGCTATAGAGTGTTTTAGGAAAAATCTTCATTTCTTATTACTCTTATCGTGCGTAAGGTATGATCTAATTCCTCGTTTCTAACTCGACATTCTACGTTTCAGATCTTGCCTCTTCGTAGAGCTAACGCCAGGAATGCAAACGCAACTCCTCCATTCCCAGATCAGGAAGTTTTGATTGCAAAGTTCCAGAACGACATTCAGATGTTGGCTCAGAGTGTGGCCAACCAGAACAATCAGTGGGTTCCAGGTCAGACAGATACTAATGTTGGGCCAGCTGCAGCTAGAGTGCGAGATTTTGTTAGATGAATCTGCCAGAGTTCTTATGATTGCAGATTGGTGAGGATCCCTAAAACTTCATTGATGAGGTCAAAAAAATCTTTGAAGTGATGCAGGTAACTGGGAATGATCGGGTTGAGTTAGCATCATACCAACTTAAGGATGTGGCTCATATCTGGTATACTCAGTGGAAAGGGAACAGGGGTACATATGCAACTCCTATCACTTGGGATTGCTTTAGTGAGACCTTTCTGGACAGGTTTTTACCACGAGAGCTAAAGGAGGCAAAAGCTCATGAGCTTATGAACTTAAGGCAAGGTAGCATGACAGTCTAAGAGTATGGACTCAAGTTCACCCAACTCTCCAGGTAAGTTCCTCACATAGTTGCTGATTCCAGGGCTCAGATGAATAAGTTTCTATATGGAGTGTCAGACTTGGTGAAAACAGAGTTGCTAGGAGATATGAACATCTCTAGGCTCATGACTCATACTCAACACGTTGGGGGAGATAAGCTTAGGGAACAGGCTAAGGAGAACAAGAAGGCTAGAACTGGGAACTATGATTATTCTCAACAGAAATTGGGTGGTGGAAATCCCTCGCAGGGTCAGCAGAAAATTTCAACTCTAGCACCTTCATCAGCTAGTGTTCCATCCTCCAAGTTCCGAAATGATCAGAAAGGTAGGGCATCAGGCTCTAAGTCTCAGGGAAGTGTTTCAGGCACCAAAACCTACCCAACTTACCCTAAATGTGGTAAGAACCATTCAGGCGAATGTCTTGCAGGAAAGGAATGGTGCTTTAGGTGTGGTCAGTCTGGTCACAGGTTGAGGGATTGTCCTTCTAAACAGGGTCAAGGAGGCAATGCTAGTAGAGCTCAGTCTCCAACTTCAGCAGCACCAGCAGGTCACCCGACTTGGCAGGGTAACTCATCTAGTACAGGTGGCGATCAGTGCCAAAATAGGCTATATGCTCTTCAGGCTCGCCAGGATCAGGAAGATTCTCCTAATGTAGTCACTGGTACGTTACGAGTCTTTAATCTTAATGTTTATGCTTTGTTAGACCCAGGGGCTACTCTTTCCTTTATAACTCCTTATATAGGAGTTAAGTTTGATGTTAGTCCAGAAACTCTCTCAGAACCCTTCTCAGTCTTTACTCCAGTCGGTGACCCAGTTATAGCTAGATGGGTATACAAAAATAACCCTGTCATAGTCTCCCAGAAAGTCACCTCAGCAGATCTTGTAGAGTTAGAAATGGTAGACTTCAATGTCATTCTAGGCATGGATTGATTACATTCATGTTATGCCTCACTCGATTGTAGAACTAGGATTGTTCGTTTTCAGTTTCCAGACGAACCAATCTTTGAATGAAAGGGTAGTAGCTTAGCGCATTTGGGTCAATTCACTTGTTACCTTAAGGCCACGAAAATGATCTTTAAGCGTTGTATCTATCATCTAGTTCGGGTTAAGGGTTCAAGCTCCAAAACCCCAACTCTTGAGTCAGTCCCAGTATATAATGAGTTCCCAGAAGTGTTTCCAGAAGATCTTCCCAGAGTTCCTCCCGAAAGGGAAATCGACTTTGGAATTGATCTCCTTCCAGATACCCAGCCTATTTCTATTCCTCCTTACAAAATGGCTCCAGCTGAGCTTAAGGAATTGAAAGAGGAGTTGAAAGACCTTCTAGATAAGGGCTTCATTAGACCTAGTATTTCTCTATGGGGGGCACCAGTATTGTTCGTGAAGAAGAAAGATGGTTCCCTCAGAATGTGCATTGACTATCAGCAGTTGAACAAAGTCACAATCAAGAATAAGTATCCCATCCCCAGGATTGATGACTTGTTTGACCAACTTTAGAGTGCTAGTCATTTTTCAAAGATAGACCTCACATCCGGTTATCATCAACTTAGAGTCAGAGATAGTGACATTCCGAAAACATCCTTCAGAACTCGGTATGGTCATTATGAATTTGTAGTTATGTCATTTGGACTAACCAATGCTCCTACAACTTTTATGGATTTGATGAACAGGGTGTTCAAGCAGCACTTGGACTTGTTCGTTATCGTATTTATTGATGATATCCTCATTTCCTCTAGGAATGAGAAAGAACATGCGAGTCATTTGAGGGTTTTCCTGCAAACTTTCAAAGATCGCTAGTTATTCGCTAAATTTAACAAGTACGAGTTTTGGTTACAATTAGTTGCTTTCCTTGGGCATATAGAATCCAGCGAAGGGATCCGAGTGGATGATGAGAAAATAAAAGCTAGCTTTCGTCTCTTAGTGTCAGTGTCGGCCCAACAGAGTGCTTTCGCCGTTGGTGTTCTTTTCGATCTCTACGCATTTCACCGCAGTGAAACAATGGCCCAGACCTACCTCTCCTACAAATATCAAAAGTTTCTTGGGTCTAGCGGGTTACTATAGAAGGTTTGTGGAAGGATTCTGATCCATAGCCTCTCCATTGACTAAGTTGACTCAGAAAAAGGTCAAGTTTCACTGGTCAGATAATTGTGAGCAAAGCTTCGCAGAACTGAAAACTAGGTTGACTATAGCTCCTATTTTTTACTCTACCAGAGGGTTTAGATGGTTATGTCAGATAATTGTGAGCAAAGCTTCGCAGAACTGAAAACTAGGTTGACTATAGCTCTTATTTTGACTCTACAAAGATGGTTCAGACGGTTATGTTATCTATTGTGATGTGTCCAGAGTCGGCCTAGGTTGTGTTGATGCAGCGAGGTAAGGTTATAGCTTATGCTTCTAGACATCTTAAGGTGCATGAGAAGAACTATCTGACTCATGACCTCGAGCTTGCAGCAATGGTGTTTGCGCTTAAGATTTGGAGACACTACTTGTATGGTGTTCACGTAGATGTGTTCACAGACCATAAGAGCCTTCTGTATGTGTTCACCCAGAAAGATTTGAATCTTCGCCAGAGGAGATGGGGTGAATTCCTCGAGGATTATGATATGAGCGTGCATTACCATCCTGGTAAGGCCGATGTAGTAGCAGATGCCCTTAGTAGACTATCTATGGGTAGTGTAGTACATGTTGAGGAAGAAAGAAAGGAACTAGAGAAGGATGTTCACAGGCTTGCTCGTTTAGGAGTCCGCCTTATGAGCATATCAGATGGTGGGGTAACAGTTCAGAATGGATCAAAATCTTCATTGGTAGGGGAGGTTAAGGAAAAGCAAGACAGTGATCCAATATTGCTTGAACTCAAGGGTGCAGTCCATCAACAGAGAAACCAGGAGGTATGACACAAGAGATCAACATTTCTACTTGGAAGTGGGAAGTGATCAACATGGATTTCATTATAGGATTACCTCGTACTCACAGACAACATAACTCCATTGGAGTGATAGTTGATAGAGTTACTAAGTCTTTTCGCTTTTTGGCAGTCAAGAATACAGATTCGGCAGAGGACTACGCCAGGCTTTACATTAATGAGATAGTTAGGTTACATGGAGTTCTTTTGTCTATCTTCTCAGATAGAGGTCCTCAGTTTACCTCTCATTTCTGGAAGTCATTTCAGAAAGATCTTGGTACTCAGGTTAATCTTAGCACAATATTTCATCCACAGACGGATGACCAGGCATAGCGTACAATTCAGACCTTAGAGGACATGTTGAGAGCTCGTGTGATTGACTTTAAGGGTAGTTGGAATGATCACCTTCCTCTTATAGAGTTTGCCTACAACAATAGTTACCATTCCAGCATTCAGATGGCCCCTTATGAGGCATTGTATGGGCGTAGATGTAGATCTCTAATTAGTTGGTTTGAAGTAGGTGAAACAACCTTGATAGGACCAGATTCAGTTCATGATGCTATGGAGAAAGTGCAACTCATTAGAGATAGACTTAAGACAGCCTAGAGTCGCCAGAAGTCTTATGCAGATGTAAGGACAAGGGAACTATAGTTCCAAGTTGATGAGGGGGTTTTCCTGAAAGTGTCACCTATGAAAGGGGTGATGAGATTTGGCAAGAAAGGGAAACTCAGTCCTAGATATGTAGGCCCTTACAAGATTCTGAAAAAGATTGGTAAAGTGTCTTATGAGTTAGAGTTGCAAGCAGAACTAGCAGCAGTGCATCCGATCTTTCACATTTCACTATTGAAGAAATGTGTGGGTGATCCAGCATCCGTAGTACCGTTAGAGAGTGTGGCTGTGAAGGATAGTGTCACTTATGAGGATGTACCAGTTGAGATTCTCGATAGTCAGGTTAGAAGGTTGAGAAACAAAAGAGTCGCTTCAGTTAAGGTTTTGTGGACAATTCAGTCCGTAGAGGGAGCTACTTGGGAAGCAGAAGCAGTCATGAAGGCCAAGTATCCTCACCTCTTTCCTTCCGAATCCACTCCAGCTTGAGGCAATAGTTCCTCTTCAGTTTTTCAGTCATTCATGCGCAGATTCAGTCTTAGTATCATTTTCCTTCAGTTGTACTTGCATTTTCAGTGTATTTGAATGTTTTTTTAACTCAGTTCAGCAGAAATCATCCTTAGTGTTTAGTGGTAGGGTTTGCAGCTCTTTCCCTCCATTTTCAGCGAGTTAGTCTTCATTCGAGGACGAATACAAGAGGGAGATAATGTAACTCCCCGTATCTGAAAATAGACCTTAGTACAGATTGCCAGAAGTTGCAGGTACAACCCACGGTTTCCACCCACGGACAGTAGGGTGACCCACGACCCGTGCTAGTGGTCTGTGGTTCGCAACTGTGACCCTCTCCTCAGAAATCCCCAAAAATTCCTCTAAGGGTCGACCCACGGTCGGACCTACGGTCCATAGGCCAGGACACGGTCCGTGGATAAGATCCAGGAAACCAATAGCCTCTTCCTAGAACCTTCAGAAAAAAATAGGCTAAGTGCTGACCCACTGCCAGACCTACGGTCAGTAGGCCAGGCCACGGTCCGTGGTCTCGGTCCGTAGGCCAGGCCACGGTCCGTGGTCTCGGTCCGTAGGCCAGGCCACGGTCCGTGGTCTCGGTCCGTAGGCCAGGCCACGGTCCGTGGTCTCGGTCCGTAGGCCAGGCCACGGTCCGTGGTCTCGGTCCGTAGGCCAGGCCACGGTCCGTGGTCTCGGTCCGTAGGCCAGGCCACGGTCCGTGGTCTCGGTCCGTAGGCCAGGCCACGGTCCGTGGTCTCGGTCCGTAGGCCAGGCCACGGTCCGTGGTCTCGGTCCGTAGGCCAGGCCACGGTCCGTGGTCTCGGTCCGTAGGCCAGGCCACGGTCCGTGGTCTCGGTCCGTAGGCCAGGCCACGGTCCGTGGTCTCGGTCCGTAGGCCAGGCCACGGTCCGTGGTCTCGGTCCGTAGGCCAGGCCACGGTCCGTGGTCTCGGTCCGTAGGCCAGGCCACGGTCCGTGGTCTCGGTCCGTAGGCCAGGCCACGGTCCGTGGTCTCGGTCCGTAGGCCAGGCCACGGTCCGTGGTCTCGGTCCGTAGATCAGGCCCCCAGGAACCCATCCCCAGTCGTGACTGACGGTTCACCAGCATGGACCGTCAGTCCATCAACCGCCTATCGGTGCCGTCCATCGGTCACTCCGACAGCAGTTAAGTCGGGGGTCTTTTGGTTATTTCCTATTTCGTTGGACCCCTAAATTACATCGTTGTAATCCTAAACTATGTGGTTTGGTTAGTTTTAGCCTAGAAACATAACTAGACATACCTAAGTCAAATCATTCTTCAGAACTTAGAAAAATTAGAACGCTAAAAGGAGAAAGGAGTCAAGAACCCTAGTTCAAGAACGCAACAAGATTCCATCAATTCCAGCCTTGAAATCGAAATATTTCTCCATGGAATTTGTCACCAAGTATGTGGGATTTCACTAGTGGGTTCCTTTCGCCCATTAGGTCCCTAAAATTCAGTCAGATTCTTGATTCCCTATTATTAACTAGACCTAGGGTATCTAGAACTTCAGCAGATTATCATGAATCAGTTAATTTAATATTCCAAATCAGATTATCATGTGATTACTTGGTCTCTAGTATAAATTTCAGAACCCTAGCTGTGTAGTTCTTTAGTTCTTGAATTTTACATGCTAGGTCAGATATTTCAGTTATTTTGAAAATACATGCCTCAGTTTTGAATGTGTCATTATCAGTATATTAGTGTGCATTCTCAGTTCGCATGTCAGTTTGAGCTATCTAATATATTACAGTAATTCAGTCATAATGTGTTAATCATTTAATCTATTGGGAGTAGCATAATATCAAGTTGGACTAGGGTCAATCACCCATATAGTCCCAGAACTACGAGCCACGTAGGTTGTTAGTCTCCTTTGTAGGGATCATTTAGTGATCACGCCAGTCATGCCTCTATACCTGTGGCAGGGTATATTGGGTCCTCTTGATGGGGCGTATACATCAGACTCCACATTTAGCTCATGTGGTTTTATTATTGGTTATTAGTAGCTCCCACAGTTCAGTCAGACTCCATTGCATTGACCACATTTCAGTACTGTCAGTATTCAGTCTTAGCATGTTATAAATCTGGTCATTGCATCCAGATAGCTCAGTATTCAGTATCTATATTCTGTTCAGATTATATCCTTGCCTTATTGCTTGTTTAGTTATATGTTTATTTCATCTTTATCTATCATGCATGCTTAGCTCCTTTCAAGTACTGACGCATACTCTGCGTTACATCTTCTCGTGATGTAGGTTTAGGTTCTCAGCTTCCAGATCACACTTAGATCGGTTCCCGATCTCCAGTTCAGCAGCATCAGTGGTGAGTCCTCATTTTTCGATGACAATCGTCATGTTATCATTTTATTTTTTTAGTCTTTTAATTTCAGTTTTGCTAGACTTAGCTAGGGCATGTCCCAACACTTCTAGTCAGTTTAGAGGCTTATTTTCAGACTTAGTTATATTCAGCTTAGTATTTTGAGTTTGATATTTCTTTTGTATTAAACTCTCATATTTGATATATTCAGGTTTTAGTATATGGGTATTCCCGATCATTTCAGATTTCCTTCATGATTAGCTTCCGTATCAGTTATTATTATTCTTAGTATTCTCATGTCATGCCAACAGGGTTAGGTTGGGGTCACTTGTGATCCTAGGTCCCGTGTCCGCGTCCAGGGGATAGCTTCGGGGGGTGACACTTAATGTAATGATGAATTCTTAACTTGGAATTGTTATTATGAGTTGCTTTCCTTGTCATGACTTATTAAATGTGAATGTTCCTTGTCTATGATTATTGACTAAATGAGAGAATGAAGAATGGTAAGTATGTTATGGTGGCCTCAAAGTGGTACTTAGTATGAATTATATTATGGGATGCCATTCATACATTGCACAAGTATAACTAAGGGTTGCCTAAGATGATGGTTCTATTATGTTATAATGATATACATGTTGAATATGCTTGTATCCTATGTTTTTATACTCAAGTCTGTTGATGATTCTTAAAGTTGACAAAATGCATGGTTTTCAACCAAAACGTCCTTTTTAGCATGATTTTTGCATGGCTATCATACTTAGTACATTTTTGTACTAACCCATATTTCTTCTACTTTTTTACAAAGTGTAGGTTCCAGATCTTAAGGTGACTTCTAGTGTTCAAAGCTTGGATTGATTCTCTCTAAAGCTAGTGGTGAGTCCTCATGGTTCGAGGACGAGAGTTGTTCTTCCCTAGTTTATTTTATGTCATTTTTCAGACTATGTTGAAGGGCTGTGACCCTATATTTGATTCAAGTTGTATTAGATGGCCATGTGAGACAAGTTAGACTTCCGTTGTTTGATTTTAAATAAAGACTTTAATTTTATGGATAAATGTTTTAAATTTCGTACCATTCTCTTATGTCTTATGTTATGAATGCTATGAGGCTTTTCAGAGTCTTGTACATCGTGTCACATCCGGGGTGTAGGCTAGGTCGTGACACCACTTAGCATTCATCATACAAGATAATAGAATATAAGAGATTAAAAGACAGTCTCAATATATAAAAGTTTTATAGAGAAAAGTGGAAGTGTAAATATCGTCTGAAAGCCATCTACTACATAAGATTGATCTGGGCGTAGCTCATAAATCTAGTTCCAAAACTGAAAGTAAAGGCAAAAAAATAAATTAATCTCGATCATTGGAATATGAGGACTCACTAATTTTCAATCTTTTATATGAGATCCCTACACACAGAAGTGCAAATTTGTAAGGTCGGTCCCTACATTTGGGTAAAATGTAGGCAATAGTATGCGTTAATACAAAATATGTACCAAGTATAATAGTCATGCATAAAACATGCTTTAAAGGGGATATCTTCATGGTATGAAAAGACCAAGCTAAAACATGATATAAAAAGGCTAGAAGACATAAGTCATAAAACACTGTCAATGCAAATAGACATCATCTTAAATCACTTGTGAGATACTTCTTGAAGTAACCTTAGTTAATTATTATGGGATATTTACCTTTAACCGACATATAAAACCACGTGAGCTATCGACACGGAATCTGGTGTCTACCCCACACCGAAAAGAGGTGTCCTATTTTCTAAGGTAAGACCATAAACTTCTAGCTTATGTGGATCCACTAGCGAATGTCTATCTAAGACAATCATCCTATGGGGCATATAAGTATGGGATAAAGAGATTGCTTCTAGAAACTGGACCTCTACTAACGGGAGAACTCCCATCTCAATGTCCTCTCGGTGCTAAGCGTAAATCCCACATAATAGTCATTTTCTTAACTTATCTTTATCATCCATGGAAGGGCACGTCATATTGTCAATCCAAGCTAAATCATATGTCATCTATGGAAAGGTATAATTAAGTAACCAATCCAAGCTAGGTTTCATTAGAATAACTTCTTAACTTTAATTCATTTTAGGTGAGAAGACTTTTCAACCTTAGAATCCTTTGTGTGAGAAAACCTTTCACAACAATTAACCACAACAACAACAATAACATATATGCTTTTACTCTCAAAGCAATCTACATCATATCTCATCAAGTTCATAAGAACATGCATAATTCCATAATTCACCACTCATAATTCAAAACCCACTTTCAATCATCAATATCTAGAAAGCATGGGTTAAGCATGGGTTCATAGGGATTTATCTTAAAATCATGATATTATAATTCATGCATAAAAGTTCATAAATCAATTAAGTAAATCATGACATGGAAGAAATGTAACACCCCAGAAATTTTTTGAGCTAAGACTCGAACCGTTATTCGTAGTGAGTGAGATTTTTGCAAGGAATTTAAAATTTCTTGAGTATTAAGGTCACTATATGTAGCACCTTGAGTTCCAAGAAGAACTGAAGAGAGTTCACTCAAGTCATTCCTAAGTTTTTCTTAAGTTTTGGGTTAACTTCAAATGACCATATATCCTAGTACAATATGAGTTAGGTGAGCTACAAGATATACAATTAAATCCCTTCGAGTCCTCTTTCCAACGCCGCTGAGTTTTCTAAATTCTGAGCTCTGAGTAAAAAGTTATGACTAATTTACTAACGACGCGCAAACCTGGCAGCAGCTCCGCGACGCGGAGCCAATACGGACCTCACTGCCTGGTGAAAAATAATTCCGACTCCCACCTCGTTTTAGTTATTTCTTTCAGGGTATTTTAGTCCTAAAATCCCTTAGGAGGTCATCTAAATTGCCCTAAAGGAATAGAAAATCAGTTTTCACAAATCAAAACCCTCTCATCCACTCCAAAGATTCTACGCTCAAGAAATTCAACAAACGCTAAGGCTAGGGTTCATCTTTCAAGATTTTCCTTCAAATTCTTCAAGAAGATGGTTCTTTCAGGTATGTAAGCTTCCATAGTGTTGGGTTTGTTCACCCACACGCCAATCATGTAAATTTCAGCGTTAAGTTAGTTCTAGAAAGTTGAAAATTCGATGTTATTGATATGTGTTCTTGAATTTGGTTTCATTCTTGAATTTGGCTGAGATTTAGGAGTTTTTGAGATTATTGTTTCGATTTATAGACTAGTTTTGAGTTAGATTCTTGTGTACATGTGATGGTTATCTGAATCTAAAGAAAAGTTGAGCAAAAGAATCGAATTTAGGCGATTTGGGGTTAGAAAATGAAGAAGAGAAAAGTCGGGCAAATCGGCACTTGGCTCCGCATTGCGGACCTGCCTCCCCATTTCATAAAGTTGTCTTCACGTCGCGGAGAGGTCACAGACCTCTCTGCCTCAAAAGTTATTTCGCGACCAATTATTTTAATGCGTCGCGGACTAGCTTCCAAGCAGTGAATTTTTCATCTTTTTTCATGTTTAGCTATCTAAAATCAATCCTAAACATCATGAGATCTTTCCTCTCACAAATCACAACCTTGAATCCATAATTCAAGTTCAAGGTAGAGTTAAGAGTTAAGTTTTTGAAAATTATTTCGAACATTCTAAGAAAGTCCTTTAAGTCCTTTTGAGGAGTCTTCTACAATTTCTAATAACTTGTTTCAAGACTTGAGAAAGTCAGTACGAGTGAGGAGAATGTGTTCATGAGTCTACTTTATCATTACAATATCCTTCATACCATGAAACATAACTCTTGAATTCATAATTCAAATTCAAGAGACAGTTAAGAGTAGAGTTCAAGAAATCCTTTGAGTTCAATTGTGAATCCTTGAGATCAACTATCGATTTGAACTAAGTTTTGAGGAAGTAATTCAGAGAATGAGAAGAGTCGTATACATGAGTTACATATTGTTATGTAGATCATCAAGTCGAGTTGTTTCATGCCCATAACTCTGCATGAACGTCGTAAGTTGAGTATCCTTCAGAGAAGTGGTATCTTTAAGTTCTAAGCCTTTAAGTATTGAGTTCATAATCCCCTTTGAGATTACATTCCTAATCATGGGACTATTACATGTTACCCATGAAGTCCTTGAGTTGGGTTATTCATGTCCATAATTCCGCATGAACCCTATAAGTCGAGCAGTCTTGAGACGAAATGTATCCTTGAGTCTTTGAGTTGAGTAGTTCATGCTCAGAAATTCCGCATGAACCCTCTGAGTTGAGCATTCTTGAAGTGAGTAGTATTATTGAAGTTCTTGAGTTCCAAGTATTGAGTTCTATCTACGGTTGTTGAAAACCTTGCATTAAGTCGTTCACGGCCATAATTCAACATGAACCACATTTTAAGAAGTCTTTTACAAACGTTTTAACTTTGTTTTAAGACTTAGGTTTTGAGTTCAGTAAAGAGTAAAGTTGAAGTTCTTTTCTTCAAAAGTATATAGGGACTATGTATTCCCAAAGGAGTTTTAAAATGTTTTCACATTTAAATAAGAACGGAAACTGAGATTTCCAAAGAGCCTTCGGGCTAGTTTTCAGAAAAGACTAATCGCTTTCTAAATGAAGCAAGAGAGGAAACTGAGATTTCCAAGATAGCCTTTGAGCTAAGTTTTTGAGCACTAATCTCAAATCACAAAAGAAGTATGTTTTAAACATAAAGAACTAATATAATGTAATATTTTTGGGAGTAGTATTGAGCACCGATGGGGAAGAATTCATGCAACTATCACCCCCCTTAAACCATGTAGCCATCATGGGTAGAAAAGGGTCATACTTTTTAAATGAATCCTTTTCGCATAGACTAGTGGATCCACTTAGTAGTTTAGGTCCTATACCCCGGCAAGGTGTTGGATGGCCCGGGCAGCGTGGGGATAATAACGCTGTGTCATCACTATAGCTATTAAGTGATGGTTTTTGATTAAAGAAACTCCCACAACAATATTTAAATGGTTCCTCAAGGGGTTCTGCTTAGTATGAATGGGGCTATGGGACTTCATTCATGCATTGCACAAGTAGACTTTGAGAGGGAGCATGGTATGTCTTTTATGATATTATGATTATGAGTTAACATCATGTTTTAAACAATTTTTCTTTTCTTTATATTGCACTTGTTTTAAACTGCTTTATATCGAAATGAGTTCAGTTATGTTGAGTTGAGTTGAGCCAGGTAAGTTCTTCAGTTTCTTTCAAGCCTATGTTTCATTTTTATCAAGTTCAGACTTATGTTTATGCTTTAAAATCCCCCTTACATGCTCGTACATTCCACATACTGAGCCATTTGGCCTGCATCTTCTCATGATGCAGACACAGGTATTTGGGATCATCAATTGGAGCTTCGTTGATACATCCGAGAGTTCGAGTTAGCTATGGTGAGCCTCCTTATTTCAGGAGGATTTTATTTACTTTTCAGTTTAGTCAAGATGTCGTGGGTCTTATCCCGACTTCCATCTTTATCAGTTAGAGGTTTCATAGATAGTCAGTATAGTTGAGAAGTCTATATTATTCATTTATTTTATTAAATGTTTTAAAGACTTAAGTTGTCTATTTTATGGCGAGTCGAATATATTATTTTATTCTAAGTTGTTCATTTGAGTTAAAGTTTTTTTAAAGTTGAATTTATTGAATTTTATTTAGTTTTAAGCTTTTGCATGCTTAAGTTAGTCTTCTGCTTGTAGTCAGCCAGAATGAGGGTTCGCTTGGGGACCAACAATGGTTATTGAGTGCCGGCCACGTCCAGGGTGTAGACTCGGGTCGTGACAAACTTGGTATCAGAGAACTGAGTTTAAGTGTCCTAGGGTGTCTATGAAGCCGTGTCAAGTAGGATCATATTTATGGTTGTGAGGGACCCACTTCTATAAATGAGGGACTGGAGACATTTAAGAAAAGTTTCCCTTCTTTCATACTCTTAATCGTGCAATAGAGCTATGCCATAGAGACTTATTCTAACTCGTGCGTTTCTCAGAATCATTCGACTACCCATCATACTAGAGGTGGTGGAAAAGCACAGTCAGTTCTTTGTCGATGAGTTGCTCTTAGCAAGAGTCTTGAGAAAGTCATGAGAATGCAGAGGGGCTTGAGAGAAGTCCAAAGTAAGTTAAGTGTTCCGTTTCAGAGGAATGCACCCATATTCATTTGAATCGTGCGTTTGAGCTAAAAGTGAGTTGTACTCTCTTCCCTAAGCCTTCTTTCAGCTGAGATCCTGTTTAAGAGGTATGTTTAGAGCTTGAGTAGTATTTTCACCCAAAAAGGTAGCATGAGTTATGAGATCATGAGCACTAGTAGTGAAAGAGCCCAGAGTTAGAGGAAAGTATGAAGAGGTTTAGTAATCTAAGTAAGGGAGATGGTGGTTTGACAAGCTATGTTACTATAGTCAAGTACCTAGAAAGTTAGTAATGACGACTTTTTCCCTTATGGGTAGACGAAGAAGTGATGAGTTGTGAAGATTCCATCATAGGAGGTAGAATGTGTTACAGCTAGAAAGGAGTTTGTGATGAAGTGTCATTGTGTAGGTTATGACCAGGTGTAAGTGTTGAATGAAGAGCAGGAGTATTCATGAGGTGATAGATCTAAGCTAGGCTTATGATTTTTTAGGGAGAGCCCATAATATTCAAAGTGTTATAGAAATAATTAGGCATTGATGTATAGTGAATGAGTGAATAGTACTCAAAGGTTGTGAAGGGGAAATGTGATAGTAAATTGTAAGTATGCATACTAAGAGGTGAGGGTTGGCTATTTGTCATAAGGTCCTAGTAGACGAGTGTTTCTGAATTTGTATCTAGTAGTTGTAAGTTAGTATAGTAATCGAGCAATCATATTGATATTCGAGTTTAGTCATAAATATTAAGCTTGAATTCGAGATGAGTGTCATGATCAAAAGAATGTCAACATTAGGGTGATGATGTTAGTCTTGACGTTTAATCTAGAAGACTTGACATGGAGTAGGTGAGGAATTGAGGTGATTAGCTGCAATAGACTGTCGACACCTATCGACCGCACGACCTACTGTCAGTTAGTCGGACCACGAACTGTACTGGTTGGTCATCGTTTGGAGTTCAGAGACCAGATTTTTGGCCTTGAATGACGGGACCCACCCATGGATTGTGGTTCGATGGGTTGTGGGTCCTGACCGTGGGTCTTGGCTTTTGACCCTAGAATTTCTCTAAGTCTGGGACTCACCTACGAGATCTACCTACGGTTCGTGCATTGAATGATGGACCATCCTGGTGAACCGTCGAAAAAGTACTGAAACTAATTATTTTTGGGAACCTGGGCTAGCCAACCACGGAGCTGACCTATGGTTTGTGTGTTAGTCCACGAGCCGTAGGTGGCTCCGTCGGAACTGGCACTAGATTTTCTGAAGGACTGGAATTTCTCTCTCTTTATAAATTTAAGGTGTTACGAACCTTAACTTAAATTCTAACACATGCAACTTCTAAGTATCTAGACAAAAATGTAGAAGCACAACAAAATATGAATACCTTCACCGGAAATAATATGGTCAAGGAATACAACTGACCTCAACCAAAATCTGCACTTGTTGTACTTAGCAACCAGCTGAAAAATCCTTGAGAACTTGTAAGATGATTCTGAAATGATCGGCATGCTCATCCTCACTCTTTAAATAGATCAATATATCATCAATAAACACAATCACGAACATATCAAGGTATTGCTTTAACACTTTGTTCATCAAGTCCATAAATGTTACAAGAGCATTCGTTAGTCCAAAAGACGTAACTAAGAATTCATAGTTACCATACCAAGTTCTGAAGGTTGTCTTTGGAACATCATATTTTCTTACTCTCAGCGGATGATAACCCGATTGGAGTCAATCTTGATGAAGAAACCAACACCTTGAAGCTGATTGAACAAGTCATCAATCATTAGGATGGGATACATATTCTTAAAGGTAATCTTGTTCAATTGCTGATAATCAATACACATGCGAGGAGAGCCATCTTTCTTTCGAACAAATAAAATAGGAGCACCCATGGAGAAATACTCAGCCATAAGAAACCCTTATCCAAGATGTCCTTTAATTGATCTTTCAACTTCTTAAGTTCTTCTATAACCATTCTATAAGGAGGGATGAATAGAGATAAGTTGTGTATCTGGAAGAAGGTCAATTCCAAAGTCAATATCCCTTTCGGGAGGAACACTTAGAAGATCGTGGGGGAAACACTTCAGGAAACTCATTTACAATAGAAACTGACTCAAGAGTAGGGGCTTTGGAATTCATATCCCTAACTCGTACTAGATGATAAAATCAACCCTTAGAAATTATCTTTCTAGATTTAAGGCACGAAATAAACTAACTTTTAGGAGCGGAATTACTACATTTCCACTCTATGACTCGTTCTTTCGGAAACTGAAAGTTAACCACTCGGGTTCTACAGTCAATAGAGGCATAACAAGAATGAAGACAATACATTCCAAGAATAACATCGACATCCAACATATCTAACTCTACTAGATCAACTGAGTTAACTTTCTAAAAAATTGAGATCGAGCAATTTCTATGAACCCATTTAGCAAAAATAGAATTAATGATACGAGAATAGACTGAGAAAGGTTCTAAAAGGATTTCATGACTGACATCAAACTTCATAGCAACATAAGGAGTCACGAAAGACAAGGTAGCTCTTGGATCTAGCAATGCATAAACATCATGTAAGACTCACAACATACTAATGCCACATCTGGAGAACTCTCCTGATCATGTTGAATTTGAAGATCATAAAACCTATTGTGACGTTGTCCGCCACCAGAACTAGATGAAGCACTATATTGAGTAGGGCGACTAAATGAAATAGACTAAATTTTTCGGCGACCGTCTTCGCCCTTGTTAACAACCAAATGGCAATATCTTAACCTATGTTCAATCTTACCACAACCAAAACATGCAACAGAACCAGATAAGCTATCACCAAAATGACCCTTCCCACATTTCAGACATATGGGGATAGGACACCTACTAGAAGCATTGTTTTGAGACTTAGGGTTAGGCACCCTATTCTTGTTGAACTTAGATACAAGATTACTAGAACAAGATGGGTTCAGGACTGAATAGCTTTGCCGAAATTAATGATGATGACCACCACAAGATCTATGATAAGAGTAATCAACACTATCGGTCCACACCTGCGTAGTCTTCCTATCATTCTCCTTAAGCTTCTCTTCCTCAATCTTTTGAGAATGAGTCATCAACCTCGAAATATCCATCTATTTGATCAACATGGTGGTTCTACACTCCTTGACAACCATTTTTGAGACAACAAAAACAAACTTGCTCACCCGAGCTCTAGAGTCTGCAACTATAGTCGGAGCATACTTAAAAAATTGAGTGAACTTCAAAGCATATTCATTCACACTCATATTTCCTTGCCTCAAATTGATGAATTCTTGCACCTTAGACTCTCTCATCTCAAGAGGGAAGAATCGATCTAGAGAAGCACCATTGAACTTGTCCCAATCCAAAGGACCTGCATCAATAACAATTTCTTCCTTCCATCAGCTGAACCACACTTGAGCAATCACTTTTAATTAGTAAGTGACCAAGTCCGCCTTTTCAATCGGAGTCAAACCCAGAGACACACAATCTTTTGAGTCCCCTCAACAAACTCTTGTGGATCATCATTCACATTAGAACCATGGAATTCCAGAGGAATTTTTCTTGTGAAATCTCAAACCTTAGTCATTTATGTACCTATCTTTGGGTTCACGAGAGCTATAACCTCACAGTTAGCTTACATAATCATGGCTTGGGTAAGCACTTGAAAAACAGCCTGAAACTCAGCATGTGAGACTTGCTCGACCAAAGATCGACTGGAGCTTGAGGAATTTTGGGTTCCACAGTCAAATTCCTTGTCACTGGAGATCTTCTTGGAGGCATATTCTAAAAATGCATAGAACAAGAGTTATAAGGAAACTTTTATAAAGTTCAACTCTATCGCACGACCTTAGAGTAATGAAAGAAGTGATGTTTCTTAAATGTCTCGTAGCCTCCTATTCATAAATATGATGCGTTTCACACTCATGAACAAGACTTTACTTAATGTGGCTTGTCAGACACCCTAAGAAACTTGAACCTGGCGTTCTAAATACCAAGTTTGTCATGACCAAAAACTTCCCCTAGACACGACATGGTGAATAGAATTTTGAAAGACGCTAAATGAATCACACGACATAGCATTAAACTAAGATAATAATATAACTGAAATAAAGAATAAGAAAGTCTCGAATAAAGTCTCATCATAAAACTAAATCAGAGTCCAAAATCATAATGCATAATACTTTGTCTAACAGTAAGCATTTACTACGTAATAAGTGACTAGGAGAAGCATGTGTCATACCCTCGAACCATGAGGACTCACCAATCCAAAACCAAGTTGATAGGATACAATATTGACTGCGGCATGAGTAAGGTGCATTAGAACCTATATTATAAAACAATATAGGCATAAGATATGCAAGCGGACAATACTCGGAGTGTACTGAATATGGGGAAAGATGTATGAGTGTAACATTTCAACATGATAGGTCTGAAAACATGATAATGTCATGGCCAAGTAAACACAACATAAATTTGATCATATCATTTCATAAAATATAGTACAAGGTCATGCATTATTTTTTAAATCATAATCATAACATAAGTCTTCGAGAAAGTCATAAATCTTTGTAGGCCGTCAACTGACATAAACTATGTGAGATATAACATAGAGTTCACTGTACTACTCCCTCATCGAAAAGAGAGAGTATCCTACTTTCCAAGGTAGGGACCATAATCATGAGCTTAGGTGGATCCACTAGCTATTTTGTACATTTGGGACATCCTACGGAGGCACGTAGTTCTAGGACCTAGGTAATATTCACTAGTCCAACTCGCTGATACGTAACCGCCCAACAGAAAACATGCATATTCCTAATAATATTCACAATCTTTGAAATTGCAAGAATGTAGTAATACTAAATCATTCATAAATCTCATAGAATGAATCCTTTAAAATCATGATTTCATAACATATTCATAAGAGACACTTAATCGAAAGCATCTAAATTATGATAGTATTTTCATAGTAAAATGGACATTGTAATCGGAAGTGGCTAAATCATATCATTCTTTCATCATAGGATTAGCCTCAATTTTCATAAAATTGTTTGATACTTTAATTGAAAGCATCCTTGAATTCATAATTTTTTCATATCAAAATTACATATATAGCATGGGTTCATAATAAATTCATTGAAAACATTAAAATATGATCAAATCATGCATAATAAGATCATTCATGATGAATAAAATTTATATCAATTGAACCCATGGAAGAATCATGAAAACCCTAGAATTGGGTGAAAATCATAAAGTAGAATTTGAGGTTTCTTTGGGACTCAATAGGTGAAGAAGGACCCATTGATGAATTTCTCATATACCTTGATCGAACCCTAGCTTGAAATTTGGAAAGGAAACTTGAAGCTCTATGAATCCTTGAACACCTTGAAAGAGACTTGGAGAAGAAGACTTTAGGGTTTTGAGAGAATAAGAGTGAATGGGGATGTTATGGGGCTTAGGAACCTCTAGTGCCTTCTAAATAATCTCAAATGATGTAGTTTACGAATTAAAATAGTAGGAAAAGACTCAATTAACCTTGTGAAATAATTGTCGAACTCACTCCTACGAGCCCATGTACGGTCCATATTGTGTTTTATGAACCGTGTTGTCCATCTGTGGTCCATACTCCTGAAAACCCATTTCTTAAATGAAGAACCACAAGCCAAGGACCACGACCCGTACTGCTTTCCACAATCCGTGAACCCCTTATGTTTAACACAAATTACTGAAGTCCTAACCTTCTGAAGTTCAAATCCATGAGGCCCAACTACAGTCTGTCTTTCTCTCTACAAATCGTACTAACCGACCATGTACCAACTTATTGAAATCCAAAAGAAATTGGAGGAAAATCATGATTGTTCATCCACAACTCTTGGAACCATGTATGACTCGTACTTGCCGCTCGTGGACCAGTGCACTAGCAAATTTTTCTTCAACTTTTCAACTTTTATACTTCCAAGGTGTTATGGAAGTACACAATATCAAGGTACTATATTAGTTATTGTGTTTATAATAAATTTTATATTTTTTAATGCACTAACTTTTTTTAGTTTTCCAAAGGAAATTTTGGGATGTCTTTTACATTTATTAGTAGTATGTGGATAAATTTCAATACTGAAAACGCAATAGCTCTCCGAATTGGTACTATTGAATTATACTTTACTTACTAATAGTTGAATTAATAAAATAACAGTAAACTATACTTATTGTGCTTACAACGTAAATAATATGCAGATTTGATGCCAAGAAGAAACAACACAAATATATTACTCTACTCCCAAGCTTACTAATAAAACAAGCTAAAGAAGTGACAATTAGCGTATTTCACATTGTTCATTCGATGATAAAGAGGTAGAACATTTCAACTACTTCAATAATAATTTATACTTTTTTACAAATGTATAACACATTCTTTATGTTTATTTGTAGGTTACATATTGTAAGCTTGATGCGGCAATTAAAGATACAACAAATATAGATGACCCATGGTATGCATCATGCAACAAATGCTATCAGAAAGTGAAATTTAAAAATAATATTTCAAGATGTACACATTGTCACACAGAAAAAATTGAATATGAGAAAAGGTAATACACATAAAAAAATTATTTTCCAGCAATTTTATATATCAATAAATGAGCTAATTGTTTACTGCTCGATAACTTTGTAGATATCTTCTAAAACTTGAGGTGTTTTATAAAAAAGCAATGTCATATTACATTGTTTCAAGCTAAAAGATATTTGTTTGGTTGCGACGTTACAACGTATAAATGATCAATTTATGAAATGGTCCTATTTTATTATTAAATCATTTATGGGGGATTAAGGGGTGTCAATGGATTATCTTTTGCTAATAAATACTATATTTTGTTTAATACAGAAAAAAGAATTTGCATTGTATTGTAAGTTAGTGATAAGTAATCACAAATAATACACATTTCTTATAGAAAATGCAAAAAATGAAAGTGATCAAACTGGAAGATGCTTCATTGCAGAAGAAGTACAAGATGTTCAAAAGGCTATTGCAATTGACATTAAAGATAAAGAAATAAAATTAGAAACAACAAACATAAAGATAAAACAAATTGAAGATGAGACTAATGACACAGTAACTCATAAAAAAGAAGTTCACAATGCTTTCTCTCTCTAAAAAGAAAGCTCTAGCTTCTCACTAAAAAACTTAGAACAAGATGAACAAAGAAGACCAGGAAATGAGTTATCATGAAGAGGGCTTGCTTTATCGGAGTACAAAGAAGCCGAAGGAAGGGTAAGTCCAACAGCTTCAGCCCGTAAAGTAAGTTTCCTAGAATCCCTTCAATCCTCAATTAATGAATCTAACATAAGCTTTGTTACTCAAGGTCTAGACAAAATAAACTTCCGAGACGAACAAGATAACCCCAACAACCATCCAAACTTCATTCCTATAACAACAAATGATAAACATAGGCTATATCCCCCCCTAAAAGTACTCATTAATCATTAAATTGGTGGGCAAAATAATAGGATATGCCTATTTCCAAAACCGTCTTCAAGCTCTTTGACAACTTACCAAAAAAATAAACCTCATTGACCTTAGTAAAGACTTGTATCTCATAAAACTTTCCAAATAAAAAAACTACGAAAATATACTACACAAAGGACCTTGGATCCTGGGATCACAATTCATCTCTATCCTAATATGGGAACCCAAATTCAACCCATCAATTGCTCAAATAAACTTTTCAAAAGTATGGATAAGATTATCGGAACTTTCGACAAAATTATATGACCTTAACATCCTCTGAAAAATAGGAAATAAAAAAGGAACGATCCTTAAAATTGATACTGTTACAATGAACACAACTAGAGGAAGATATGCCAGACTTTGTATCCTAGCACTATTATCCAAAATACTGCCAACAGACATATTAATAGGAACCCATCTCCGAAAAATCCAATATGAATTATCTACACCCTTATGCACATTTTGTGGTAAACTTGGACACTTAGTGCACTCATGCCCTAACAAACCCAATAATATCCCATCCACTTCTAGAAGCACAAACCAATCTGATTCAATGCCAACATATATCTTGAAAGACACAAATGAGGAAAAAGGTTGGACAATAGTAATATACCAAAAAAGGAAAAAGTCAAATGCCCAACAACCTGCACACGTGAATAATAATTACTTACACAATCACAATACATTTAATACATAAATAAATGACCAAAAGCCAAAATAAGATCCCTAAAAAAATAGTAGGGCCACCAAACCTGAATATCCAGGACAAAACCAAACAACAAGGAAACAAAAATGATCCCAAAAACTCAACACAAAACTCCAAAGAAGGGGAGACAATCACGTCACTAGAAAATGAGAGTACAGGTCACGTACATAGTATGGTATCCAAGTTCTCTTTTAATGATAAAAACTATACAAACGTGGACAAAATCGACCCCACCACAACCAAAAACAAAACAAATACAAGTTCACAAGGCAGCTCCCCAGCCATACCCTGCAAATTACTAACTCCCGTCACTCAAGAAAAAATATCCAAAAAAATGGATAAATCTGCCAGCAAAATCCCACAATCCATGGAAATAATAGTACACCTCAAATTAGAACAATCTCGGTCACCAAATAAAATCAAATAATAGAAACACTCTTGAAATGGAACCGAATGTTTATCCAACTGCCAACATCCCACAAATTATAACACAATAACCAAACATTCCTCAAGTCCTAATTCTAATACTACTAAGAGTCTAATGATAGAGAATGTCACACGACGTCCTACACATAAAGTAGTACAAGGAATTTTAGAGTACAACCTAGTATAGATCCCAATAAATCCGACCATCTAAATGAACTATTTAAAAAACTACCATCAACATCACTATTTCCCACAAATCATTCACAACCTCCTACCAAAAATGTCTCAATACAACAACCATACTTATCACCAACTGCAACAGAGCATTCTACAACCCCACAACCAAAGGTTTCCCTCAAGCAATCCACCCCATTCCCATCAACTGATGGGAAACCAAATCACTTTTCAACCAACCCCACTACTGAACCCCCAACTAAATTACCAGACAACTTTTCCTTACGAAACATACCAGCCCCTAGAAATGACAAACCACAACTCACAAAACACTGTGTTTTAGAACCTAACAAATCCACCCATACCTTTCAACCAGAACTATTAGACCACAAATATACACGTACTGGTGGCTTTTCTACATGCAGTTCAAGTATCACATTACTCGAATTGGGAAGGAATGTTAAACCTCCACTAGAATGAAAACAACCCCACACCACTTCCCACTCAAATACAAGAGAGGCTAACCAAGAGCCTTATAAGTCTAGCACTGACACAACTAGAGCTAACCCATGAACTTACCTGCCTAGAATTTTACCACATACTCCACTTCCCATCACCACTGTCCAACCTGAATACCCAACATCTCTCGCTTATACACCAATTGAATATCTTCGCAAACTCCTCGTTACAATAAATAATAGATATGCAAAACCCAAGTCAACAAAATGAGAAAAACACGAGTAATGAGGAAGACAAAAACATGGAGGACAAAGTAGTTTCAGAATTACAAATGAGGTAACCATCATCCCTATGAAAATCCCTCAGGGTTGTCGAGAGAAGAGGAACCAAACATGCTAGATCCATTGACTCAAACTCTCCATTTGAAGAATCGACTTACACTGGATATGTTACTAAGTATCGAAAGGAAGTTTTTAATCAAAGTCCCTCGAGAAGTGAACAAAGAAGATTTGAACATACGCTGCTACAATTCCCAAGAGCCACTAAAATATATAGCGTTAATCATCCCTACGATAATGGACAGTCAAGCTCTGGATGCAGGAAATGCAAGCATCTTATCAACAGCTATAAACCTGGAAATTACTCTAATGTTGGGAGGGAATCACATCATTCAAGAAACCCCATTAATGAAGATCTTACTTTAGAACTGTAGGGGTGCAAACAATGCTAATTTCATGAAAAATATGCCCATACTCATGTAATATTACAACCCAATAATTCTTGCTCTTATCGAGACAAGAATGGAGGATCATAATAAAATTTTACAGGTACTAGACTTCAAAGATGTCATACAGTTCCAGGCTTTGGGATATTCCGAAAGGATTGCTCTACTTTGGAGGAACTCGAAAATCACCGTTGAACCTTTTGTTATTATTGAACAAGAAATTCACGCCACTATTGAGGTTAGTAAAAGCTTCCCTAAATAGTATATCTGTATAATTTATGCTAGGAATACTGCTAGACGAAGAAAAATATTATGGGAAAATTTGAGGAATACTTTTACCAAATCAATAGGTCATGGCTAGTTTGTGGAGACTTTAACAAAATCACTAGTGCTTTTGAGAAGCTAGGGAGGAGACTAATAAACAACAATAAGAGCTCTAACTTCATTAACTGCACTGATGATATGAACATGATTGATATAGGTTTTACGGGGCAAAAATATACTTGGACAAATAAGCATAAGAACAACAAAACCCTCATTATGGAACGACTTGATCGCTTCCTTAGCAACCACTTCTAGTTAACTCTCTTCCTAGATTCAAAAGCCTATCATCTTCCTCGTATACATTCCGATCACTTCCCTTTTCTTCTCAACAGCCTAAAAATCTCTTCAAACTTAAAAAAGTTATTTAGATTTGAAACTATGTGGATTAGGCACCCGGATTTTCCTAACATAGTAAGTGGAGCGTGGAAGGATAATAATAATTATAATTATACCCTAGAAAACTTCCTTCAAAATATAAAAATATGGAACAAAGAAACTTCCGAAAATATTTTTAAACAAGAAAGCCATTCTTGACAGATTAAATGGGCTGCAACAAATGGATGCTATAAACAAAAAAGATTTCCACCAAAATCTAGAGAACACTCTCACTATCGAGCTTATTGAATTACTCAAAAGAGATAATGACTTTTGGAAGCTAAAATCTAGAGTCCAATGGCTTAGTGAGGAAATACTTAATTCTTCCACACCACTACTACAAATAGAAGTAGAAATAGAATTATTGGCTTAAACGACTCGGTGGAAATCAGACTTTTGACCCTTCTTCCATAAATAGCATAATTATCCAGTACTTCCAAAACATCTACACAACTGGGCTTATTAAGAGCGACTATCATAAACCAAATATATGTCAAAATGCCCTTCAAACGGAAACTAGAGACATTATTGGTAGACCCCTTGATAAGGAAGAAATTAAAAATGCTATTTCCTCCTTTAAACCTTTAGATGGACTTCACCCTCTTTTCTTCCCAATATATTGGAATGCTACTAAAGAAGCAATAGTCGATACTTGCATGAAAGCATTTAAATCTAGCTCCATTCCTCCAGAAATTAATAAAACTTTATTTGCCTTATACCAAAAATAAAGAACCCTGAGTAAATTAACCACTATAGGCCCATTAGTCTTTGTAATACGATTTATAAAACCATCACCAATATTATAGTTAATAGGATAAGAACTTCCTAGTAGGAATGGTTTCCTTTCAGGTTGTGTTGTTAGAGACCAGACTGTTCTAACAGGGTAGGGGAGATAAATAACTAATCTAATACAGTACAACTATGATTGGGCAATAGCGCAGATAAGATCAGACTGAATGTGTGAATGATCTAGTTCTGATTCTTTTTTGTCCCGTTCCTTCAATCAAAGTGTCACGACCCAAGGTAGCCCCTAAGCGTAACATGGCGTACAAGACCCCGAAAGGCCCATACAAGCCACTTATCATACATCATACAAGATAATAGAGTTTAAATGATTTAAAAGACAATTTCAACATATAAGAGTTTTATAGAGGAAAGCAGAAATCTAAACATCATCTCAAAGCCATATAGTACATAAGAAGAAATCGGGACGTAACTTATACATCAAGTTCAAAACTAAAATGAAAAGATATAATGAAATAAAGGTTTGGTCCCTGAAACATGAGACCTCACCAATCTTCAAACTTCAACTACTAAGAGATCCTAGCCACAGAGGTCAAATCGGAATCGTCGAACCCTACATTTGGGGAAATGTAGGCAAGAGTATGTGTTAGTATAAAAATGCACTAAGTATGATAGCCATGCATAAAAATCATGCTAAAAAGGACATTTTCATGATATGCAAAGACCAAGTTAAAACATAAGATAAGAAGGTTAGAAAACATATGTAACACCTCGAAAACCAGACCCAGAATTTTTTTGCAGAAACTTACTTGAACCAGTGAACCACGGCAGGGTTCACGGACCGTGATAGGGTCCATGAACCGTTGACCTGCCCGTGATCATGACTTGGACTCCACCAGGCCCAGACATCAGACCACGGGACCCTTCACGGGCCGTGGAATTAACGACGGACCATGGTGGCATCCGTAGAGTCGAGGCAGTACCCCCCTAGCCAGCCCCTTAGACCTCCATGCCCAAGTGAAGACCACGAGGACCTTCATGGTCTGTGGTCCCTCACACGGGTAGTGGGGTGGTCCGTGAAGGCTATCAAGTAATCCCCTATCCCTGAGCCTCCAGACCTCTGCCCAAGTGAGGACCACAGGGACCTTCACGGTCCGTGGTCCTCCACATAGGCGGTGGTAGGGGCTCGTGGACTAGACCCCAGAAACCCTAGCTCCTGGACCACAGACCACGACCATCTTAACGGTCTGTGGTCCTTTTCATGGTCCGTGGAAGTGGCCATGGTCAGCCCCGTCTGCAACTTAAGTCAGGTGTCTTTTGGTCTTTTTCTATTTCGTTGTACCCCTAAACTATGTCGTTTTAACCCTAAATTACGTGGTTTTGATTAATTTTAGCATAGAAACATAACTAGAACTTACCTAAGTCAAATCTTTCATCAAACACTTAGAAAATTAGAGCGTAAAGAGGAGAAAAGGTCGAGCAACCCTAGTTCAAGAACGCAACAAGATTCCATCCGTTCCAGCCCCAAAATTGAAAGATTTCTCTGTGGAATTCGTCACCAGGTATGTGGGATTTCACTAGTGGGTTCCTTTCGCCTATTAGGTCCCTAGATTTAAGTCAAATTCTTAATTCCCTAGTATCAACTAAACCTAGGGTTTTCTAGAACCTTAGCAGATTATCATGAATTAGTTATTTATATGTTCCAAATCAGATTATCATGTTATTACTTCGTTCCTTGCATGAATTCCAGAACCCTAACTTGGTAGTTCTTTAGTTCTTGAATTATACATGCTAGGTTAGACATTTCAGTATTTCAATATACATGCCTCAGCTTGAATGTGTCATTATCAGTTCTTAGTATGCATGTCAATTTTGAGCTATCTAGTATATTTCAGTAATTCAGTCATAATGTGTTAATCATTTCATCTATTGGGAGTAGCATAATACTGAGTTAGACTAGGGTCAGTTACCCATATAGTCCCAGAATTACGAGCCACGTAGGTTGTAAGTCCCCTTTGTGGGCATCATTTTAGTGATCACGCCAGCATGCCTCTACACCTTTGGCCGGGTGTATTGGGTCCTCTCGATGGGGCGTATACATCAGACTCTACATTTAGCTCATGTAGTTTTATTATCGGTTATTAGTAGCTCCCACAGTTCAGTCAGACTCCCTTGCATTGACCATATTTCAGTATAACCAGTATTCAGCATCAGCATGTCTAAATTTGGTCAATGCATTCAGTTAGCGCAGTACTCAATATTGATATCTTGTTCAGATTATACTCTTGCTTTACTGCTTGTTCAGTTATATGTTTATTTCAGTTTTACTCTATCATGCATGCTCAGTACCTTTCAAGTACTGACGCATACTATGTGCTACATCTTCTTGTGATGTAGGTTCAGATTCTCAGCATCAAGATCATGCTTAGATCGGTTCCCGATCTCCAGTTGAGCAGCATCAGTGGTGAGTCCTCATTCTTCGAGGACAATAGTAATGTTATCTTTCAGTTTTCATTGTTTTAGTTTCAGTTTTGCTAGACTTAGTTGGGGCATGTCCCAACACTTCTAGTCAGTTAGAGGTTATTTTCAGACATAGTTAGATTCATCTTAGTATTTGAGTTTGATGTTTCTTTTGTATTAAACTCTCTGATTTGATATTTAGTTTTAGTATATGGGTATTCTCCATCATTTCAGATTTACTTATTATTAGCTTTCGCATCAGTTTTATTTCTCAGTTTATCTTTAGTATGCTCATGATTATGCCAGCATGGTTAGCTTGGGGTCACTTGTGATCCTAGCCCCCGTGTCCGCATCTCGAGGTAGCTCAGGGCGTGACAACATAATCGTAATCATGATCAATGCAAGTAAAATCATCTTTGAACACATGTGAGAGACTTCTTGAAGTAACCTTAGTTCATTATTATTGTGGGAATTAGCCTTAACCGACATAAAGACCATGTGAACTATACCATGATCTCCCGGTGTCTCCCACACCGAAAAGGGTTGTCTTATTTTCCAAGGTAGGACCATGAATCTGAGCTAAAGTGGATCCACTAGATAATGTTTATCTAGACAATCATCCTATGGGGGCACATAGATAAGGGATAAGGAGATTGCTACTAGAAACCCGACCTCAACTCGGGAGAGCTTCCATCTCAATATCCTCTCGGTGCTAAGCATAAATCCTACGGAGTAGTTATTAATCTTAACTTGTCTCATGATCCATGGAAAGGCACAATTAAGCAACCAATCCAAGATAAATACATGATAGGATAGCTTCTTAGACCATGCGTGAGAAAACCTTTCACCGTCCATGATTTTTTTGTAATTGCTTTTAAGGCCCACATTCATTCACTTCATGATAGAGATGCCCTACTAATACTAATGGAAATAGTTTTAAAATCATGGCCTATAATCATTGATGGCATATCCGGATACCATACTAATTAAGACCTAATTTAGGAAAACAACCTGAAATGCATTGAAGGTAAATCTAGATGTCATTCATGTCATGTCTCTAAGCTTCATAGAACATATCGAAAATCTCATCTATAAGCTTTCTTGAGTCATAAACATACTTTCATGAACATGCATTATTTTCAATAATTCATAAGCTTCATCATATTTTCAAAGTCAAAGAATCTTCAAATTCATTCACATCAATTTCATAAAGAGAGGACATGCATATCTTCATAAATTTATCTTTCATAGTTCAAGACCCACATTATATCAACATAGCTTTGAAAACATGGGTTATGCATGGGTTCATGGGAAATCAACTTAAAAATATGCAATTACTTCAATTCATGCATAAAAGTTCATAGATCAATCAAATAAATCGACATTAAAAGTAACCCATGACATGGAAGAAAATCCTAACTCAATTGGGGGATTCTAACTTTGTAAATTGGAGAATTTGGGAACTTCATGGTGGAAAGGGCTCCATGGATGAAAACTATCATACATTGATGCCAAAATCTTGGAAGCAATGGAAGATTAGGAGACTTGATCTTCAAACCCAGCTTTCTTAAAAAAATAGAGAGATAAATATTTAAGAAGAAGAGCTTGATCTTCTTTTGAGAATTTGAGAGAATGAATTTAGTGTGGGTGATTTGGGGGTTTAGAATCATTATATAGGGCTTTGGGTAGAAGTAAAAATGACATAGTATTGATTTAAAACAATTGGGGGAAAAGACCCAAGAAACTGCCAAATTGGCATCAAAGAGGCCAAAATGGGTCGTCATACACTATCACGGCCCGTCAAACGGGTTGTGAAGAAATTTTGTCTGACAGTGCTTCACTATTTCGGGAATAACTTCTTACTCTGAGCTTGGAATTAGGTAAACTCGAAGGCGTTGGAAAGAGGACTCAGAGATATTTAATTTGATAGGTCATGGGCCACCTAATTCATTTTGTTCTAAAAGATATGATCATTTGAAGTTGACCCTAAACTCTAAGCCTAATGAAAATCCTTTACGGACGACTTCTAGGTCTGTGTGGGGCTTCACAGGCCGTTTTGACACTCGTGGCCCTTGACCAGTGGCTAGGGGGAGAGCCATTACTTACTTGACCAGCCCATTCACGACCATTTGTACGGCCCGTCATCCTCACCATGGGCCGTCTAACGGTTCGTGGGAGGGGAACCTTTTTGGGAAATTTCTGGAACATCTTCACGAGCACCAAGACGGGTCGTGGTTGAAATGACCCAAAAAGTTCTTTAAAATGTGCTTCGGAAGTTACCGGAAACTTGTTTAGCTATATATAAAAAAATCCGTTTCATTTTTCGAAAATCCGACTTCATATTCTTGTTTAGGGGGTCAAATTGAGTGGGAAATGGGTCTAACCCAAATTTTAGAGCAACCGTATCAAAATCCGAAATTTCCAAGTGAAGCCTTTTTCGAGGGTCTACTTTGGAGGGTCATATCTCCTAGCACAAAAATTATTGGGTGGACAATAACATATACATGGAAAGACCTTTGAGTTAGCTACCTAATGCACTTTGTTTCACCTCATTCGGAGTTCGGACGAAGAAGTTATGCCCATTTTCGTAAAATCTGTCCGGCAGAAAATGCAAATTCCAGTAGCTAATTTTACTGTTCACCCGCCCCATTTTTTTTTCCTAAGTGTTGGACGAATTTTTTCCAAAGGGCATATGTTATTTCCTATATACCATTAGTTCAATTCCCATCTCTAAAACATTTCCCAAAACACCTCTCCCATACTTAGACACATTTTCTCTCAAGTTCTCTCAAGAACCCTAATCCAAAACCTTCCTCAAGATTGAAGAGACTCTTGCTCCAAGTTCCAAGCTTCCATTGAAGACACTCTCAAGACCTTCATAAGAACTCAAGGTATGTGGTGTTGAACTCATGGGTCCTTCCACCCATAGTGCCTAGACTCTATTCTACTCACTAATTCATGGTTTAAGTTAAGATTCATAAATTAGTCTTGTTCTTTGTAATAATTTCCTGCACATTGAATTTTAAACATGAAAAGTGATTGTTTTGAGCATGTTGTGACCCTAGAACTTGAACCTAAATTTGGAATGGATGTGGAGATTTTCATGTGGTATTGTGGGTGTTAAAAAGGTGTTGTTGTAGGTTGTTCACTGGTTTGGCTGCATAATTACTACCCTATTTTCCATGCTCTTTGATTCCATTACATGCCTTCAAGGTGTTTGACAAAATGTCCAACTATGGAGAATTGATGAATCGATGCTTTAAAGCTTGAGTTATGAGATGTATGGAAATCCAGAGATGTGTTGATGACAAACTAAGCTTGTGTATATGTTCATTCCATACGTGAGATTGCATTAGAGCCTAATGGGAATTTCCTATATAAAGTGTTGCATGACCATGCCCGGTCCGGGGGAAAAGAACCGGACAACCATGTGAGAGGTTTATATCTCACCACCTAGGATGCTTGGGGTGTGACCAACATCAACCATGTGAGAGGTTTATATCTCACCACCTAGGATGCTTGGGGTGTGACCAACATCAACCATGTGAGAGGTTTATATCTCACCACCTAGGATGCTTGGGGTGTGACCAACATCAACCATGTGAGAGGTTTATATCTCACCACCTAGGATGCTTGGGGTGTGACCAACATCAACCATGTGAGAGGTTTATATCTCACCACCTAGGATGCTTGGGGTGTGACCAACATCAACCATGTGAGAGGTTTATATCTCACCACCTAGGATGCTTGGGGTGTGACCAACATCAACCATGTGAGAGGTTTATATCTCACCACCTAGGATGCTTGGGGTGTGACCAACATCAACCATGTGAGAGGTTTATATCTCACCACCTAGGATGCTTGGGGTGTGACCAACATCAACCATGTGAGAGGTTTATATCTCACCACCTAGGATGCTTGGGGTGTGACCAACATCAACCATGTGAGAGGTTTATATCTCACCACCTAGGATGCTTGGGGTGTGACCAACATCAACCATGTGAGGGGTTTATACCTTGCCACCAGGGTGTCCGGGTGTGAACGGCATCCCCCATCCTAAGTTGGGGTTATAGATTGGTTGGATCATGCATACACATATGATATCTACTATTAGTATAGAGTTACTTAAACATGTTTTGACTTCACTTTGATCATGCATCCTCATATTGTTATTCATAATGCCTATGAAACTATTTCTTGTATTTCGATTGTGTCCTTGTTTATTGTTGTGTTGCACCCCGCATACTTAGTACATTCCAAGTACTAACGCATATTTTGCCTACATGATGTCACCATGTAGGGACCGGAGTTACTCTTGATCCTTCTCTTCATTCATGTGGCTAGTACGGTGCTTATCCGAGTTGTTGGTGAGTCCTCAATGATTCGAGGGCTATGTTATGTTTCCTACTCCTATGTTTTGAGACTTTAGCTTGCAATTGTATTTTGACTATGAGGGGAGCCGGTAGAATGTCATGGCCCCGTCCCATCTATGTATGTAGAGGTGTGCGTTGGACAAGTATTTTGTAAATGAGCTTGACTCTTGTTCTATGATGTCATTTTGAAATGGTTTGCCCTTAGTCCCTATTTCCCGATAATTAATGTTGAATGTACTTCCGCGACCGATGAAGTGTGATGACAAGTTTGAGAGGCTTGTTTGGGGTTCCTTCGAGTTCCTCATTCGCCATGTCACGTCTAGGCCCTAGGCTTGGGTCGTGATAGTGGTCCCCTTCACGACCCGTCTAGGTCTCCGTGGAGGGTCCCATGGTCCAGTTTTGGGCTTCTGACTTGCTCGCTTGACCCCTTCCAAGCCTTTGTCGAATCCGAGATGTTACACAAAGTCCGACCCTACTTACTCTATAGGTAAGACTTTCATGAATAACATCACCGTACACATATACCCTCACAAACCAACTCGCTCGCTTCGACCCTCACCCTGATCCTTAGCCCTTGGAGCAAAACTCCCTTGTAGAAGGACTCCCACTTTAATTTCACCTCCCTAACCCCTATATTAAAGAAAAGATGGTTGGTTATCTCTTGAAGGAATTCATACCTAAAAAGATATAACTCTTTCTAGAAGAGATAAGGCAAGTCGGATTCCAATCACAGTGCGTCACACCGCTTTCAAGCAGTAGTAATCCTGTCCCAATTTATGTCTCTGCTTTCGAAACTGTCTTTCCTGTCTTTGAACGAATCAACTCTTAGGACAGAGTTCAGAATCGTAAAAGGAAGACAAGACTCAAGACCTGGACACTATAATTAGTCCTAAACAATGTAGTTTAATACCTAGAAGAAGAGAAATAATGCCATCATCGTTCAAGAATCTATACATTCTTTTCAAAAATCAAAAGGAAAATTTGGTAAAATGCTCATGAAAATTGATTTGGAGAAAGCTTTCAATAGATTAGAATGGTCTTTTATCAAACAATCCCTTATGATCCTTAAGTTCCCAAAAAACATGATCGACCTTATCATGTCTTGTATATCCACATCATCTATATCTATTATTGTTAATGGAAGGCCTACGAACTATTTCAGCCCCACTAGCAGAATTAAGCACGGGGACCCCGTATCACCCTACATATTTATAATCTGTATGGAATCATTAACTAGACTCATAAACTATGTCATCCAAGAACGTCTCTGGCAACCAATTAAAATTGGTAGAATAGGTACCCCTATATCTCACCTACTTTTTGCCGATGACATTATTCTTCTAGCAAAGGTTGACATTACCAATGCAACAACCATTATACATATATTCAATACACTGTCAAAACAGCCAGGACACAAGATAAACGTTAATAAATCTTCTATTGTTTTCTAACCCAATGTTAGCCTTGAAGAGAAAAAATATCTTTCTACTGCTATGAACATCTATCAAAAAGATAAAATAATTAAATACCTTGGACTCCATATAAAAACTTACCATCCTAAGAGTACCAACTATCAATACATCATCGATCATATGTGTAACACCCCGTATGCTAGAACTACCAAAATGCAGGTTTCAAAAGTTACAGGTGTCACCGACGGGCACCATCCACGGACCGTAGGGTGACCCACGGTCCGTCCTGGTGATCCGTTGTTCACCACCTGCAACCCTCCCCAGAAGCAGTCCAGAAATCCTGCTAAGGGTCCACCCACGTCGGGACCTATGGACTGTAGGTTAGGCCACGGTCCGTGGTCTAGGGACGTGGGTCAGCCCCCAGCTTTTAGTCCCAGAACCCCCCAGAAAATCAACCAAGGGTCAGTCTACGCTAGGGCCGTAGGTCAGACCACACCAGGGCCGCAGGTCAGACCCCCAAAATTCAGTTTCTAGTCACCAAATGATGGCCGACCAGAACGGACCGTCAGTCCATCCACGGTCCGTCGGTGACCCCGAAAATTTTTTTAAGTCAGGGTTCGTTTGGTCTTTTTCTTATGCGTTGGAGCCCTAAACTATATCGTTTAATCCTTAAACTACGTGGTTTTAGTCAGTTTTAGCCTAGTGAACTAGTTAGAACCTAACCTAATCAATTATTCACCAAAATCAAGCCAAACTTAAAGCAAAATAGAGGAGAAAGTCTAGCTGCCCTAGTTCAAGAACGCAGTGAGTTTTCATCAGTTCCAGCCCTAAAATCGAAATATTTCTTTGTGGAATTCGTCACCAGGTATGTGGGATTTCACTAGTGGGTTCCTTTCACCCATTAGGTCCCTAGATTTCAGTCAGAAACTTGATTCCCTTGATATTATCTAGACCTAGGGTTTCTTGAATGTTAGAAATTGTTGGGTTTTAGCTGTTAGAATGATCCAAATTAGATTATCATATTGTTGCTCAAGTTCTTGCATGAAATTCAGAACCCTAGTTGTGTAGATTCGTTTAGTTCATAAATTACACATGCTAGGTCAGTTTATTCAGTTATACATGCTCCAATTACGAATGTTTCATTATTAGTACATTAATGTTGCACTTCCAATTAGCATGTCAGTATTTTGAGCTATCCAGTATTACAAAAATTCAGTCATAATGTGTAATTTACATAATCAGTTGGGAGTAGACTAAATATCGAGTTGGACTAGGGTCAGTAACCCTCATAGTCCCAGAACTACGTGCCCTCGTAGGTTTATAAGTCCACTCTGTAGGCATTACATTTTAGTGATCACGCCAGTCATCCCTCTATACCTCTGGCAGGGTATATTGGGTCCTCTCGATGGGGCGTATACATCGGACTCCATATTTAGCTCATGTGGTTTGGTGTTGGTTATTAGTAGCTCCCACAGTCAGATTCTATTGCATTGACCATGTTATCAGTCACAGTCCAGCATTCAATTTAGTATGTTATAAACTTGGTCATTACATTCAGTTTAGTTCATATTTGGTATCTTCAGTAAATCTATCATGTTCAGATTATATCATTGCTTTATTAGTTTGTTCGGTTATGTATTTTGTTCAGCTATATACTATCTTGCATGCTTAGTACATTTCCAGTACTGAAGCATTCTCTGCGCTACATCTTCTCGTGATGTAGGTTCAGGTCCTCAGCATTCAGATCACGCATAGATCGGTTCCCGATCTTCAGTTCAACAGTATCAGTGTACGTCCTCATTTTTCGAGGACGATTGACATGTCTATTTTTCTACTTTCAGTTTTGCTAGATCTAGTTGGGGCATGTCCTAGTATTTCTAGTCAGTTAGAGGCTTTATTTAAGACATAGTTAGATTTAGTTTTAGCTTTTGAGTTTTGATCTGTCAGTTGTCATTAAAGTCAGTTTATTTTATTCAGATAGAAATGGGTATTCCCCATCATTTCAGTTCAATGATTATTTAAGATTCCGTACAGTATTTCTAATTCAGTAAATCTTTAAGTATGCTTATGATATGCCAACAGGGTTAGCTTGGGGTCATTCGTGATCCTAGGTCCCATGTCTGCGTCCAGGGGGTAGCCTCGGGTAGTGACAATATGAACAATAAGTTAAGAGGCTGGAAAACTCATTTCCCAACCTTAGAAGGTAGAAAAAGTCTAGTTATATCAGTCCTAGCCTCTATTCCTACCTATGCAATGCAGTATAACTTAATCCCTCAAGCAACTCAAACACACATCGACTGCATTCAAAGAAACTTTCTTTGGGGATCAACACAAGAAAAAAAGAAACTGCACCTAGTTAACTGGAACTAGTAACGTCCCCTATTGAGTATGGAGGTTTAGGAATTCAAAAACCTAATGGAAAGCATTTTCCCCCGTTAGAAAATCTAATATGGAGATTCCTAAAAAATAAAAATCACCTATGGGCTGAAGTACTAAAAAAAAAATACTCGAATAGAAGCCAAATGACCAACTTGAAATGTTATCCCCACGACTCTTACATATGAAAAATTCTTGTAAGATCTTACCCTCTATTCCAAAAAGACATCTCTTGGAGAAAAAATCGCATCTGGGAAGACAACTGGATAGATGCAACATACTCTATTCCATTGGTACTCCAAGGGCCGACCACATAAAATGAAACCAAGATAATCCTAAAGGATTGCCACAAGAATAATAATTGGGACTTCTCATGTTTATCTTTTGAAATCTCTAGTAATATCAAAATGATCATAGTAAACACTTACTTACAAACCTTCAAACCCTAATCTTGACACCTTATACTAAAACAAGAGCAGTGACGGCTACTTAAACACCAAAAGTACCTATTTGACATTCCTCAAAGCTAATTATGAAACTACTATAAATACTAATTACAAATATGTTTGTGTCTGGAAATAAATGCTATCAATAAAATAATGTTTTTCATGTGGCTACTCCTAACTCATAAACTACCGACTTCTGTAGCCCTATACAATAGGAATATAACAGGGTCCAACAATTGTATTTCCTGCCTTAACATGGAGGAATATACACGCCATATTGCTAAACACATCTAGGAAAATTTGTCACAACCCAAGGGTATACCATAGGTGTAACGTGGTGTACTTGACCCCGAAGGAGTCTCATACAAGCCCTTAGCATATCATAACATAAGATAATAGAAAAGTACGGAAAATTTAAAAACTTTTATCCATAAAGTAAAAAACTTTTTGTAAAATGCAACCGGAAGTCTTTACTACACTTTTGTCTCAAACCATATATTTAAAACTCTTGAATAAAATTCATGGGATGCAGCCCATATAAAAGTCTAAAACATAAAGAAATGACATAAGGAAATAATGGGTTTGTCCTCGAAGCTATGAGGACTCACCAAATCTTCAACTCTTCTAGCTCCTTAGAAACCTAGCCTCCAAAGGAACTCAATCTCCGAAACCCTACATTTGATTAGAATGTAGGCAAAGTATATGTTAGTATAAAAGGTACCAAGTATGATAGCTAGCACAACATCATAAGAGCATCTCAAAATGGTTAGTCAACATAAGACATAAGCATAAGAGATAATAACATAATCATAGCATAATCTCCAACATAAGCATCATATAATCATAAGTCAACCTAATACATAGTAAATGAGCATAGGAGATACATCATGTTCATGGCATAGTCTTTACTTAGACCTTCATAATAAAATTCTTAAACCCTTACTCTTTCATATTATAAGAGAACTACTTCACAAGCCACCTCAAAGCATACTTGTGCAAGGCAAGGATAGCATCCCATAATACCATCCAAGCTAAGTACCTTTTTTTGGTCATTCTTGGGCATAGTCCACCTTCACATTCAAGACTT
>NW_006239066.1:822502-877407 GCF_000226075.1 Solanum tuberosum
GACTTTCATATTTACATACTTCAACCCGTAGTCATTCATGTTACAAGAGAACTACTTCACAAGCCACCTCAAAGCATACTTGTGCAAGGCAAGAATAGCATCCCATAATACCATCCAAGCTAAGTACCTTTTTTGGTCATTCTTGGGCATAGTCCACATTCATAGTCAAGACTTAGGTTTTCATGTCATAAACAAGTCTTAGGCTTTCATAAGTAGCTTCAAGTCATACTTTGTGCAATGCATGAGTAGCATCCCATACTATTACACACAGTAAGCACTACTTTTGGCCATCATACTAATCACCTTAGGATCTCGTTATTTAGCTTAACTCTCATGATCAATGTAAACTCTTACCTCCAGTCAATACTAATAAGGAAGGAAACTATGGCACAATCCTATATCAACATACAACTTCTAAGAAACACTTTCTTGATTAACCTTAAGTCATATTTGTGCAAGGCATGAGTGGTATCCCATACTACCAATCATACTAAGTACAACCTTTAGGTTCTCATACTCTTACTTCTTGGTTGGAAACTAATCCTTCTCTTTAAACCTTAGACACTATGAGGTACTCCTTTAAGCACATCTTAGTCCATTACTAGGTTTAACCCTATGAGATACTACTTTAAGTATGTCTAAGTTCATTATTAAGATGGACCCGATGATATACTTCTTTAAGCATATATATGTCCATTTAATGCTTTGGAACACTTGGAGATACTTCTTTAAGTATGTTTTAGTTCATTGGATATGGAGATTGCTACTAGAACCTTTAACTCAACTATGTGAAGGTTTCCATCTAATGAGACCTAACTTTGGGAAAATCCACACTCTACTATGTAAGAATTACCCCTTTACTTGGATAGTCCTCACATCAACTAGGTGTGATTCTCCTTTCAACTTGCAGCTCGGACCCTACCTTGTGTGACCCTTCATTCTCATTGTCAATATCCACTTGGGGCTTAGCACACACCCCAAGGTTTATTCTATTAATCCTTGATTAGTACTCATGTCTCATGGAAGGATGTCCTTGACAACCAATCCATGTTCAAGTGATCTCATCACTTTATGCACTCAAATATTTAAAAGGTAGTTTAGGTGAGTATAGGCCTTTCACCACAATTCTACATATTAGACTTCTATTCATCACATTAACTTTACTCTCAAAGCTCTAGTGATTCAACATTCATGACTGCAAGCCTTAGTCTCAAAGCCTTACTTCATTCTATCATCATTCATATCTAGATCACAAGACATTCAATCACAATATTTATTATTAGGTGACTTTTAGTCATAATTCATCATGTAAGATCAATCTCTAGCCTTACAAGTCAAGACCCATCATATTTACATTATTCTAAATCAATTCATGTATATAGGTTTCTAACCTTAGACAATTACTACTCAAAGCATTAGTTCTAGAAGATCACCTATGTACCTTCAATTTCACCTTTCATGGCAATGACCCACATGATTCAAATTCATAAATTTAGACTAGGGTAACCATGGAAATAACATAAATTCATCATAATATCATGAATCAATACTAAATTAACCATAACCAAGTATTATCCAACCAATTGGAATCATACCCAACTAAACTCACACATTCGAAGAAAGCCTAGCTTAGATTGGTGTTCCTCTTCACAAATTGGGGAAAAACTATATGGGTGGAAGAACCCATATATGAATAAGCTAAACATACCTTAATCAAATCCCTAGCACAAGCTCTCAACAATGGAGGTTGTTCTTGACCCAAGCTTCAAGCTCTATCTTCTTCTTCAGGTCTTGGGTTTTCTAGTGAGAGAAATATTTGAGAGGAGAGTATTTTGGGGGTTTTTTATTTGGGTCTTGTGATAAATTGACTTAATTGGGTGTTTAAAAGCTTAAAATATCTTATATAGGGGTTTTAAGACTAGGTAAAATGTCCCCACCCAATAACTCCCATGTTTGGAATTACCTAAAATCTCCCTTACTTGGCAGCCTACTGCCCAAGCTTCACGAGAGGCACCACAGTTCGTGGTCCTCACCACTGACTGTGGTCCTGCTTGTGGTATTGGACCAGTAGCTAGGCTTTTGAGCCTTGCCCTCCACAATCCTAAGTCATGACCACGGGCCTTCCCACGAGCCGTGGTTAAGACCACTGGCCGTGAAGTGGCTCGTGGTCCTTAGGCAGTAGTTTGGCCTCAAGGCCTTGCCTCCCACAAATCTAAGGGGACTTCACGAGCCCCTTTACGAACCGTGGTCAAGACCACTAGTCATGAAGGTGATCGTGGTCTTTGGCCAGTGCTTGACCAAGGTTGGGGCAGCCTTGGCCTTTGGCTTAGGCTTAGGCTTTGCCCTTTTTGCCTTGGCCCTTACCCTAGCAACCCTCAATCAAACCTTAGATGGTCTTCTAACTACGGGGTCTAGCACGTACCTTTACGTTTAACCACTAAACCCTTTATTCTAAGCACGGGAAGTCTTATCTACGACTCTAACCCTCAATATCAAACTCTAGAACCCTAGCTTAAGGATTTAGTTTAGTCTACTAGTTTCCGGGGAATTACAAAACTATAATATAAATATTACCTCCCACGACCTCCATACTTTTATACACCAACTATGTACCTCAAAAAGCTTTGTAAACATAAACAATCACCACCTGGTGCCTAACGCTATTCTAACTCCAATCATTCTTTGGAATATTTGGAAAAATAGAAATAGCAAACTCTACAAAAATTTAAATATTAGCAGGACTACTAGTATACTTAATAATATTTCCTTCCAAGCCATGGAATATTTTCACCTAAACCAAACCACCACCACCCCAAACAAACTCCCTAGATATGTGGTTCAAGTTTCTTGGCACAAACCACCTGACGGAAAGTACAAATTAAATATCGATGGTTCCTATGAACCAAATTCTTCTAATGGTAGAACTGGAGGAGTAATTAGAGATCATCTAGGAATGTGGATTGTGGGATTCACATGCAAAATCAAAGCAAGAAATGTCCTACATGCAAAAGTGCTAGCTTTGCTACATGGCCTGAAGCTAGCAAAAATTAAAAACTTAAAGCATCTACTGGTGGAAAATGATTCACAGGTATTACTTAACACTTTGTATAGTAATAACCTATACTCACATATTTTTGCTGATTGCAAATCGCTACTCCTTCAGTTGGAAGGATCATCCCTGAAACACATTTTGAGGGAGTCTAATGCAGTAGCAGACTTACTAGTAAATACATAAGAGAAATGAATGATCCTAGTCTGATTGGAAATCGAACCCTAATTTTATAGCATCTCCTTCACTTGTAATAAATGCACTAGAAAGACATGCGACTGGAACTATATCCCATAGACTAGTTCCACTTTTGTATGATTGAACCTTTGGTTATTAACTAAATAAAAAGCTTATGTTATTTAGCAACAAAAAAAATTCATAAAAAGATCAGAATTGAAAAGGATTAGTTGTAACACCCCGTATTACGCATATGCTAGTTCTATTCATATGATACTTGACATAGCCTTATCGTATAGATGTGGGACCATGTCTCTTATATGATTAGTGTTGGTTTAAACTAGCTTGGAAGGTGATGTGTTGTCTTGCACATTTCAGCATGTGTACTCCAAGTTAACCCCGACGGAAGTATTTAAACTCGAGATACTAAGGTGGTAATTGAGTTTATAGCTCAAATTTAAGTGCTAAGTTAAGGCAAAAGGGATTAATATTTATATAATGGAATAAAATGGTGAGCTTCTTGCTTGGCTTAATTATGCTACTAGGTGCATCACCTACTTGAGCTATATGGATCTAGTTAAAGGGCCTAAGGTTAATGGATCAGATTTAGGCCTATAATTATGGATTCACTTGAGGCCCAAACTAAGTAAAAAAAATAAAAATCAAAGAAAACCCAACAACCTAATCTGCCAAGGCCCAATGTAAGTAAACCCAACTAAGAAAAGGCAAGTATGTACATCACCTAGTTTGACCCTTTGAGCAGCTTGTTGTCCATAAGCAGGTGCATCACCTACTTGATCAATTAGTGGCTGAAAATGAAGCTAAAAATAGAGGTTCTAGAGGATTATTTTAAGGGTCAAGAAATCTCAATATAAGATAAATATTGGCTAATATTTCCACTTATTTTAACCCACAAAATTCAGAATTAACTCCACTTCTCTCTCCTTTTTCTTCCAAGTCTTAAATAGCAGCCATAAAATTCCTTCTAGGGTTCTTGAAGAAACCCTCATCTTTGCAAGACAAGGTAAGTGAAATCACATATGGATTTAGCTTAATTCTCCCATGGAAAACTAGGAAAACATATAATTTATGCTCAAGTATAAATACAAGGCAAAATGCTTCCATAAGTTACTACTCAGTTTTCTTGGTTATTAAGAGAATTTTCTCTTCTTCTTTTGTTTAAGTGTGAAGGGAAGTTGAAGTTCTTGAAGAGTTCAAGTTGAAACGTGAAGTTGAAGAAAATGAGGTAAGGCAACTGCTCTATTTTTGTCATCCTTATGCATGAGTTCGAGTAAAGAATTATGGGTATGTTGTTATTAAGAACTCAAGGAATAGTGAGTTCAATATTTGGTTGCTATGATAAAGAATATTTTGGGTTGTTTTATGTGTATTGTTGTTGGGGCAGCTTGGGTAATTTGGGAAAGAATATATAAAGTATGTATTGGATAAAGAAGGAGGGTGTGGTGAAATACATTTGTTTAAGGGTTGTATGGGCTCATTGTCCGTCAAAGTTAGCTATTGTTTTACAAGTCCCACAATGTGATATTTGTTGATTTTAGTTTATCATGACTTATATTTTAGATTAACACCTAAAAGGGGAGGTTGAATCGTGATAGTTGTATTGGTCAGAGAATAAGGTATGTAAGGCTTTCGATTACATATTCCATGGGATGAAATCTGATATTTTTTATTAATATCAACAAAGTTAATTTCCCAAGTTTTATTCCTAGTAAAGGAAACATAGTGGCAGCGTACAATCACCAAATAGCTAACAATATGTTCCCCCTCCCCCTAGTGTGTAGAATTACTTCATTAGATGTTCATTACTCTACACTTGTATAATTATCCTCTTATGTGCTAGTATAGAAATGGTATTCACAATAGCATGCTTTGTGAACTCTGCTCTTAGTCAATTGAAGTCAATTGTGTCATTTAAGCTCATAAGTAATTCATTGATGTTACATAGCTCCTTATGTCATGGTTACTTCCTTTTAGTTATTATTCTCATGTCTTCTACTACTGGTCCGTAGTTCCAAATCTCAAAAATTATTATGACCACCAAAACAACAATCTCAAAGATTAAAGAAACTAAGTGAAGCAATCTATATATTTAAGGGTGGCGGCCCAGGGGAAAATGCCTAGCATGGGCCGATCCCAATTGGTATAGAAGGGTGGCAGCTCGGGGGCGAAAGCCTAGAATGGGCCGATCCCAATTTGTGTAATTATGAGGACAGCATCTCAGGGGTTAAAATGCCTAGAATGGGTCATCCTTATCTACCATTGATCAGCTGGTCATTTGTATCACATGACTTACAAAGATTATAACACATAGAAAAGTAAAGAAGAGAATAGAACATACATGATCCCACAAGACTAAACAAAGTTGGTCTTCTATTCTGATCTATGCACTTATATATTGGTACTTGATTTCATTTGTGACCTTGTTTTACATATGTCATTGCCTTACATATCCAGTACATTTTTTTTGTACTAACGTCTCTTATGAGGATACTTCATTTCATGTTGCAGGCATATGTTCTCCAGCTAGTAAGAGAACAGGTTCTCCGCTGCTATTGGTGAAGCTCCAGGTTGATTTGGGGCTTACCAAGTCTTTGGCACCTATTTTGTTACTGTATCATAGTTAAGGGTAAGGTGGGGCCTTGTCCCGTCCTAAACTAAGGTTTTCTATCTTTTAGAGGCTTTGTAGACTAATGTATTTAGTTCAATTGTGTCTTGTCTCTTTACAATTGTGGCCTCAACAGCCAAGCCTTGTATATAAGTTTTTGGTTAACCTATGTTGGTTTTTATCATTGCATCCTATATGAACTTGTCACAACTCTAAATAGTCATAGTTATAGATGCATAGTAAGAACAAGTTCTATGTGGGTTCTCTCGGGCCTTTAGGGCATCAAGTGTCTATCCGTCTTAATGGGAATTGAGGTGTGACATTAGTGATATTTTGTTATCTAATAAATAGAAGCTCAAATATTTTTAGAGTCTAGATATATAACACCTCGGATTAGAGAAAGTCTAGAAAGGGGTTAAGCGGGCAAGTCAAGAACCCAAAAATGGACCATGGAACCCTCCACAGATCCCAAGATAGGCTGTGTAGGGGATCACAGTCCGTTAAGGGGCTCGCGAACATTTCTAGAACCTGCCTCAGGCAGGGGTCACCTTGACGGTTCCCTAGAAGGCCCATGGTGATCTTAACGACCCGTCAAATAGGTCGTACAAGTCACCTAGTTGGTAGGGTGTTATCTAAGGTCACTGTAAAGGACCATGGATGTCTAAACGGTCCGTGAAACTTTACACAGACCGTGAAGTCGTCCGCAAAGGAAACTTTTCAAACTTAGAGTTTAGGGTCAACTTCAAATGATCATATTTTTCAGCTCAAAACCATGACCTATCAAATTAAAGATCTTTGAGTCCTCTTTCCAACACCACCGATTTTTTCCTAATTCCAAGATTGGAGTAAAAGGTTATGACTTAAATAGTAAAGATCAGTCGGGCAAAGCATCTTCACGACCTGCTAAACGGTCCGTGGTGCTCTAGACGGCCCGTGAAGCCTTTCCATAGAGGCATTTCAGCAGTTTTAAGTCATAGTCATTTCAATCTTTTCGCAATTGTTTTAACTCAATACTATGTCGTTTTACCTTCTACCCTAGACCCTATATACACGGTTTTACCCCCCAAAATCACTTAATTCAATTCATTCTTCTAAAATCCTCAAAGTTGATCAAAGTTCTTCCCAAAATATTTCTCTCTCTAAAGCTTGAAGAAAAAGGCTAGGGTTTCAAGTCAAGTCTCCAATTTCACCATTGATTGAAAGCTCTTGGCATCAAGGTATGATAGTCTTCACCTATGGATCTTTTTCCTCCATAGGGTTCCTAAATTCTCTAATTTTGCAAGGTAGAATCTCTAATGGAAGTTAGGGTTTTTACTCAATTTCATGGGTTCTTTTCAATTATGACCTAATTGATGATTTTATGTCTTTTTATGAATGAATTTAAGTAATTGCATGTTTCTAAGTTGAATTCCCATGAACCCATGTGAAATCCATGATTTCTAGACTATGATCATATGGAGAAGCTTTTTGAACTATGAAGGGTGAATTTATAAAGATATGCATGTTCTTTATGAAATTGATGAAAAATGATTTAAGTTGATTTGAGATTAACACATCCATGTTGTTGTTGTTGTTGTGAAAGGATTTCTCACTTAAAGGATTCTTAGAGTTGAAAGGTTTTCTAAACTTAACTTTGAATCAAGATTTAAGAGTTATTCTAATAAAATCTAGCTTGGATTGGCTAATTGATGTGCCTTCCATGGACGATAAGGCAAGCAGTGAATACCCATGCCTCTTAATGATAAGACAAGTTAAGATAATGACTATTTTGTGGAATTTATGCTTAGCACTGAGAGAATGTTGAGATAGAGACTCTCCTGTAGATTGAGGTTGGGTTTTTAGTAGCAATCTCATTATCCCATACCTATATGCCCTCATAGGATGATTATCTTAGATATTAGCTAGTGGATCCACGTAAGCTAGAAGTTCATGGTCCTTACCTTGGCAAGTAGGACACCCCTTTTCGATGTGGGGTAGACACTGGATTCCATGTTATAGCTCACATGATCTCTATGTCGGTTAAAGCTAAATCTCCCACTGTAATGAACTAAGGTTACTTCTAGAAGTATCTCAAAACATGTTTTAAAGATGTTTAGCTTGCATTGACCATGCCTTATGAATTAGTTTTTTAACCCTTTTCTCATGATTTAGCTTGGTCATTGCATGTCATATAAAGTCCTTTTTAGCATGATTTCATATCTTTTATGCATTGCTATCATACTTGGTACATTATTTGTACTAACGCTACTCTTGCCTACATTCTTTCAAATATAGGGTTCGACGTTCCGATTCCACATCCTCGTGGCTAGAGATCACTTTAGTAGTTTTGAGAAGTGGTGAGTCCTCATGTTCTGAAGACCTAACCTTTTATTTCTTATCATCTTTACTTTACATATATTGTATGTGATGCATGGATTACATCCCAATCACTCTTGTTGTAATCGATGGCTTTGAGACTGTTTAGACTTCCGCTTCATTTTTCAACAAATTCTTTATGATATAAACTGTCTTTTAAACTCTTAAACTCTATTATCTTGTATGATGTATTCTAAGTGACTTGTGTAGGGACTCTCGTGGTCCTATATGCCATGTCAAGTCTAGGGGGTACCTTAGGTCATGAAAAACTTGGTATTCAGAGCACAAGGTTTAGAAAGGTCCTAGGATGTCTTATAAGCCACGTTGAGTAGAGTCTTGTTCATGAGTGTGAAGCAACCTACATTTATGAATAAGAAGCTATAAGATGATTAGGAAATTCCTCGTCTTTTATTACTCTAAGTCATGCGATAGAGTGTAACTCTATATGTCCTTTCTCATAATTCCTATCCGATGCTTTTAGGAAATGGCCCCTCAAAGAGCATACGTTAGGAGGAATGTGAATAAGAATGTGGAACAAGAAGATCCTCTTCAAGCTCCTCAAGTTCCAGCCCATCCTTTGGCCGAGCAAGTGACTAATGTGGAGTTTAGGGCTAATTTTCAAGTGTTGGCTCAAGCCATGACGGCTCAAGCCAATAGGGAGGTTGTGGTTCCCGTGAACCTAAATTTGGATACGACGACATCTAGAGTGAGGGACTTCACTAGAATGAATCCCCTGAAGTTTCATGGTTCTAAGTTTGAGGAAGATCCTCAAGATTTGATTGATGAAGTGTATAGGGTGTTGTTGATCATGGGAATGACGCCGGTAGATAAGGCAGAATTAGTCGATTACCAACGTAAGGGTGTTGCTCAAGTTTGGTTCAACCAATGGAAATAAGGGAGGGCGGTTGATGCGGGTCCTCCCGATTGGGAAAAGCTTAAGGTTGTTTTCCTTGATAGGTTCTTTCCCTTTGAGATGAGGGACGAAAATATACTTGAATTCATCAACCTCCGTCAAGGAAACATGAGTATGAAATAATATGCTTTAAAGTTCACACAATTGTCTAAGTATGCTCCTACTATGATTGTCGACCCTAGGGCAAGGATGAGTAAGTTTGTTTTAGGCGTGTTCGAGATGGTGATCAAGGAATGTCATACCACCATGCTTATCAATGATATGGACATTTCTCGTCTTATGGTTCATGCTCAACAAATATAAGAGGAGAATTTTAGGGAAAGATATTGGGAAACAAAGAAGGCAAGGGCCGGTGATGGTAACTTCTCACATTCAATGTCCGATGGACATGGTCGTTCTGAATTCCGACAAAGGTTTTCCAGTCAAGGCTCCTCCAATGATCCTCCTAAGTTCAACAAAGATAGGGTATCTAACCCTAAGCCTCAAGGAGGGAATGGTCATGGATCTTCATTGTTTACTTGTGCTAGGTGTGAAAGGAAGCATGAGGGTAAGTGCTTAGCCGACATGGATGGTTGCGTCTGATGTGGTAAGAGTGGTCATAAAATAAGGGATTGTCCATCACTTACGACTAAGGGAAGAGAAGGTAGGCAAGCTTCTCCTAGTGGTTCGGGTTCAAGTGCTCCAAAGCAAAACTGATTTTATGCTCTTAAGACTCGCCATGAGCAAGAGGGTTCTCCCGATGTGGTTACCTGTATATTGAAAGTCTTTCATTTAGATGTTTATGCTTTGCTTGATCCCGGTGCTACCTTGTCTTTTGTGATGCCATATGTGGCTATGAGGTTTGATATTCTTTCGAATGTGTTGTTAGACCCTTTTTCTTTCTCTACTCCTATTAGTGAATCTATTGTGGCTAAGAGAATCTATAGCAATTGTCCCGTCTCTTTATCCCATAGAGTCACTCATGTTGATCTTGTAGAGCTTGATATGCTAAATTTTGATGTTATTCTTGGAATGTATTGGTTGCATTCTTGTTATGCTTCTATTGATTGTAGAACCCGAGTGGTCAATTTTCAGTTTCCAAATGAGCCTATCCTAGAATGGGAAGGAGGAAATTCTATGCTGAAAGGTCGGTTTGTTTCTTGTCTTCCAGCTAGAAAGGTGATTTCTAAGGGTTGCATATACCATCTAGTAAAAGTAAGGGATATGGATTCTGAAACCCGTACTCTTGAGTCGATCCCCATTGTAAATGAGTTTCTCGAAGTGTTCCCTGATGACCTACCAGTAATCCTCCCAAAAAGGGAAATAGACTTCGGTATTAACCTTCTCCCAAATACGCAACCTATCTTTATTCCTCTTTATCCTATGGCTCCGGCAGAACTTAAGGAATTAAAAGAGCAATTGAAAGATTTTTTGGATAAGGGTTTCATCCAACCGAGTATCTCTCCAGGGGGTGCTCAAGTTTTGATTGTTCGAAAGAAAGATGGATCGCTTCGTATGTGTATCGATTACACTCAATTGAACAAGGTTACCATTAAGAATAGCTATTCTTTTCCAAGGATATATGACTTGTTTGATTAACTACAAGGTGCAAGTTACTTCTCTAAGATTGACCTCCAGTCGGGTTATCACCAATCGAGGGTGAAAGAGGGTGATATTTTGAAAATGGTTGTTCGAACTCGCTATGGTCATTATGAGTTTTTGGTGATGTACTTTGGCTTGACCAATGCTTCGGCCGCATTTATAGATTTGATGAATAGGGTGTTTAGGCAATACCTCGACATGTTTGTGATTGTGTTCATTGACGATATATTGATCTATTCAAGGAGTGAAGACGAGCATACTAATCATTTGAGGATTGTGTTGCAAGTTCTCAAGGACCAATAACTTTTTGCTAAGTTTAGTAAATGTGAGTTTTGATTAAGGTCTGTGGCTTTTCTTGGTCACATTATTTCCGGTAAGGGTATTGTAGTAGATCCTAAGAAGACGGACTCAATTAAAAGTTGGCCTAGACCTCTATCCCCTATGGATATTAGAAGTTTCTTATGTTTGGTTGGTTACTATAGAAGGTTTGTTTAAGGGTTTTCTTTGATTGCCTCTCCATTGATGACATTGACCCAAAAGAAGGTTAAGTTCATATGGTCGAAAGTAGGGCTGTTCAAAACCCAACCGAAACTGATAATTTGAACCAATAATTTGGTTATTGGGTCAATGGTTTGGGTTAATGGTTAAACGGCTCGGGTCTCGGTTTACTATAAACTTCTTATCGGCTTATCAGTTCGGGTCTCGGTGTGGCCATATATTTAATTGGGTGCCCCGATAACTGGATAAGAAGTTTAATTAATTACATTTATATCACTTAAGGCCTTAGGCACTTTTAGCCTTTAGGGTTTACAATTCAGTCTTCAGACTCTTTACATTGACTTAATAGTTGACACTCAAATTTCACAATAATATTCCAAAGTTGCGACATCACTCATTGATTCACTATCACTGCTCCCACGCCGATGAGTTATATTGAATATCATTCTCTAAGTGTCTAAATTGAGGTTCAAATGGTTGATTCCCTTATTTTAAGTCATTGTTTTTTATCTTCTCATTACAGTGAGTGAGTTAGTGAGATATGCCTGCATTATTGAAATACTACAATCTGCAATGATTTTTTTTTATTAGTAATGGTCTCATGATCATTAATGGTTTTCGTTAGTAGTGCTGTAATGGTTTCTCTTTATAGTTCATATCGAAATTGGCTTTGTTGTTACGAGGATTCCTTTAGAGTTTGTCAATTTGGGTAATATTGACATCTTTCGTTAATATGGAGTTTTATTAGGTATTTTATGTAGTAATGGACTAACAGGGAAAATTTCATCAGTGACTACTGGCTACTGCGTACTGTTAATTAGTGATTAGTCCATTAGTAATTCTCAATAAAAATTGTGCAAACTGTTAACGGTTAACCCGATAATCGAACCGATAACGATCACTAACCAATAAACTGATAATCGATAAACCGATATCTTAACGGTTCCATAACGGTTTAGCATTATTACAAATCGATAACCTATAAGTAAAACATTTGAATTCCAAAACCGAACCAAGCCGAACCGACCGATACGCAGCTTTAGTCGAAAGCATGCAAGAAAAGTTTCTAAGAATTGAAAAATAGACTTACTTCCGCTCCGATGTTGACTTTAGTAGAAGGAACCGATGAGTTTGGTGTTTATTGTGATGCTTCAAGAATTGGGTTAGGATGTGTCCTTATGCAAAATGGGAAAGTCATTGCTTATGTCTCCAGGCAACTTAAGGTGAACTAAAAGAACTATCCTACCCATGATTTAGAGTTGGCGGCGGTTGTTTTTGCCTTTAAGATTTGGAGGCATTACTTATATGGTGTTCATGTTGATGTCTTTACCAACCATAAAAGTTTGCAATATGTGTTTAAATAGAAGGATCTAAATCTTCACCAAAGAAGATGGCTTGAGTTACTAAAGGATTATTATATGAGTGTTCTATATCTCCCCGTCAAAGAAAATGTGGTGGCGGATGCTCTTAGTCGGTTATCAATGGGTAGTGTTGCTCATGTTGAGGAAGATAAGAAAGAGTTGGTTCGAGATGTTCATAGATTGGCCCGATTGGGTGTTCGATTTTTTTACTCCACAAAAGGTGGTGTTATGGTTCACAATGGTTCAAAATCGTCTTTTGTGGTGGATGTGAAAGCCAAGGAAGGTCTTGATCCAACTTTTGTAGAATTGAATGATGTGGTGCTTAAAAAGTTTGTTGAGGCTTTCTCCCAAGGGGGAGATGGTGTGTTTCATTATCAAGGTCATTTGTGTGTTCCCAATGTAGATGACTTGAGAGAGCAGATCTTCTCAGAAGACCACAGTTCTCGATACTCCATTCACCCAGGAGCCACCAAGATATACCATGACTTGCGAAAGGTATATTGGTGGAATGGGATGAAGAAAGATATTGCAAAATTTGTGGCCAAGCCTCATTGTCAACAAGTGAAAGTTGAGCATCACAAATTGGGAGGTTTGTCCCAAGACATTTGTATACCTACTTGGAAGTGGGAAGACTTGAATATGGACTTGATTGTTGGTTTACCCCGCACCCGGTGGCAACATGACTCGATTTGGGTTATAGTAGATTGTATGAAAAAATCGGCTCATTTCATCCCCGTCAAGGTTTATTATTCGGCAAAGGGCTATGCTAAGCTGTACTTGAGAGAAATGGTTAGGTTGCATGGAGTTCCCTTGTCCATTATCTTCGATCGTGGTACCCAATTCACTTCTCTGTTTTGGAAATATTTTTAAAAAGGGCTTGGTACTCGTGTTAAGCTTAGTACGGTCTTTCATCTGTAAACCGACGGGCAAGCGGAGCGTACTATCCAAATTTTGGAAGATATGTTGAAGGCATATGTAATTGACTTCAAGGGTAATTGGAATAATCACTTGCCTTTAATTGAATTTGCATATAATAACAGCTATCACTCAAGTATTAGTAAGGCCAGTGGCATACGCAAGATTATTTCTAAGCGGTGTCACCATTAAAGGGACAAAAGTGACTCAAGAAGAAAATCAATGAAAATTTTGTTTTAGGCCTCCAAAAATTTGAGGCCTCTTTTAATTAGATAGTATTTTAAAATTTTAAATTAAACCATTCACATCTTCATATTATTAAATAAAGTTTTATACAACATTATTCAGCATGAGATTGCATTGAAAATAAATGATTAATATCTTTAAAAAAATGAAGAAAAAAAAAGGAAAAGAAGTTATAGGGCCTTATATTTAAATTGGTTTTAGACCATTATTTTTGTTGGATAACCTTTGTCAATAATTAATAAAAATGAAAAAATCATTGCAATAATATTATATTCGAAAAAAATGACTCAAATCACAATAATAAAACTCAATTCAAGTACATAACTACAGTTCTCCCCTACGAGATTTCATATTTTGAAAGGTATACATAATATCCTCATTAGAAACACAACTAAATACTTCCTTTTCTATATAAGGCACCAAACAACCACTAAAAAACTCATTGTCCATTCGATTTCATAAGTCAGACTTAATTAATTTCATCGCAGATAAGGTTTTTTCAACTGTAGCAGTGGTAACTGGCAATAGTAAAGCAAATTTCACTAGTCGAAACAAAAGAGGATAAGTTCTATGCTTTTTTGCCTCAACTAGTTTCTTGGAAAAATAACTGAGTCCCTTAAGATTGGAAAACCTTTTATCATGATCCCGAACATCAATTATATAATTCTCAAGCTGAGAATGAAGATCAACCATAGAATGTTTATCAAAATCATCAGGATATAACTCGGCCAATTTCAATATCTTTTCCATCTCAAAGCTTGAAAATGATTCAACTAGATTCAAACAAGCGATTCCAAGAAACAAATCGATAGTCACCTCATCAAAGCGATTATTGAGTTCTTGAAGTTGCCAATCAATAATTTTATAAAATACTTCAACACGATAGTGATGTAAAATAGTGTATTTTGCAATTCTCCAGCGTGATCTTCCAAGAATAACATAAAGCTCATCAAAATTAGGTGTCAATAGATCATATTTGGTACAAAATTTTGACACTTCATCAATAAGAGAATTCCAACCGTTATCCCTCAATACTTGCAGTCGATTTTTTGATACTCCAACAAGTATCATGGCATTTGCAATGTCTTGTTCCTTCCTTTGAAAAGTTGTATTAAGCTCATTTGTGATTGCTAAAATAGTGCACATGAAATGCAACATGAAGACAATCTCAAATGTTAAACATGCTTTTAAACATCCCTTTGCTCTGCACTTTTCTTCAAAACATGTGTTAACAGCAATAGCATCAAGTACATCATTAATAGGGCCAAACATAAGAATGAAATTCTTACAGGATTTATAGTGAGAACCCCATCTAGTATCACCGGCCCTAGCAAGACCTAATTCTTGATTCAAACCCTTACTAGTTTCAAGCTCACCTTTCTATAGTGCTTCTTCAATTTCTTTGGCTTGTGATTCACGAATTTCATCTCTACACTTGAAAAAACCTCCAACCATATTTAATATATCAGAAGTCAATGATAAAAGTTCTTGCACTTCATCACATATTCTAGAAATTGCAACAAGAGTTAATTGGAGTTGATGAGCAAAACAATGAATAAAATGTGCACCTCTACTTTCTTTTTGAATTAATTTTTTTAGCCCATTTAAATCTCCTTGCATATTACTTGCTCCATCATAACATTGTCCTCGTACATAAGATGAACTTAAATAATATTTAGCTAGCAAATCAATAATTCCCCTTTTTAGAGACAATGCACTAGTATCACGAACATGAACGATATCAATAAATCTCTCCATTACCCTTCCTTTTCTATCAACGTACCTTAAAACAATAGTCATTTGCTCTTTGAATGACACATCACGAGATTCATCAACTAATATTGAAAAGTAATCATCATTTAAATCTTTGATGATATACTTAATTGTTTCCATCTTACATGCAGTAATAATATCTTGTTGAATGTATGGAGAAGTCAACTGATTATTTTTTGGAGCCTTTTTAAATGCATCAGCAATATTATCACATCGTTTAGTGTACCATTCAAGAAGTTCAATGTAATTACCTTTATTAAGAGGTGACTCATCTTCACGATGTCCCTGAAAAGATAATCCTTGATTCAAAAGATATCTTATGACATCAATGGCAGCTTCTAAATGAGTTTGATATTCTAACTTATGTTGATCAGATTGTTTAGCAAGCACACTTTGAATGGATTGATTTTGTCTCATCAAATCTTCACAATTTTTTTTTTGACTGATTACTGTTTGGTACACCAATATGATCATTCAAACTTCTTTTTTTATTCCAACTTGTAAATCCTATACTTGAAAATGCATGTCCTCCCCCTTGATTAACATCTTCATCTTCAAACAAATAACAATAGAAGCAAAAAGCAGCATCCTTTTTTATACTATATTCCAACCAATCATATTGATCAAACCATTCAACATTAAAGCGATGAAATTTACTATACATAAATCTGGTAGGAAACATATGACTTCGAGATTGGAATGGACCCTTGTTGAAGAAATGCCCTCCTTATTGCATCATGATCATTTGGATGATATTTTTGAATAGGTAATCTTTCCCCAGGATCAATTGGCAATGAATTTAAATCAATTCCTTCACTTTGCCGATATTTTTTTGACTCATTAGCTTGTTCTTCCAAGTCAGTTGAAGCTTGAGTCGTTAAAATTGGCTTTGAACATTTGTAATTTTTTTTAGAATAATACCTTTCCATTAAAAATTTAGACTAATATGATTTGATCTGCACAATTAGTAATTGAGGATCAAATAATAGAGGATTGCGGACAATTTTAATCAATTAAATGAATTCTAAATTATTTCATTGTAACAAGTAGATAGTAAAAAATAAAATTATTATTATGAACAAATAAAAATAAAAATTCAAGCACATAATTAAAAAAAATAGAATAGCAAAAAAATACTAACCTGATGTGGAGATTCGAGATGCCGAATAATTGCCTCCCTAGACCTTTCCTTAAGTTTCTCCTATTCGATCTACTGAGCATGAACCATGAGATGAGAAATATCCACGTCATTAACAAGCATGGCAGTAAGAAATTCTTTAACCACTTTTTCAGACACACCCGAAACGAACTTACTCATTCTTGCCCTAGGATCGACAACCATTGTAGGAACATATTTAGACAATTGTGTGAACTTCAAAACATATTCTTTCACACTCATACTTCCTTGACAAAGGTTGATGAACTCAAGCACCTTTGTCTCCCTCATCTCAATGGAAAAGAACCTATCAAGGAAAGCAACCTTAAACTTCTCCCAATCGAGAGGACCCACATCTTTCGGTCTCCTTTCTTTCCATTGACTGAACCAAATTTGAACAACACCCTTAAGTTGATAAGCGACCAACTCCTCCTTTTCCACATGAGTCACTCCCATGATCATCAACACCTTGTAAACCTCATCAATGAACTCTTGAGGATCTTCATCAACCTTATAACCATGAAACTTTGGAGGATTCATCCTAGTGAAGTCCGTCACTCTAGATGTCGTTGTACCCACATTTGGGTTCACGGGAACCGCAACCTCCCTATTGGCTTGAGCCGTCATGGCGTGAGCCAATACTTGAAATGCAGCCCTAAACTCCGCGTTAGTCACTTGCTCAGCCAAAGGTGAGAAGACCTTTCAACCTTAGAATACTTATTATGTGAGTAAACCTTTCACAATCATGCTTTCATGTGTATATGAGAAATCCTTTCACCAACACAACAACATCATCATCATTGATACTTCACTCTCAAAGCATCCTTAAAACATTTACATAAATTTCATAAGAACATGCATAATTCCATAATTCACCCTTTCAAGGTTCAAAACCCACTTCCAATCATCAACATCTAGAAAACATGGGTTAGACATAGGTTCATAGAAATTCATCATAATTTCATGCAATTCTATCAATTTATGCTTGATTTCATATAATCTTCTTTCATAATCCAAGATCCACATCATATCATCATAATTTGGAAAACATGGGGATTACATGGGTTCATGGGGAATCATCATAAAATCATGAGATTTACTCAATTCATTCACGATAGATCATAAATCAATCAATTAGATCAATAATTAAAGGAACTCATATCATAGAAGAAAGCCCTAGCTCAATTGGGGAATTCTAACTTTGAAAATAAGAGAGTTTAGGAACTCCATGAATGGAAGGAATCCATGAATGAAAACTATCATACCTCAATGCCAAAAGCCTGACTTCAATGGTGGAATTTGAGACTTGTCTTGAAAACCCTAGCTTTCTTCTTCAACTTCTAGAGAGAGAAATATTTGAGAGAGAGACTTGTTCTTCTTTTAGGAATTTGAGAGAATCCTTTTAAATTGGGGAAATTTGGGGTAAAACTCTTATATAGGTCTTTAGGTGAAGTGTAAAACCACATGGTATTGAATTAAAATAATCTGAAAAGACCCAAAAGTCCCTAACTTAAAAACTGGAAACAAGAAACGCTGGAGCTCGCCAAAAGCCACTCGGTGCCTCGCCGAGTGAGCCTTTAGCTTGCTGAAAGTTCCAGTGAGTCGGCTCCTGGACTAAGCTAATTAGGCGATGGAAAATTCACCTTGGCGACTCACCAAATAGAACGGTGAGCTCGATCCAGCTCGCCTAAAGTTTCAGAACACTGGATGCAGAAATCAATTCAAAAAGGCGAGAAGTTCTACTCGGTAGATCGCCAAGTCGTTCGACGTCCTCGAGTTACTTTGCCTAATTGATTGCGAAATGAATATTTTTCCCTTGTCTGAATCCGAGGTGTTACATTATCTCCCTCTTGGGATCATTCATCCTCGAATGAGATTCAAGACATCATAATGAGGGTAGGAACTTAAACTTAACATCCTAATCATGAATGCAATCATATAAATGCACATAACCGAGAAGGAAACATCAACTCCAAGTTAAAGCATGTTCGAAACATCATAACATGAAGTCTATATGCAACTCATACTAAAATGCACGTAAACATGTAGAATTCAATCAAGTTGACTCATTTTCTCAAAACTTAAGCTTTTCATGAACATGCATAAATGAGGAAATCATGGGAATATCTAAGACACATGACACCCAAAGAGTAAACCATGAGGAACTCATTCCCTCAAGCTAGACTAGGGGTAGAAGGAAAGAGATGAGGATATCGAGACATCATATCGGCCTCGGCCTCCCAATATATAAAATTATAATTATTAGAAACCATTAATTAGTAAAAAAATATGATGAAAAAAGTTACATTAAAAAATCAATGTATAATCTTTTATAAATGAACATAAAAATGAATAGCTCCACAAAATATCTAAATTCTCATATTTCTTATATATCATTCTATAAAATACTTACAGAAAAATAAAAGGTTCAATTTTATCATCGGTAAATGTCAACAACAACCAAAGAAGGATCGAAAGAGTCACTTAAGATACCACAATAGATGACCAATAAATTGAACCATGAAGATGTTTGACAGGTAGAGATGTTGAATAGATTTCTAGAGAGTTTCCTAATTGACAATCTATTTGACTAATGTTATTTGGATAGTGTCTTAATTGGTTTTGGGCCTATTGTGGGTCTCTTTTGATGATTGATTGAGTTGCTTTTTTATTTTTGGTCATCTTAAGAGAGTTTGTTAAGACAACTTTATATACTCTTCATCATAACTTATATGACACAATTTAATCTTTTTAAGTCAATTAAAATTTATTTGTATGAAATATATTATTATAATTTTTAAAAATATTTTTAAAATTGTTAATTATTGGTAATGAACGAAATCATTTATATACTAAAAGTAATTTTGGTATAACTCAACGAATTTAAGTTGTTAATTATTGTAATTTATAATACTTTTAACTTAGATTTCAAATACATAAGAGTTATATGTTTGTACTCAGAAACAAAGCTAAAACCTCAAAATTCAAAAAATACCACCTAAATTTAAATTGAGAATTTTCTGAATTATACAATAAAAATTCTTATTTACACTATATAACTAAACATGATTAAGGATAAAACTAATATTTATGTAAACTATTAAGATCCTTATATTTGACTATATCACATAATATAGTCGTGTACATATATTAGTTTCACAATAAAGACAATTCATTTTTAAAATTGACTAATAATAAAAGTAGGACAAATAAAAAAAAAAAGGAAATAGGGAATACATTTTTGGAATTCGGCCTGTTTCTATACTTTACAAAAACGTATAATACACATAAATTAGTCTTTATATTAAAAGTACATTGATACTTTTTTTTATTTTTTTGTAATTGACTCTTAAAAGTACTTTTAAAAAATAGCCAAATATAATTTATTTATCAAAAATATTTTTCAAATAAATTAACTAAACACAAATTATCATATTTAAAAACATTTTTCTAATAATTTATTCTCAAAAAGTGTTTCTACAAATAAGTAACTTTTGTATATTTATCAAAAATATTTTTCAAATAAATTAACTAAACACAAATTATCATATTTAAAAACATTTTTCTAATAATTTATTCTCAAAAAGTGTTTCTACAAATAAGTAACTTTTGTATATTTATCAAAAATATTTTTCAAATAAATTAACTAAACACAAATTATCATATTTAAAAACATTTTTCTAATAATTTATTCTCAAAAAGTGTTTCTACAAATAAGTAACTTTTGTATATATAAATATAAAAAACCTACACTTCATTATAATATAGTCATCACTTATAAAATACTAAATATAGGACCCCGTGCCAGCACGGGCCCCAATATATATTATTTTTTTATTTTAATTTATGTCATATTATGGAATTTGAGAAGTTATTGAAATTTGTATATGATTTTAAAATATTTTAAATTGTTAGCTATTGTGATTTGTAGTACTTTTTTTTTACATAATTTTGAAAATAATATTTATTACTCTCTTTGTTCTAATTTATGTGGCACATGCAAAATTTCAAATATTAACCATTTTTTATATGTCACTTTGGTATATTAAGTTGTTAATTATTGTATTTTATAGTACATTTTGAACCTAATTTTTTAATAATATATGTTATTTGCCATGTCCCAATTTATGTGGCATTAATTGATAGATTTGTTGGAGCTGAGAGATTTATTTTGTTAATTATTGTAATTTATAGTTTCTTTTTCGTCAATTTCAAACAATATATGTTGTTAATTGATAGAATACTTTTAATGTAATTTAAAAAAAAAATATGTGTGACTCTCCATGTCCCAATTTATGTGGCACATGTAAAGTTTTGACAATTAACCAAAATTTTAATACATTTAAAAAAATATTTTTAAGTCGTTAAATTTTAAGTAATAAGTAATTTAAATTGTTGTATTATTTATTACAATTTATAATGCTTTTAAAGTAGTTTAAATATTGTACTATTTATTATGATTTATAACACTTTTTTTTAAAATTTATGTCATATTATGGAATTTGAGAAGTTATTGAAATTTTTATATGATTTTAAAAATATTTTAAATTGTTAGCTATTGTGATTTGTAGTACTTTTTTTTAACATAATTTTGAAAGTAATATTTATTACTCTATTTGTTCTAATTTATGTGGCACATACAGAATTTCAAATATTAAGCATTTTTTATATGTCTCTTTAATATATTAAGTTGTTAATTATTGTATTTTATAGTACATTTTGAACCTAATTTTTTAATAATATATGTTATTTGCCATGTCCCAATTTATGTGGCATTAATTGATAGATTTGTTGGAGTCGAGAGATTTATTTTGTTAATTATTGTAATTTATAGTTTCTTTTTCGTCAATTTCAAACAATATATGTTTATCATATAATCCATTTTATGTGGTACCAATAGAATTTAGAGAGTCAATTAAATTTTGTATATAAGTTTTAAATAATGAAGCTGTTAATTATTGTAATGTATAGTATTACTTATAGTATTTTTAAATATATTTAAATATTATATGTTACATTTTTTATCCTAATTTATATGGCATTGATAGAATTTAAAGTGTCAAATAATTGTTAATTAATTATTGTAATATGTGGTACATTTTATGTAGTTTTTACTATTTTTAAGCATACTAAATTGTTAATTATTTATATATATATATATATATAGTACTATTTTATTTTTATTTTTAAAATATGTAATCAAGGAAAAATAGTGACACATGATAATTAAAATAAAGAAAAACACAATAGTATTGGTCAGCCGCCATGAGAAAGGTGGTGGGGCCTACTTAAATTAATTAAAGAGTACAACTTTTTGATGGATATATGTGTCATTATGAAGATGTTGGCTGATTTTTTTGTCTAAAGAAGAAAAGGTACAATTATGAAGCATTGACATACAAAAATTTTAAGGAGCAAAAGCTAGTAAATATCAAAAATACCCTCACATTCACACTTATATATAAGTAGTAGATGCATACCGACAAACTGTGGGATATATATATATATACTATTTAACCATATGTTTAGATATAATATTTATCATAGAATAATTATTTATTCAGTTTTAATAAATCATATATTCGTTTATGGTGTCTATTTACTCATATAGTAGATGATTTAGTGTATAGAGTTTTAACTTATACACAGAGGATTAAATCATCGGTTCTTATAAGTATAAAATATTTTTGATTCACAATCTAAGATGGAAATTGGACATGTTATCAGTACGATTGTAACACAAGACTATATATAATTTATCTTGACTATGGGAACAATATAGTTCCAACTTCTTATGCTAGTGCATTTTGTATGTTTTGAACGTGTCCGAGTAGAGATAGTTATTTTAGACTGACTAACAAAAACATATTCTTTAAATTGTTAAATGTACTTATATTCTTAATTCTGATATAACTATTATGATATATATAGCGTGTGTTTTTCTTGTTCAAGTAAAGCACGACATGTTTTTGTTCTCCTTGGGGGTTCATCTAACCTAGAAAAAGAATTTTTATATGATGTTTGTCACTCAAATATTGAGAGTTTATTACTGTCTAACTTGTGGATTCATCTTCTCATAAATAATTTTTGAATTAAATTTATGTATTTTAATATAAACGATTATATGTATTCTATCATAAATATATTACTTTCCAACACAAACAATCGTTAGGTTGGACCTGCCCGTTACACTTGTAAGTTAGTGAGAGCCACTATTTATAAAGATTCCCTTTTTAGATACTGTTTTTTTTTCCACGCCTAATTACTTTTCTCCAATCTCTGTAATAATTAGTTTTCTTTTTTGGTGTAATAATAATTAGTAGGATTGAAAAACCTCAAAAGGGGAGGAGATTTGTAAATTTCAAGCCTCTTCCCTCCCCCTTTGACTTAACAATTCCAGATATTATAATATGTAGTAACTTTTTTCTGTTTTAAACAACCATTATAGTTTTGATAATTTCGTTCAAAGAGAATTGCTCATTGGCGTGGATCTAGATCGAGAGTTGAATTTTGGATTTTCAATTGGTAGGTATTGTTTTTTTATTGTTGAATTTTTTGCTCCTTTCGCATTTTGTTGATTTCATGATGTTTTTTCTTATTTACGGACCCTCAAAATGCATAATCATATTAGAATTTGTATTGTTTCGATTGGATGATTGATTCAAGTGAAAGTGGTGGTGTATAGGGATTTGGGCTTGAAATTGTATAAATATGGGGGTAATGTCAAGGAAAGTAGTGCCTGCATGTGGTAGTCTCTGCTTCTTTTGTCCATCATTGCGAGCAAGGTCAAGACAGCCTGTTAAACGCTACAAGAAGCTCCTTGGAGAGATTTTCCCCAAATCACAGGTCTATTTCTTCTTTTTTTTACTCGTGATATCATCTTCACTCTTTTGCTATATTCACTATCTCTTATTGCAGGATGCTGAGCCAAATGATAGAAAGATTGCAAAACTTTGTGAGTATGCTTCAAGAAACCCATTGAGAATACCAAAGGTAAAAATAACTTTTTTCTTCACTTATAATTCACTACTTCATCAAATTTAACTTTTTGTAATTTTGCTGCTATTCAACTTCCCAAATACTGAAGAAGACCCACTAAAATTTTGAAGTTGGGACAGAGTATTGTATTTTGCTTTTAAGAATTTGTTGAAAAACTGATTCATGAGAACTTCAATTTCTCCCTTTAGTGCTCTTCTTGTATTTTAAGCTATGTTGCAAGGACTCTCCAAAAATGTTGCTGCACCCATATTGGATTCTCCAAAAATGCACTACTTTTAGGGCATCCTTCACACACCTGTTGGCAACGTAGATTTTAAGCATGTTTGTCCTGTGGGCAACATTGTATTTCTCCTTTCACAGGGGACAATTAAGTCATCTTAGTGATTTTTTTAAAAGGGGAAATGCGTTTTGTTATGCTTTATACCTTGGATGTTATGTTCAAGGTACATACTTGAGAGGATTTTATTATCTCAAATTGCAAGTAGTTTCTAGGAATTCAGCCTCCGATTTTTTTTTATTGTTTTTTTGCAGTAATGTTCTAAAATAAGAGTTCAAAATCAGGTCATGAAGTCTCTTCCGTAGTTTAATTTTACTACAGAGGTCTTTTTATGTTTGCTCCCTCACTTAAGGCATGAGAGGGATTACTCTGTAAGAAAGGTGAGCTCACTCTCTCTGCTAAATCATTGAAGTGAAAAAATATCCGAACCTCCATGTGTCATATTCATCCTGATATATAGATAAAATGTTGCCATGAATTTCTACCTATGAATCAGAATATTCATATTGTAGTATTGGGAGTTATGAAGTTTCATTAATTTCCATGTTTGGAAAGCTTTCTTGGTGTTTTGAGTCTCCTTAATATGTGTATACTAATGACTGATCAACGTGATTCAGATTACCGAATACCTGGAGCAAAGGTGTTACAAAGATTTGCGAAATGAGCACCTTGGGTCAGTAAAAGTTGTTACAATGATCTACAGGAAGCTGCTATCTTCATGTAAGGAGCAGATGTAAGTTTGAACAATTAATAGAAGTATTTGTGTACCTATAGCTCAAAACTAAAAACAGTTTGAATGTCCTACTATAGATTTATCTGCATTTACTAGACAAGGAAATGATAGGAACAAACCATAAGTTTACTAAGGCTCTTCTCAGTGCTAAGCTTAGATGGGAAGATTAAGCCAGATCTTATGCCGTTCTAGGTGCATGGCTACAATTATTTGTGGCAGATGAAGTTGAACATGAACAGGTGATAAAAAAGGAAATGGATCTTGCTTATCCAGAAAAGGAAAAAAGAAAAAAAGAAACAGAAAAAAGGGAATGAATTCTGGAGAACAATATGGAGAAATATGGATCTTCTATATTTTTGTTCTCTAAAATCTATATGTAGAGAAGGATCATCACTAGATTGCTTGGTTAGTCTTTGGCAACAGTGAAGAAACTAGACGGAAGAGCTTTTTTTGTTGTCCTCAACTGCAAGGGAACTACAAAGGCTCTTTATTTCTCATATGCATACGTTAATGTACAGTGCTGGTTTTGCAGCCCCATGGTGTAGTTCTATAAAGTTCCATTACACAAGAACTTAGAACTTAAAGAACGGAAACCCCAGCAGTAAATTCCTCTCCCTTTGTGGAGGGGCTGTTGATAAACCTCAACTGGTTATCAAGAGTTATGTGCCTGAAGAAAATCCACATTAGATCTACCCGTTTTGATAGTGTTCCTGTTCTTACTTGTTTGAGAGCATTAAAAGAGTTTGGAGTTGAAGGGGAGCCTTGGAGCAGCGGTTAAGCTGTCTTCATGTGACCTATAGGTCACATGTATGAGATTGTTTTAGATCTTTTCCCGCTTTTTTTTTTTTTTTTGAGAAAGGTAACTTTTTAGTCTATATATCCACATGTATACTACATCAAAGTGTAGTCCCCCTTCCAAAATTATTACAACCTAGGAAAACCATTTGTACTTTTTGTTACAAATAGTCTAAAACATCAATAATATCTTCAGTCTGTCCCAACACTTTTTGTTCACACCAAAAATAGTACAAAGCCAGGCAGTTCATCTTAAAATTTGGCAGATTGTTTTGCTTTCCCTTAAAGCATCTTTGATTTCTTTCCTTCCACACTGTCCACCATATACAAGCTGGGACAATCTTCCATCTCTCCTCCTTTGTTGTAGCATTGCCAACTCTCATCCAGAACTTCAATACTCCTTCAATGTTCCTTGGTTTCACCCAAGTGATTTTCCTCAGACAAATGAATATTCCCTGTAGCTGGTCTGCCCATTTACAGTGTAAAAAAAGATGGTTGACTGTCTCTGTTTGTTCTTCTCATAAGTAACACCTGGAACACAATTGGTATTTCCTCTTCTTCATGTTTTCCCGTGTCAGTACTACTTCTCTGGTCAGCTGCCATGTGAAACAATTGACCTTGTATGGAATTTTTGTCCCCCATTTCATCTTCCAAAGCCACTGTTCGATCCTGTTGTTTGAAGTGGTGAGGTTCTTGTATGCTGAGTTCACAGGGAAAACTCCTTTGTTGCCTATCTTCCATATAGCAGTATCTTCTTCCCCAGTTAAGTTGTTGAAAGGGGCCAAGGTGTGGTAGAGAGCACCTATCTTTCCCGCTTTCCTTGGTGACTTGTATTCTTGCTTCCTGTTGCCTTTGTTTTGAGCACTGATGTTACCAGAGATCTAGTAGGTTATCTTGAAACTAGGCAATGAATTATAATACTGAAAAACGATTTGCAACTCTGTAGATGCCACCTCAGATATGTCTAGACACTATTCAAGTAATAATGCTTAGTTGTTTCCTCAGAAATTTCTGACTTAAAAATAGGCTATAGGGTATCTACGATGTTCTAGTTGACTAAGTAATTTTAGATGGAAATGTTTCTTCTCAGTTAACATCAGTATCTATGCATGTGATATGCAGTTTTGCATTATTGCACTGATACAAACGAAGTTCTGCATACAATATTTACTCAAGTTACTTTTGACTTTGATGCAGTTAGAACAAAATGTAATTGTTTAATTGTTTAAATTTACAACTGCAGGCCACTATATGCTGCTAGTCTATTGGGGATTATCCGCACTCTTTTTGAACAAACACAGCATGATGAAATGCAGATTTTAGGTTGCAACACTCTAGTCGACTTTATCAATAGCCAGGTTTGTATGCCTAAGGAAAATAGATGGTTAATATACACGGATATCATTCCTAGGAAAGACTATTTTGAAGTAGTTGTACTCTACTCATATATTTTGAACCGAGAGCATAATTTCTGAAGATGGACTTGGGTAATATAGCTGCCACTGTATAATTTGATCATGAATCATTGTGTCTCTTACTGATCTGTCATAATTTTGGAGCGGATAGCAAGTACTGATGTCTGTTAGGATTGTGAAGAGTCCTACTTCGACCCTTTAAGAGATGAGTGGTCTCTTTAATATGTCTTGGGCAATTCTTATCTCTTGAGCTAGCTTTTGGGGTTGAGTTAGACCTGAGGTCCATTTCATTAACATGGTATTAGAGCCAGGCCCACCCAAGTCTTGTTTCACACAATATGGTCCCCCCATCATATATTATCCATGCTTCAGATGTCTAATCTGGGCATGAGGGGGAGTGTTAAGTCCCACATTGGTGGGTGGGAGGCAAAAATTTTCTCCTTATATGGTCTTGGGCAATCCTCAGTTCTTCACCTTTTCCAACTAGCTTTAGCTTTTGGAATTGAGTTTGGCCCAAGGTCCATTTCTTTAACACGATATCAGAAAAAGCTCCATCCCAATTCTCATTCCCGATGTTGGCCCCCATATTAATGGTCCACACACCAGATGTCTAGCCCTGAGCATGAGGGTGTTTGTGTGACGAGTCTCACATCGTCCCTTTAAGAGATGGGTGGTCTCCTTAATATGGCTTGGGCAGTTTTCATTTCTTGAGCTAGCTTTTGGGGTTGAATTAGGCCTGCAGTCTATTATTGTAATTCCACGAGGAGGATGTAACTTTTGATGAATGAAGAACAATATTAGTATTGCACCTACTCGCCCCAAAAAGGTAAAAGAAGTTATGGTATTGCATATTCTATCCTGGATTTTGAATGTTTTTAGTCATCTATTGGCTTCTATAAGAGGCTTAACTCTAAAAGAAACAAGGGGCAGTTTGGGATTTTATTTTTGGTGGGTTGGTTTCACCCTTGGGAGTGGTTTGAGAGAAGGAAATGGAGTGTGATTTTGATAAATGGATTTAGAAGAACCTGGAAAATATTTTGGGTTTATGCTAAAAAGTGGATTCAAGTTCTCTTGCTTCTCCTTGTTAAGCAGATGGATGGTACTTACATGTTCAACTTAGAAGGCCTTATACCTAAACTGTGCCAACTAGCTCGAGAAGTTGGAGATGATGACAGAGCCTTGCGCTTGCGTTCTGCAGGAATGCAAACTTTGGCTGTCTTGGTAAAAACTCAGTCTCTCTCTCTTTCTGTTGCTTAGTATTTATTTAATTATACTTGCAAAATTCTCAAGTACCCAGAACTTGGAACCACTTCAGGTGTTTGGGGTGTTTTCTGATATTCGGAATTACTAGATCTTGATGACATAGACTAATGATAGTACCTTCTTTGAAGGATTTATCTGCATTTGTTGTTTCACTAACGTCAATATCTTACCACTTAATCTCAAATGTAGCTTATTCTTGCAGCTCTTGAATCAGATACTAGGATGGTATGTACTTTAGTTGTCATCACACAGAACACTCCCACGACTGTAGGAGGAATGAACAAGCTAATTACTCTTTACCTTTTCATAAGTGGCTTTGTCTCAATACTGGACATGTCTTGGACCAGTTAGAACCAGGAAGGGCCCATGTATGGTGATAAAAGCTTGTAATGTGAATCCCTAATTAGCACTTCCTGATAACTAGTCTTATATTGTTAAGGACGCGAGGTACATGTGTCATTGTATTTTTGTGTGTTGGAGTTATTTAACTCATTTCAAAGTGTAATTTTTCACTGTGCCTATCCAAACTCATTAGTTCAATGATAAGTATCTACTTATATGTCGTGTTTTGGCAGCTAATTTTGCCAGTTTACATCAGAGAATTATCAAGTAACTGGAAAAGTTTCAAGTGTATAAAACTCATCCTTCGGGGACATCCAATAAAATTGGGAAGTTTCAAGTGTATACAACAGTAGCTTAACATAGCGCGGTAATTGAGAGAAGGTGCCATTTTGTTTCAGTACTCTACTGCAGCTTCTATAACTGAGATGAGAAGCTTCTTCCATGATGTCTAAACATTAGTTTCTCAAGGAGCAACTTAGAGATTACCCTTTCCATTTTTTTAATTAATTCACTTGAATGTAGTGCATCCAGAGATGATTCAAAGTTTGTGAAGCGAACAGATAATGGAAAGTAATTAAATCTAGCATGAGGTTCAGTATTTGCTAATAAGGTTAAAATAGTAAACAACTTATATGCTATGAAGCTGATGGACCATTTCTCATCATAGCTACACATTATTATTTTCGTGTTTATCAATTTTCTTGGAAGTTCAGATATATTTTTGATTCCTTGTATTTCTCTAATTTCTCTTTAGGCTACACTGTGGAGTCTATTCTTTCCTCTTTTGACCTTTCTCCACTTGTGTTTCATTTGCTTTTTTTTTCCCGCTTTTTCTTTTAGGTGTGGTTTATGGGGGAGCAGTCTCATATCTCCATTGACTTTGATCATGTAAGATAATTTCAATATTACTCTTTGTCAAAAATTTCAATATTACTCAGTTATTCGATTTTCAGATCAAGAGATACTCCAACTGCCAATTGTTGTTTCTAATGTTGGATGAAAACAATGCAGATTATTACTGCAACTTTGGAGAATTACATTGACTTCACAGTGAACCTAGAAAATGGACAAGACAGTAAACAGTCTGAACCTTCAGAACAGTGGGTTCAAGGAGTGTTGAATAGTGATTATCACAGCTCATCTTTCCCTGATATGAGCAAGAAGGTTTCCTCCTCGCCAAATAGCATGAATGCAAATACAAAATTGACATCCTCAATGTAAGATTATACGCCTAAAAAGGCAAAGTTCTTTTCCTCCGGCTGACAATATAATGGATTATCTTACTTTATATTATTGTCATACTTCAATCAGAGAGACAGCCAAAAGCCCCTCTTATTGGGCCAGAGTTTGCTTACGTAACATGGCCTTACTGACAAAAGAAGCAACTAGTGTACGGCGGGTTCTTGAACCTCTTTTTCATAGTTTTGACACTGAAAACTATTGGGGGTCAGAGAAAGGACTCGCCTGCTCAGTGCTCATGCATTTTCAGTGCCTGCTAGAGGAATCAGGTGATTCATGGGCTCCTTGTTCCTTTTCTTCAGCTGAGATTAATATTTGTGATTTGTTTAGTCATGTTTCTCTTTCAATTTTTCCTTAATACGAATTTTGATCCCAGGTGAAAATTCTCATTTGTTGCTATCCATCTTGGTCAAGCATTTGGATCACAAGAACATTGTCAAGCAGCCTGACATACAGATCAGTATAGTTAATGTGGTCACACACTTGGTAGAAAGTGCAAAAGAGAAGGCTTCCGCAACTATAGTTGGTGTCATTAATGACCTGATTAAACATTTACGGAAGTGCATGCAATATTCAACTGAAGCATCTAGTCCAAAAGATGGATTAAATACTTCTAACTCCAATCTTCAGTCTGCCCTAGAGAAGTGCATATTACAGCTCTCAAAGAAGGTTTGTCTTTGATAATTTGGTTTCAATTGGCTGCACGCATGCATTGTACTCTGAAGTTTTCTTTTCTTTTACATATGTACCTAAATCCAGCACGAAGTTGACAATGAAGTAAATTGTCTTCATCTAAGGTTACTTGCAATCCACTACCCTTTATTCTGTTCCATATGTTCTCAATGTTTTTTTCTTATGTGTGTTTGAGGAAGCAATTCACTTTGCATATTGACAGTTGAAGTTGTGCCTTTTTGCTTTTATCTTCCAGTGCTGATTAAAAATTGTTTGGACCAGAAATACATGCTTATTAGACCTATGAGTTTCATAATTTGACTTTTTTTTTATCAAGTTTAAGCTGATCCTGATTTAATAATTTTTTCAGTGTGTACTGGACCCAAGGAGAGTGCTAGTTTTAATAACTACAAGTGAATAAAAGATGAACATTGTGTACCCAGCAGCCTTTTCTTTGCAGTTTGTTTGGCCTACTTATTCACTCTATCCCCATAATGAGGCCTTTAATAGAAATAGTGATCTTTTGCATTTCCTAGAATCTATACCAGGAAGTAGTTTTAAAGCTCTACTTGGACTCGGTGTAAGATTTGATGCAACTGACACTATTTGAAGGTCAATAGATGTTGATGTTTTCAGTCAAAACTGTGATGATAATGAGTTGTTCAAATTTGATTATAATTTCTGGGAGTAAGTTCTTTCTCTGAGTTTAATGTTCGTCTGCTCAATTTATTTTCTTAGTTTTTTGCTATAAGCTGCTTGCTATTACAAGAAGAAGAAGAACAACAACATACCCAGTGAAATCCCACTAAGTGGGCTTTGGGGAGGGTAGAGTGTACGCATACCTTGCTATTACCAAGTACAATTGATTGCAAGCATCAACATCCTATTTGCCTCTGGTAGAGTGCAGGAACCAAGTGCCATTACATGATGAATGCTGTATTTTTATTGTCGCTTATAAGTTATTAAGTTTAGATCTTCATTTGCTTATATACACGAGCATACCCTGTGATTTTATGTTTTAGGTAAAGGTAGTGTTTTTATTATGACATCTGTCATTAGCAGGTTGCTGATGTGGGCCCTATACTTGATATGATGGGCATGGTGCTAGAGAACATTCCAGCTAGCACCGTCGCTGCTAGATCAACGATTGCAGCTGTGTATCGCACAGCACAAATTGTTTCTTGCATTCCAAATGTGTCATATTACAGGAAGGTAACTAGAATCTGTTGTTGTGCTCCTGATTCATGGTTTTGTAACTTTTATGTAGTCCAAATGGTATAATCTGCTCTCAATCACCCTCAGGCTTTTCCAGATGCTCTCTTTCTCCACTTGCTCTTGGCAATGGCACACACTGACCATGAAACACGAGCTGTAGCACACCATATATTCTCCACTGTGCTTATGCCACCTGTCAGTCCCTTGTCATCTCTACATAGTAGAACTTCTTCCCAGAGTATTCTAGTCCAATCACCAAGGAAGTTGGCTAAGGTTAGAACTAAGAGTTTCTCCGTTCAAGATAGAAATACAGATGGAAATGGTTCTAGAGATGGAGAAGTGGGAGAAGAAAATGAAGATGTCAGTCGCCATTCACATCAATCTGGCGACTCTCAATCTCAAAGTCAATCCTGTGGCTTCAAGGATGCCCTACCTGACAGGAAATCTGTATGGAAGAACTGATCTCTCTTCTTTTATTTGCACGAGTTGTCCATGAATTTGTTTTCCTTTTAAGCTTGTTAAATGTCTAATTGTCTGAAATACTTCAGGAGCTCATTTCGCTTCGGTTGAGTAGTCACCAAGTGAGTCTTCTGCTTTCATCTATCTGGGTTCAGGCAACACTGACTGATAACGCACCTTCCAATTTTGATGCGATGGCCCATACGTACAAAATTGTTTTACTTTTCATTCGATCAAAGGTTAGATCCTATCTTTTTTGTTGTATACAAACATTTCTCTGTTCCAGTTTTCAGTATCTAGTGGCAAATCATTGACCATAGAAATGTTTTCTTTTCTTTTTTCTTTTGTCTTTTTCTGTATAGCATCCCAAGTGTCTAACAATCTAACTCTAATCAGAGATGCATGGGGAAACGTTCAAGCATTTTGTTTCTCTTGTAGGGTGGTGTTTGGACGTGCTGTTGAAAAAAGTAGATTTTTTTAAAAATATGTTGTTTAGTTAAAGTTTTTAATTCTCAAGAAAGTTTTGTCCCGGGTACAGGAGTGCCTCGAGGAAATTTTTATAATCAAAAAGCTCTTTCCATTTACACAAAATTCAGAATATTTCAAGAAACTACAACTATCCAAACACATTTGCACAAATTATTTTCTCCAAATAAATCTTTGACAAAGCTATTTTAAAGGCTACTCCAAACTGTTATAAGTCTTGTATTGCTTGATCTCCATCTTCTATGTCGTTCTGCAACTGTTTCATCAACCACATGATTGGTCTTGCTAATTGCAGAATTCTAGTCATATGGCGCTTGTTCGGTCTTTCCAGTTAGCCTTCTCTCTAAGGACTATTTCGATGGATAAAGAAGGTGAGTTGGGTTCACTATCCAGTTCCACCATCTTACGAACTTGGGGAGCGCAAGCTTACAGTTATTTAGTTGGGGTCAGACATAAATTTTGACATCAGTAATACGACCTAATGAAAACTTCAATCACTTTAGAAGTTCCTGACTGGGTTGTCGATGATCAATACTGTATCTTACAGTGAAATTTCTGGTTTTACCAGCATTAATGTCTTTGTCGCAAATACTGACTGTCGTTTTACTCACTGATTACTGAAGGAGGTTTACAACCATCTCGAAGGAGGTCTCTATTTACTTTGGCATCATATATGCTCATCTGTTCAGCAAGGGCAGGCAATCTCCCTGAACTAAGTCGTGTGGTTAAATCATCACTGACAGATGAAATGGTTAATCTCCCAAAACTCTTTGTGTTTATGTTCTGTTTGTTGGATAAGTAGTTGATTTCTTCCAATCTTGCTGTTAGGCCTAATCTGATCAGCTCTCCATGTTTTCTAATATATATAGTTTGTTTAAATTTTAATCATGTCATAAATGTTTGGTTAAATAGGTTGATCCTTATCTTAAGTTGGGAGAAGATGTGAGGCTGCAAACGGCATCTGGTAGTGAAACATATGGTTATGGCTCACAGGAAGATGAAATTGCAGCTTTGCAATCCCTGTCAGCAGTAGAGTTAGACGATGAAAAATTTAAAGAAATCATTATGTTGCACTTCACATCTAAATGCGGAACATTGTCAGAGGTATTAACTTTCTTAGCTTTCTCAAACTTTTGATGTATGATGCAGGTTCGCAACCTCGTAAGTGGTGGGGAATCTTTGTTTGCTGGCAAGACAGATTTATACACACTAATGCTATCTTTTTGTGTCATTAACAACTAGTTTGATTTGCTTGGTCAATACAATTATGATAGATAGAGAAGATTGTTTCAAAATAGAAAGAATGATGTAGGCAGCACCAATGAATCTTTCTCCTTACATTTGTACTTTTGGCAAGGAATCCACCTTTTATAGGTAGTTTGGTAAGTTTGATGGAAGATTGTGGTTGACTCGGGTTGAGTCATAGACACTACTTGTACACTCTTTTATGACACTGACTTGATGTTGTAAGAGTGAAGTTTATCGACTTCTCAACAAATAACAGAGTAGAAATAAAAGTAGGTTGAAGAAATAACTTCTTGTTTGGTTCTAAATCGCTCCTTTGTCGACTGATATAATAACATTGTGTCAATATAAGATGATTCAAAAAGTTTCCTGAATTCTATGAAATTAATATTCATTGTCCACATACTTAGGCATTATTCTGAATAGTTATCATCAAAACTGGTTATTTAATCTTTTTAGTGTCCAAAGCGAACTATTGGAGAGTCTCCTTCTCTCAGACTCGCTAAACTGCTTCCATGAGTTTTCTGCTACTGAACGATGAGAGTATTTGATTGGAGCATAATCTGCTCTAGTTACAAACATGTGTGCCACTGTTTATGCAAATTCATAGGAAAATGGATCCGCTGTCAATATATTCTCATTTTTTCCTTTTCCGTAAAAAGTCTCTGGGAATGGAGAAACTATTGGTAGGGCGTGCTTCTTTAATGGGCACTAATTTGCGTGAATCTGGATTAGTCGGGCTAGTGGGTTCTTGATACCAGATGGTTATACCAAAAAAATCCCTCTTATGGATCTTAAACTATTAAATAAATGAGTTTCTTAGTACAGGATTTGTTCTCATCTTCTTCTAGAACAGGATGTTTAATCTTGGCTACTGTTTTCCAGGATGAGTTACCAAGCATAAGAAAACAACTCCTGGAACGGTTTGAACCAGACGATGCATATCCACTTGGGATTCCTCTGTATATGGAAACGCCTCACCCCTGCTCTCCACTTGCTCAGATTGAATTCGAGACTTTTGATGAGGTTGTAGAGGAACCATTTTGTGTATTTGAGATATACATTTATGATTTATTTATGTCTAGTTGGTTACTATTTTTTCTTTTTGTGATGTCTTGAACTTTCTCCCACCCCAATGCCATGACTTTCAAATATGCTTTCTAAGAGAGGTAATTGTGTTTCTTTACTCTATCAGGTCATGGCACCACCTTCCCTCATAGATGAAGAAACAATTTCAGATGCTAATGGAAGCCAATCAGGTCGAAAGACATCTATGTCTATCAATTCCCTTGACATTCTAAGTGTTAACCAACTTTTAGAATCGGTGAGTAACTGCTTTGAAGAACATGTTCAGGAATATTTGTGGAGTTGTTTATGTTCTAGATTAGTCAATGGTTAGGGTTACTTACATATTTTGACATTTAAACTTTGAAAATCTACTTGGTCCTTGCATCATTGCAACAAGACTACAAAGGGGGAAAGATTAGAGAAACATGTCTGTATACTCGTCTTTACGGGGAAATCTAGGGTTCAGCCTATCTTTTGTTTTCCCATTGGTGAGGCATAGTAGCCAAATGGGACGAAATTGAATGATCTCCAACGCCCCATTGTATCTGTGTTCAGGCATGACAGTGGTGCCGATCAGGATACATGATTGAGTCTTCGTGTTCCCGGGGCTAGACCTCGCGTTCGCGAGACTTGGTAGCTTAGTGGGCTGCCTTTGCTGGGGACCCCTCGTGTTCATGAGAAACTAGAAAAAATAAAATCTGCAATGTTCAAATCTCATTTTTCTTGTCTAAAACTCACCGGAGCCCCTTGGGTCCCACTCTGAGCCATACTAACAAGTACCAAAAGAAAACATATGAACCTATGAGAAGTTTCAAAATATGATGGTGTAAATACTCAAAACGAGGGGGGTAAGATGTTACACCTTAGTTCAAGGGATTACGAGTAACCAACAAATCTTTATTAGGTGAGATCTAAATGCTCTTGAAGGTAAATTTTATGATGATTTTGACTAAGAGCTTGTTTGCCATTGCTGCTAAAAACTACTTATTTTTAGAAGCACTTTTTAAAAATAGCTTTCCAGAAAAGTGCTTTTGAAAAAAATAAATTTGTGTTTGGCTAATTCATTTGAAAAGTGTTTTGGATAAACAAACTGTGTTTGGCTAATCTTTTTTAAAAGGTGCTTTTAAGAGTCAAATTACGAAAAAGGGCAAGTATCAATGCATTTTTAATATTAAGATTATTTTATAGAGAGAAATATTTTAAATATCTATTACAAAATTTTAATTAAATTTTATATTAATTAAATTAAAATGTACATATTCAATTTTTCAATCAATATTATATATAGATAAATAAATAAATTAAATTAAATATTAATATAATAATAACTTGATGATTTGAATATAATTACAAAAATCAAGAAAAATAAATTTAAAAACCATTCCACAAATTAAATCACTATATACAAAAAATAATATCGCTTTCTTAAAAACCATTCTACATAGAAAAAATTACTCGTGCAAAAATATTGTTGTTACCTTTATTTCTATTTTGTAAAATAATACATAAAATAATATATAAAATAAAAAATAATAATATATAAAAATAAAAAATAAAATTCTTGAATGATACTTAACCAAATTTGTGAGATATTGTAATTAATTAATAAGGGATATGTTGGTGAATATGTATATATGGAAGAGGTATTTTAGTCTTCAAAAAAATAATTTTCTACTTCTGCTTCTGCTTTTTTAAGAAGCAAAAATGTTTAGCTTCTTCCCAACCGCAGAAAATCTGCTTCTGCTTCCATTTAAAAACAGTTTTAAAGATTTTTCAAAAAAAAAAACAGTTTTTTTCTTAAAAAAACACTTTTTGCCTCCCAACAGCAATGTGGCTATAACTATATATATAACTAGTAAAATTACCCGCGCCTTGCATAGAAATTTAATATTACGAAATTTATAAAATAATACTTAAAACCTATCAGTGACTAAAACTAAAACAATATATTATCTGACATACAAGACTACGTAGTAACGAACATTAATAATGTAAAGGAAAATGGTAATTATAACACCTTATCATTTATCCTTCAATCAATCATCTTTAATTTGATTTTATAATTTATCCTTTGCTTGCAGGAAGTGCTACTATTTGATATTTTTGGGGAATCAAATGAACATCAACATGAGATATTAAATTTTCTAATAAATAAATAATCGTTGGTGAAGGGATAAATAAATTTTAAAAGATTGAAAAAAAGTGATCACATGTTGTAATTCTAACATGTAGAAAGTTCAGCCCTACCTTTTGAATTACATATATCATCCTTGAACCCATGTAGAAAGTTTACTAATTCTTGTCTTCTTTTCCTGGTTCACTTCGCACATCAAGGTGTGATAAAGTTTTTAAGGTCTTTATGTCCTTACAATGACATACCAAATTTGAATTTTGTCTTCAAGAAATGGTAGTACAGATCTTTAAGGAATTTTTTTATTGTATCTTCAACAATTTCAGTAGAGAAAACTTGTGTGAATACTCAATTAACGTGTGTTATTTATTCTGTACTAACAAATACTTATAACAATAACTTTGCAAAAACATAAACAACAAAGTTTAAAACATGTACTCAAAAACAACAATTAATAACATAAGCCTAAATTAATGACTATAAAAAAACATACCAGGATCTGTAACAATAGAATGAAACAAAAAGGAAAAAATTGAGCCCACTGAATGCACAATGTCTCTTTAAGGAAATTATTCCCCTCTAGTACTCGAGGTTTAAAAGAATAGATTCTCTCAAGATAGAACGATTCAATTCAACTATATTGATTCAAAAATAATGGTGTTAGTGAGCCACTCAACAGGAGCAAAGTACACGAATATTTAATTGTGCAGAAGAAGAAGAAGTAGTTTAGAATTTTCGTTGTTTTAAAATGAGAGGACATCCCCGTATTTATAGACAACAAAGGGTAGTGTGAACAAATGCTTATTGTGCCTTATCGGAAAGGTCACAACTCTTCGGAAAAGTTACAAACCTTTGGAATGGTTACAACCTTTTATAAAAGTCACAACTTTCATAAAAGTCGCTACTCTTCATAAAAGTCACAACTTTTCATAAAAGTCATAATTTTTCATGAAAGAGGAAGGCTAGTTTTGGAAATAAATAAATTAAAAGGGAATCTTGGTTTGTGGCGGCGCCACATAGGCGGGCCTATGGTTCTCTTTTATATATATATATATGATTATGGTCCTAGGAATGATGAAGGAAAGGCTATTCTAGAGTTTGTTTTAGCTTATGATTTACACGGGGTATGTTGATGTTGTTTTAGCTTATGATTTAGTGAGTGAACCATATTCAAATAGATTTATCCTTAGAAGAAATGATAAAACCAAATGTACGAACTGTAGGGTCATACCCGGAGAAGCAATGACCGCCCAACGAGGGTGGTTGTCTTGATGCACAACGTAAGAGTATAGTGTTAAAAAAATGACTTGCAAGCTATCAAGAATTCTGTGGTAGGCACTAAAACACAACGTTCAAGAAGCGCTACGGAAAGGAGTTAAAATGGGCCATAGAAGGCAAGAAAGACATCTCGTGGTAGAAAATATCAAGTTGCATTAAAAAGCAACAAGTGAAGTGTTAGGTGTGTCTAGAGGTTTAATACCTCGATCACTAGAATCCTGGTGGTGGTGAATCACGAGGTGCAAGGAGTTATTTGAGCCAAAAAAGAGTGGTATATAAAGTTACTAAAAGTAGAAGGCTGAGAAGCCTTTGAAGAATATACGAGAGCTAAGAAGGGAAGTTAAGAAGGCTATTTGTAAAGCTCAAGGGAAAGCCTTAGATGGGTTCTATCAAAAGCTCGGGACGAGAAGGGATACAATGCTCAACTACTGACTCCTTCCGGAATTGCATTTCAGAAGCTAGCCAAGAATGGCCGTTAGTGGACACCCACCACTTTCTACCGATTAGAGAGGCTCTCTGTACTTTTATAAAAGATACTCACAGGGGCTAGAAAGACTCGGTCATAGGAATTTAGAACATGTAAAACGTTTTGTCTAGTGCACATCCTTTTGTTGATCCCTCATGTTATCGATGTCAAGTAACAAAGGAAACATTTAAAGGAGGCAACTGATGTCAAGATATGTGAGAGTCATGGTGTCACCTTTAAAAGTGTCTATGCTTTACAAGAGCATTACATTAGAAATAAGGAACTTTTAAGGCTAGGAAAGGATAGAATTCCAAAGCTTGATTGAATTTCTTCACAAACAAAACACACCACATGTTCTCCTGATGTCTGGAGCAGGTGGCGGTGGGGGGACAAAGGAGTTTTTTCTGAAGTTGTATTATGAGAAGTTCTTCTTAACCTGGTAGGGATTGCCTTTCCATACATCTCAGTTTGGATCCTTAAGAGAAATAGGATATTTTTCCGAAGTCATATTTTGAGAAGCTCTTAACCTGGGAGGGATTGCCTTTCCATATACCTCAGAGGTTCCTTTGTGTATAGAAGATGGGGTGTCATTCGCAAAAAACATATCTTTTTTTTTTTGGTTTTGTACCTTTTGATATACTTCTTGGATGCCAGTGCTTTTGCCCAGACATTCAGTAAAACTTAATTACCTCATCAAAAATAAGAAACTAAAAATAAGAAAAGGAGGAGCTGGGATAATGCTGTAGAAAAATAAGTTCCTGTAAACAACTATGACTTAGGAGCATTTCACTCTGAGGATCTCTAAGTTAAAGAAATTGAACAGCTCATGTTACATGTCATTCCACATGCATAGTTACTTGGTAATTCTTTTTGTTTAACATTGTCAAATTGGCTGTGGGACTGTGAACTATAAGATCAGTAGCATGTTCCTGTATAACACTATCTCTTGCACATGTAGGTTCTGGAAACTGCCCGACAAGTTGCAAGCTACCCAACTTCCTCTACACCGATACCCTATGACCAAGTAAAAAATCAGTGTGAGGCCCTTGTTACTGGTAAACAACACAAAATGTCATCCCTTCAGAGTTTCAAGATGCAACAGGAAACCAAGGCATTAATATCCTACAATGAAAATGACAGGAAGAACCCTTCTTTACCAAAGATGGTGAGAATCACTCTGTTTGTCCCTCTATCAGTTGGTCTATCCAAGCTTTTCTGTGCTTGAATGATATATTTGCTTATCATAATGTATTTTCTTATTAACTGGATAGCTAAATAGCTGTTAATTGATAAATAGAGCTTTAAGTGCTGCAATATCCTGGGATGCAGCTTTATTGGTGACTAGTCTTCCCAACAAAAAAGTTACAGTACAAAAAGTAAGGATTTATAGCATTCCATTAAACTTACCTGCCAGCATATAACTTTGATCACACCAAACTATAGGGAAGTTGAAGAGCTCTTCTTTCTCAAATGAGATTGAAGTAGAGAGCTCCATATGTGGAATGAGCAAAGTTCATTCAGATCCTCTAACATATTCAATCATTTTTAGTGGTTTCCCGAAACTTTAGAATGTGAGAATAAATATCTGAATATGTGAAACTTTTCAATGTCGTTTGGCTCCAAGTATCCAACTTCATAGGATTCGTACCATGAACGTCTAGTCTACTTATAGATATTGATTGTAGTGCCTTGACATAACTGAGAATTTGAGGTGTTCAGATTTGTTATATAATACTACCTCTGTCCCATATTATGTGATGAATAGACGAGATAAACGTGGTGCTTAACAAGCACCAAGGTCTAATACAATTATTTTTTTGATAAAGGTAAAGTTGTATTCCTGAGGGTATGTTGGCTACCACCAAAAAGATTTACATCAGTGACCCAAAAAAAACCAACTCAAGAGAACTGCTACTAAACTTATAAAGAAGAAAAAAGGTTTAAAATCTGTCCAGCATCCTCTATACCCTCCTCTTTACACCAAAACAAGAAAATCTTCATACAATGCCATTTGATCTGTTGCACTGATTCTGCAGTATTTTCAAGACCCCTCTTGTTTCTTTCTCTCGAAATAGTCCACCATATACAAGAGGGTATCATGTCCCAAGAACCTCAAGAAGTCCAATAATCCACTCAAGATTAGGAATTATGGCTTTCTGAAATATTAGGATTTCTTTTTTCTTGTTCCTTAGTTGTGCAGTTCTTGTTTAGTAGGATTATATTTGTAGTTCTAGTCAAACTTGCTTTGTTAGTAGTGTTGAAGAGTCCCACATCAGGTGAAAAAGGGATGAGTGATCTCCTTATATGGTCTTGGGCAATTTTCCTCTCATGAGCTAGCTTTTGGGGTTGAGTTAGGCACAAAGACCATTTCTTTTAACAGAATGTCAGAGCAGGACCCACCCCAATTCTTGTTTACCGGTGTTGGGGTCCCCATAATTAATTGTCCATGCTCCAGATGTCTAGTCCTGGGCGTAAGATGGCGAGTTCAGAAGTCCCACATCAGATAAAAAAGGTATGGGTGGTCTCCTTATATTTTCTTGGACAATCCTCCCCTCATGAGCTAGCTTTGGGATGGTTGAGTTAAGCCCAAGGTCCATTTCTTTAACCAGTAGTATGTCATTCAAACTAGGATTGTGAGATAGTATTCCGTTCCTACTATAATCCTTGTTCCTAGTTTAGCTAGGATAGGGTTTCCTTAACCTCATCAATTTTACTCATTGTAAGGCCTATTTAAGTGCTCATTCTGCTGAAAATAACATTGGTGATCAGTGTTTTAAGTGGCTGCTTCAGAAACATGGTTAAACATTCTTGTCCTTCTTCTTCCTTTATTTGAAGCTTCTCACAGTCTTACGGGATTGAGGAACGTGTGAGTATAAGGTTCTTCTTCATTATATATTCTTCTTTTGTGAGTTTGAAGAACGCTTATGCTAGTTTTGTGAAAAAACATTAGTGGGAGTGCTTTTGTTTCTACTTTCTTTGTGCTTGAGAGGTGCAAAACCTCGAAAGTACATGACTGTTACCTTCTCAAAAAAAAAAACAACCTCGAAAGTACATGACTGTTCCCTTCTCAAAAAAAAACAACCTCGAAAGTACATGACTGTTACCTTACTACAAAAAAAAAACAACCTCGAAAGTACATGACTGTTACCTTACTACAAAAAAAAAACAACCTCGAAAGTACATGACTGTTACCTTACTACAAAAAAAAAACAACCTCGAAAGTACATCAGTTTTGGTAGTAGAGCCCAATTTTAGAGTCTTGATTTGCTATCTTGGTCATCATATCGATGGAGAAGCAAGTATTAGGTTTGGGACCCTCTTCAATCGATGATCAATTTCAGATTGAGAAATTAAGGATCAATAGTACTTGAATGTGAAAATAAAGAAATAAAAGTGCAATTTGATGGTTTGATGGAATCAATGGAACATCAGAACTGGTTGAATATTTGGTGCTTTAGAGTCAGCCACCAAATTTGCTATATCTCCTACAACCTTCATCACTGCCACCCCCAACAGTACAATATACTGCTGTAACATCCCCCACTTCAACCACGAGCAAGCATCTACAGCAAGCTGAAGAGCTTGATGCTGACCAAGATATGAGAGTACCGAGACGCCATGCTCAATATGATAAAATTTCACACTCAGAATATTCAGATAATCAAGGGTGTAAGGAGGATGAAATTGATGAAGCTCAATATCAATGTGATAGAAGAAACCCCAAAGAAGGCCACACAATAATCAAGAGATGTATTAACGTGATGATATTAAGCATGAAATTTCGATTGCGATGGCAAATATCAAGGCGATGAATTCATTGATTGACTTATAATTATTGAGATCATTTTTTTTATATTTTTATTTTTGATGAAGTAAGAGTTGTATTTAATAACAAAGCATCGCGGGGATGCAAGAATTACAAAAGTTGAATAGGCAGCTCCTAGGAAGGACAAAAAGGAACCTACCATAGAACAAGGGAGCTGCCAAATTCCAAAAGGAGATCAGGGTTATACACAGGTGTAAGATTAAGCCAACAAAACAGTAAAACTAAACATTTGGCCTTAACTCTAAAGCTTGCAGTTGATGTACCATCAAAACATCTTTGATTCCTTTCTAACCATAAACACCACAAAATAGTAGCAGGAACCATAGACCGGATCTTCTTGATAGGTTTCTCAACTTGCCAAGAATCCAACTAACAAAAACTTCTGTGATGTTGCTTGGCTTAACCCACCGTAGACCAAAAAGTGATAAGAACATAGACCACAGATCTGTAGCAACTAAACAGTGGATGAACATGTGGTTAACTGTTTCTGAGCTGCAATTGCATAGATAACATCTATTTGCAAGTTGGAATCTTCTTTTGCTAAGGTTGTCCTAGGTTGAGCATGCATTTTTAAGGGCAAGCCAGCAGAAAGCACGACTTTAGGGGGTAATCTGATTTTCCAGATAAGCTTCCAGGGCCATTGATCAATCTGAGCTTTGTTAGAGCTAAGGAGCTGATAGTTACTTTAACGGAATAAATGCCCTCACTGTTGTTTCCCCATCTTAGCCTGTCATTGTACCGATGGTTGATAGCACTGTTGTAAGTGCCAAGTATAGCCATCATATCTTCTATATCCCAGTCATTGAGGTTCCTTCATAGGGTTGGGCACCACACATTTCCTTCCCAGTTCTGAGCTACAGTAGTGTCTGGATTAGTAGCAATTGAGAATAACATCCAGTTACCAGAGACCAGTTCTATTTTCCGTGGGAAAATGAGATCTGAATCTAATCAATATACAACCCCAAAGGAAGCTGTTTCTTCTCATTGTGTCCTCATTTGAATCTATGAATCCCCCACAGTTATCTCCGATAAATCTGAGACTTCTTTCCTACTATTCATGCAACAGTATCCCAAAATCCCTAATCCATCTAGTTCCTGATCCTGTTCTTTCTGATTGAAACAAGTCGCCGGAGACCACCATTCAAGAAAGAGATGTCTCCAATTCTAGTACCAGACGCCAAATTGCACTCTCTCTGCCTACTGTCTCGATGGTAGTTCAAACAAGAAGAAGTTGTGACCCATAGTCGACACCTTCACCCCTGCTGTTAATGACCAACGAGTAGTGAACCATTTTTGAATAGACTCTAAAGATGGGTTGAAGCAAAAGGGATTATCAAAATAACCCACTAGACAGCAGCTCAGAAGTTGAGAACTCGTATTCGCAGGCCTGCCTTCCATTGCCTGCCATTGCTTCTTATTTGCTGCTTGGATGTAGGTCTTATATGGTGAGACAAATCTATGAAAAGCTGAATTATTATTCCCCATGATTCTGAGGATCTTAGCCGCTACTTCTCTCCAGCCCAAGTTGTACTCCTCCGAGATTATGATAGCGGATTTCCTTTCACCATTCCATTAGACGAATGAATGAATCGCCCGTAAGCATTGTAATTTTGGTAGACCCTATGTAATAAATTTTGTTGCTTCCTTCCCCATCTTTTGTGTAAGTTACCTGCTCCCATCGACACCTGCTGTAAATTCTCACAAACCCGCCACAAATTGTTCTCGTCTATCTTAATCTTGCTGGTAAATAGATTGCTCCTTTCAGAGAGGAGAAACCATCTATAAAAACCCTCACTAATATCTGTAATAACAAAATATTTGATCCCTATCATGACCTCCAGATTCTCGCCCATACTGCGTTGAGGTTGAGCCTATGAGAGGCGTCACCGGAAACTAAGAAATGAAGAAAAGTGTTTTGCGGTGATCAGAAGGACCACCGGAGTAGCTCCATCTAATTCAAACTAACTGTAGTGCATTACCTCAAAACTAGTGCCTCGGAGCTTTATGGATTCAATTACCCCAAGAAAGGGAAATAGTTTGAGATTGTTTATTGTAAAGAATTTTCTGATAAGAAGGTCAAGCTTGTTGCTATCAAGCTCAGAGGTTATACGGATCACTATGGTGGGAAAACCTCAAAAGGGATCGAGAATTTGATGGAAAAGCATGGATTCACACTGGGGAGAGGATTAAATGGGAATTGCGCCAACAGTTCTTGCAAGAGACATACTAAGAGGATTCCTAGTTGAATTTCATTCATTTTTTTGATAAGGAATTCTTTATTCATGGATGAGTACACTAGAGAATTTGAAGATCTGCGGCTCAAAAGTGTTTTTAAAGGAAAACCATCCTGCATAATTGCTCGATATTTGACTGGATTAAATTAGATATTGCGAATGTGATACAATTGCAGCCCCAAAGAATCTTTGGAGTTGTCAAACTTGCCAAGATTGTACAGACACAACAAAGGCAAGCCAAAGCATTTTCTTCATTAACTACCATTTAACTGCCAAACACTTTAAACTAGGCGAGTGGTAGTTCTAGCTCGACAAAGCCACAATAGTCTAATGCAAAACCAAGTCTCGAAAGTTGAAGGGAAGCCCATGACCTCAGGAGCTATTCTTAAAAAGAGAATGCCATAAATGTGGAGAATTTTAGGCATATACAAGCTGATTGTCCTACAAAAATGTGTTCTCCAACCTTGAAGGAGCAACCAATGAATAAGATGATTATGAAGAGCAAACATGCTGATAAGTTAAAAGAATTAGAATATAGAGATGAGGGAGAATACCTTATGATTCGACATGTTCTTCATATAGATAAACCAAGGGGGGTAAGCATGGTTGTAGAAAAATATCTTCCATACACGTATAAAAGAAGAGTTTGTATGCTCATTGTTGATTTTGGAAGTTGTACCAACGTAGTTTCTTATGAAATTGTTACTAGGGATTCGACACAAAGCTACTGCAAAAATCATACAAGATGAGATGGTTGAATGATTGAATGAATGTGCAAGTTAATAAACAATGACTTTTTTCATTCTCAATTGGAAGGAAATAGAAATATATAGATTTTCCCCCAATAACCGGATACTTCTGTCGGTAAATATAACATATTTGAGTCCATCCATAAATTGATCTTCTTTCCTATGAGTTATAGTCTTAATAAGAATTGTTCCTTCTACTTTTAACTTTTAAGACCTATATAAAAAGAATCTTGTGTGATCTAACGCCTATGGATGCTTTCCACCTGCTTGGAAACAATGTTGTCAAAGGAACGCTTAAGCCCTGAAGTGAGGTTCAAAACACGTTGAGCGTTTCGCCTCGCTTAATGAGCGCTTCAATGTCATCATCAAGACTATAAGACAACTTTTCCTTCTTCAGCCTATCTCTACCTCTCCTCGTACCTACTATAACCAACTTTTTGCACTTCCTCACTAGGGCGTCTATGCATCTCCTCTTCATGTTCAAACCATCTCAATCTTGCTTCCTTCATCTTGTCCACCACAGAGGCCACTCCCACTTTATCTAGAATATCCTCGTTCCTAATCTTATTGCTCCTTGTACCCACACATCTACCTTAACATCCCTATTTCCATGACATGTCTTCTAAACATGGGAATCCTTGATTGGCCAACACTCTGCCACATACAACAAAGTTGGTCTAACCACCACTTTATAAAACTTACCTTTAAGTTTCGGTGGTATTTTTTATCACACAAGACTCTGGATGCAAGCCTCTACTTCATCCACACCGCACTAATATGATGTGTCATATCATTGTCGATATCCCTACTTTCTTGGAGTATAGATCCAAGATACTTGAAACTATGTCTCTTAGGGATAGCCTGTGTGTCAAGTCTCACTTCCACACCTGCCTCTTGCATTGAATCACTGAATTTGCGCTTCAAATACTCTATTTTGGTCCTGCTTAACATGAACCCTTTAGACTCTAGAGTTTGTCTCCACACCTATGTCATCGTAAATAACATCCACCAAGGCACCTCATCTTGAATGGACCGCATCAATTCATCCATCATGTATCTGACCCATAAATCTTAATTCAATTGAAGCAGACCATGATATGTACTTGCTACTTACCCTTCAAGTTCAGTGTGGTAATAGTAGGAGAAAATGAAATGGAGGAAAAGGGTATACAATTTTCTATGGCTGATGGCTCTGATTCCATGTAGAATTAGAGAGAATATATAATAATTACAAGTGAATACAATTTGGTAAGTGTCTAATTACAAAATCAAATCAAATCAACCAATTAATAATAAATCTTGTACTATTTTAACAGTGACAGCGTGTTGAGTTTATTAAAAAAATTAATTGTAATTGTTTTGCAATGGCAAATAGAAAGATTTTTGGAAAAAAGATTTGGGGTTACCAGACTACACTAAATGACGGATCATTTGACTAAAGTTTGTTGGGCTACTTTGCCTATCCTTTGCTGAAGAAAGGCACCAAAGTTTGACTTCACTGATAATTATGTTAAGAATCACTAAGTTTTATTTTGAATAGTGAAATTATGAAAGAGGTGTATAGTCTATAGTGATTTTTCAATAGCCAAATGACCCTCTTATCTTCTCAATATTTATAGAGATTTTAAGAGCTTTCATAACCTGGAGGTAAAAGGCACTGACCGATTTAGAGTAGAATATTTCTGTAAATTCAACATGATATGGAAACACCATCAGGATGGACTGTTCTCAGTAAATAGGGTGTACAATAGAGGACTGTCTGAAGTCAGGAGGTCGACAGGACCATGGACGTCTGTATGGAAGAGTGTAGCACCAACTAAGGTCAATTGCTTCATCTAGCTAGTTGACAGTACAGCTTGTCTGACTCATGAAGCCCTACAAAAAAGGGGAATCTACATTGCTTCAAGATGCTCATTATGTAGGAGGCTTTAGAAACAAACAACCACCTTTTCCTACATTGTAGAGTTGCACAACAAGTGTGGGTTTTAATTCATTAATTTGGCTAAGGTGAACTGGTCTATGCCAGTGCATACCGCTGATCTTTTAAGTTGTTGGTTGGATTAGGAGGGTGGTAGCAAGAGCCAGAAAATTTAGAGGAAAACCGTTCCTGCCTGTATTTGGTGGAAAACAGTACTTGCCTGTAGTTGGTGGAACAGTTGGAAGGAAAGAAATGAAAGGATTTTTGAAGCAAGGAGAGCTCATACAGAAGATCAAATGGAAGGTCATCCCTTCTTTATGTTTTTGGCGTAAAGAATAATGTATTTTTTTTATGACAAGGGAAACCCGCAGCCGCTACCCTTTGGGTGCGCACAGGGTAAAACCCCCGCTCCTATGCAATAGCTCGCAAACCACATAGGAGAGGTAACCCGCACTAAGCAAGCCCGGCACGACGAGCTCGACCCAGAAGGCAAACCCCTTGCTTTCGCTGGCAAGGGGTTTCGAACTTGAGACCTCCAACATGGAAGTCCCAAACTCAAACCATTGGGCCACCCCGGAGGGTAGGAAGACCACACTATTTATAGGTGATGAATTCTTCCTTGCAATGAATAGGAAGATATTTCCTGGACACCAAATGCATCCTAGGTAGAGGATGTTCTGCCATTGCTTGAATCTTCTCTAGGTTTATAGTTTTTTTTTTTTTGATGACAAGGGAAATCCGCTGCCACTACCCTTTGGGTGCGCACAGGGTAAAACCCCCGCTCCTATGCAATAGCTCGCAAACCACATAGGAGAGGTAACCCGCACTAAGCAAGCCCGGCACGACGAGCTCGACCCAGAAGGCAAACCCCTTGCTTTCGCTGGCAAGGGGTTTCGAACTTGAGACCTCCAACATGGAAGTCCCAAGCCCAAACCACTGGGCCACCCCGAAAAGAATAATGTATTAGAAGGGGAAGTTCAGTTAGTAGACTTCGTAGGATTACTGTAATTAGTTTCTATCAAGCGTAAATTTTCTGGAGGTGGCCAACATGCCCTTAATGCAAAGGAATACGAAGTTACTAGTTCCAAAAAAAAGTATTGCTAGAAATTCAAGTATTTGGGACTTCAAAAATAAGAAAACTGATTCCATCCATTTGGTCTAATTTTCTTGTTCTAGCTATGAACTATGTGGACTTGCTTCTATCTAGCTTTTGATCAATTTTTCTTTTGCTAAAACTGTGAGTTAGCATTTCAGTAGATCATAATATTAGGACTTTATCTAGCCTATAGGTATTTTATAGGGAACCTTTTATGCTGTACATTATTTCTTTACAGAATATATATTTTTATCTCAAGTTTATAATTAGCCTAATACTACCACTCACTGCATAAAAGGTTTACTTTGAGATCATGCAAATCTACTTGACGTCTCTCTGGTTGAATCTAAATCCACTTTGGCTGAAAGTTGGATCATTTCGATCCTACTAATCTGGAATTTTCATTTAGCTGAACTATAGAAGGACAAAAACTGGGATAGCCTTGCTCTCGCGGAATCCAGATTAGCCAATTTTCCTAAAACTATCTAAGGCATTCCGTTGCACATCAGTGGCCATGTAAATGTATGTATTAGCTACATGGAAAATGATGATCAATGCCCCTGTAATGGTTTCTAGTACTTCGCTTAACTTTGATGAGAAAATTCTACAGGTGACACTGCTTCTGATGTGGAAAAAAAAGAGAATGGTCTGTTACAATAGGGATATCACTTTATTTATTTCTGTTGTGTTATAAATGTTTTCCTCAAGATCCTGCATATGGAGAGCATGGTCCTGAAATATTAACGAGAATTGTAAGCTTGTTCCTTTTCCTTTTGTGCAGGATATGGTGCTTCACCAGGATCTACAATTAACAACAGTTGAATCAACTCATACACAAAACTCTCTCTCTTGTTCTCGGGAGTATGGACAACAGTCCTTTAGGCTGCCACCTTCAAGCCCCTACGATAAGTTCTTGAAAGCAGCAGGATGCTGAGTTTGATGCTTTTACTTACACGTAGCTTCTAATACTTGTAAGTATTGTCTCAAGCATGTTCATATCTCGTCGTGCTCACCCAAAGAAGTGTCTTTCTAATGTAATTTAATTTGTATTGAGTTCATATTAATGTGAAGTGTGTAAGCTGGAAAACATAAGCGGAAATAATATATGAGAAAAGGAAAAGAGAAAGAAATGATGGTCTGTAGTGTCTTTCTACCTTTTTGTATCTTTGCTGAACTGGTATGTCTATAAGTGATGATCACATGGAAACCGTTTGTATCTTTACGAAGGGGACATTGATAATTTATGGTTTTCTGGATGAAGTTTTCCAGGGTGTGTTTGCAACAAATTTTCGAAGTATCCAAAATAAACTGCAATGACAAACAAGATTTTATTGGTGAATATTTGGTTGCATAATTCTACATATTTCCTTGATTCTTTCCTCTAAGAATCTCCATGATTCGAGGGCTCAAACAATGTCCTTCTCGAACTTAGGATGATGAGGACCTCCTTGTGATATATTTGGCGACACACTTCGTCTTTTCAGGTTGATCTTTCGAAAGAGCTCCGAACTACATAGTTGATGCTGGATCACACTTGTTGCAAATGCCTTTACCAACTACAAAAGGCTTTCTCCAATGCTAAATTACTCTAGAGAGGTTATATGACACCCCCTAAATAGTTGCAGTGGGTAGGCTGTTCCATTGCATATGAACTCTCTTGCTTGTTTTTTATTAGCTTACAAGATGGGCATGGCCTATGTTGAGCACAAGCCCAACATTTTTATTTTCGACTTGCAATTAATTTTAAGATGTTAGGCATAGTTATATTTTGATGAAGGATAGTTGTGAATAGGGGTGTACATGGCCGGGTTGGTTCGGGTTTTTTAAATATCAAACCAAACCATTTGTGTTGAATTTTTAAATCTATAAACCAAACCAATAAAACTCGGGTTTTTCAACTTCGGGTTTTTTCGGGAAAAGTATTCATACAAACATATAATTTACTTGTACTTTAAATATTTCTTTAGCCCTACCAAAATACAACTATCTAAGGTGTTTCTTAAGAAAATAACACAAAATATTATATGAGTAATGATACTAAAATATCCAATAAAAAATAATAATAATGAAATTGCGTAAAAAAATATTGCAAATTAACAAGTCATAATGAAAATGATCATAATTTAAAAGTACTAAATCATGCTAAAATAAGTTTAATAAGTATTAGTTACATGACTAAATATTAAAGGAAATTAAAATTAGATTATGTATTTTAATTGTCTAAACCAATGTAAAACAATAATATTCAATATTATTGTCATTCTTAGTGTTGAATTGATTTTCTTTTTGCATTAGTATTAATTTCATTTTTGATTTAAGCTTTATTATAATTATCATAATCTATGGACTATAGTTTTTATTAAACCATTCAGAATTCTAAGTTTCAAACTTGAAATAAAATATTAAAAGATAAAAACTATGAAAAAGTATAAGAAATATTTAAAAATTATATCAAAGTAAATATTTTTATGTATAAAATAAAATTTTAAAATTATATATATAATGTCGGGTTGGTTTTTTTTAGTTCAAACCAAACCAACCCAAATATAGTCGGTTTTCTTTTTCAATACCAAACCACTAGTCGATTTTTTTTTTTCAATTTAACTTGATTTGCAGTTTGATTCGATTTTGTACACCCCTAGTTTTAAGTAAATTAAAGAACACCTTTTTAGATAGAATAGGCATTCCAAATATCAATAGAAAACAACGAATACAAAATAACACAAACAAGTTACGAATAAAACTGTTCATTATATACCCGGATAGTGAGAAAATGTCATAAATAGTCTCTTAACTATAAGAGTAGGTCTAAAATGGTCTCTTAATTATATTTTTGTCGATTTTAGTCCTTTAACTATTCAAAAACTTATCAGTTTTGGTTCCTAACTCTACACTTACCAGTTTTAGTTCTTTAGTATTCAAAAATTTATCAGTTTTGGTCTATTAACTATACAATTACCGATTTAGTCCTTTAAGTATTCAAAAACTTATCATGTTTGGTCTTTGTCCATTTTAAATACAAATAGCTCAAGTTTATACTAACGGAACTTTTGGTGAAGTTAAATCTTTAACCCATTTTATCAGCTTTGGTCCCTTAACTATACAATTACCACTACTTTTTCTTCAAATTGTTCTTATGAAAAGAACAATAACCTCAACAATTCAAAATAAAATTAATGAGGAAAGAAGATATAAGTCCTAATTTTATTCAATGGAGGATAAAATGAAGTATAAAATTGTTGCTAATGACTTGAATAGTTGTGTTCCCTTCTTTGGCGGTTAACAATTCATAATCAGCGCAAATTTTTTTAATTTTATTTTTCATACAAAAAAATTATAAGAGATTTGATCTTATTATTCAAACTAGTAAAATTATCCGTGCTTCACGCGGAAATTTAATATCACGAAATTTATAAAATAATACTTAAAACATATCCGTCATTAAAACTAAAACACTATATTATTTTACATACAAGATTACGTAGTAACGAACATTAATAATGTAAAGGAAAATGAAAATTATAACATCTTATCATTTATCCTTAATAACATAAGCATGAATTTATGATTGTTAAAAAAATACCAAGATATGTAACATAAGCAATGGTGTCAGTGAGTCACTCAACATGAGCAAAGTATACGAATGTTTAATTGTGAAGAAGAATAAGAAGTTCCGAATTTTTGTTGTTTTAAAATGAGAGGAAATCCCTCTATTTATAGACAACAAAAGGTAGTGTAAACAAATATTTATTGTGCCTTATCAGAAATGTCACAACTCTTTGGAAAAGTTACAACCATTCGGAAAGGGCACGACCTTTTATAAAAGTCACAACTTTTCATGAAAGTCGCAACTCTTCATAAAAGTCCCAACTTTCCATAAAAGTCACAACTTTTCATGAAAAAGGAATACTAATTTTGTAAATAAATAAATTAAAAGGGAATTATGGTTTGTGAATGGCGCCACGTAGGCGGACCTAGAGTTATATATATATATATATATATATATATATGATTGTGCTACGTAAAATAAAATGAATAGAATAATAAAATCAATCCATTAGAAAAAAAAAAAGAAAAAAAAGTTGTATATCTACCATTTTATAAAGGTCATTTTACATAAGTAATATATATTAGCTTCATAATTAGCATTTATAGTAATAGAATGTAATTTACCATCTATAACATTACGAGAAAATGTCATAAATAGTCTTTTAACTATAGGAGTAGGTCTAAAATAACCCTTTAACTATACTTTTGTCGGATTCAATCCTTCAACTATTCAAAAACTTATCAGATTTGGTCCCTTAACTATACATTTATCGGTTTTAGTTCCTTAAATATACATTATCATTTTTAGTCCTTTAAGTATTTAAAAACTTATCAGGTTTGGTCTCTATCCAATTTTATACAAATAACTTAAGTTTATATTAATGGAATCCATGTCTCGAGAAATTAAATCTCTCAACAATTTTTTCAGTTGTTTCATTCTCCCCGCTACTTTTACTTCAAATTACCCTTATGCAAAGAACCTTAACTCAACGATTCAAAATAAAATTCATGAGGAAAAAATATAAGTCATAATTTATTTAATGGACGATAAAATGAGGCATATTATTGCTACTAATGACTTCAATATGCTAAACTTAATTATAAAAAGAAAAAAATTATTACATGTTGAATTCAAAATTTGTACTCCAATGACTTTATTGAAGGGAATTTGTTTAATTTTTCAGAAGTTGAAATTTATAAAAGGATTTTTTACATAAATAATATTTTTTATTTGATTAATTACGCTTTTGAGTGTTACTTTATTTTTTTTTATTACCATGTACGACATAACTTTAGCTTAAATAACCATTTGATATAAATTTGTATTAAAGTTGTATTAAAATTGTATATTAGGTGAAGTTCTAAATAATTTTATTGAAGTTGTATCAAAATTGTATTAAATATAAATAATCGGTGGTCTAGTGGTGGTGACTTACCGAAAAAGAAGAAGTGAATCTCTGAAAAGTTGTATTAAAATTGTATTAAATATAATGATTGTTATAATACAATTCGAATTTGATATGACACATTATTATGAATTCGATAGTTGATATTCCAGAACAAATATAATATATTTTCAACAATATAAACTAATTTAAATAGTACCGAAATATTTAAATTCACATATAATACTTATAATACATTTGTATTAAGCATGTTTTAGTTATATATTCACCATATGTATTGAAACATGCGTATAATATGTATAAAATATTAAATTCAAAATGTATTATAATTGTTGTATATTTTTTTCTCTTGTTAACGGTGCTAAAATATATTATTTTATTAAAAATATTTTAGATATGTTCACCATGTGCATTGAAATAAGTTTATAATATGTATAATATATTGAATTCAAAATGTATTAAAATTATCGTTTATATCTTTTTCTTTTATTAATAATGTCAAAATATATTATACCTGAATTTCAAACATTCAAACACTAAATTAGTTTATATGTCAATGTATTAGAATTGTGTTAGAAATGCATTCTATATGCATCTGTTTTTAAAAAATCTTCTAATTTAAAGAATAGTAATACATAATACCCAATCTAAAATTAAGTTTTAAATTAGGATAATTAATTAATTTTAAAAAAGAAAGAGAGAAAGATTGACAAGAAAAAAAAAAGAGAAAAAGGGGAGAGAGAAAAAGAGAAAGACAGACAAAAAAGAAATGAGAAGAAGGAAAGAGAGAGGAAAGACAAATTGTAAAAAAGAAGAAGTAATGTTATGAGTTTTTTGCCAAAAACATTCTTCAACTATATTCTATGTTTAAATCACATCCTTGTACTATCACAATGAACAAAAAACATCCGTCAATTATCTTAAAAATGGCAAGATTCATCCTTTAATTAGTTTTTGTCAAAAAACTAACGGTTGATCAACCTACAATCCCCTATTTTGTTTGCTCCCATTCTTCTCTTAGCTTATAGTAGTAATAGACAATCCTAACTAAATTGAATGACCTAGGAAGAGAGGTTTGCATCCTCAACTTCACAGTAGCAGCCAGGATGTCTCGTAAAAACTGAGCAAAATATTTCAAGTAAAATATTTTTCGCTCTATATAATTACTGATTAGATAAACAACAAAATATTATAAGAAAAAAATGTATAATTTTCTCTTTATTTCCTAGACAATGAGGGAATTTAAAGTATGAAGGTAGTCTATTTTTATTTTATTTTTGTTGATAAACACTAGTTACTGTATTTTTAAAAGGGAAAATGCATAAGTACCCCCCCAGCCTATGGCCAAAATCCCTGAGACACACCTAACCTTTACTAAGGTCCTATTACCCCCC